>NC_133666.1:44457023-44789548 GCF_037893015.1 Macrotis lagotis
TGAAATATTTAATGTAATTTTTAAGCAAACTTCTGCAGAATACACAGTATATAATGAGGTAAGTGGTGTGTGTGTGTGCACACACACACATATGTATATATTTACACATACACATATATATACACACACACAAACACTTAAATAAATCTTCAGAATTTGCTGCTACCAGCAGAGCTACCTGCCTATGCAAATAGGCAATGGTTTAAGTATACTTTGATCTTTAAAAACACAAATTTCTCTTTTATATTTTTTGCATGACTTTCCTCTTTACATAGTTTCCATAGCATGTAATGTTATCTATTTTTGAGCAAATTATGTGCCCATTACTTTGCATTTTCTTTATTCTAGAATTGTGTGTTTTTTTAAAGCATATTCTTTATGTCACTTGAAAACCATTATGTAGATTGCTCTTTGCTTTTACTCTCCTCCAGCAAAAAAAAAAATAGTCATTTCATTTTAGACAGATGCTACACAGTGTATCCATCAAACCAGGTCTTTAACTCCATGGAGGGGGAAATTTTATTGTGAGTTGCAAAACTGTGAAAGGTGCTGAGTTTTACACCCATACTGTCTCTTTTGGAAAAAAAACAAATTCTGTCCTTTCACCTGTTTGTTTGCACGTGTTTCTTTCTTTCTTTCTTCTTCTTCTTCTTCCTCTTCTGCTTTCTTGTCCATGCACCTGATGCTCAGCAGGAGGTTCAGGACGGACACAATGGCTATCATTCTGAAGCTGGAGCTGATCAGGTGGCAAATTTTACTTGTTTGTTGTGTAGCTACTGATCCTGTACTTAGAAACCATTTTAATTTTGATTTCTGGAAGAACAAAACTTGCAAAACCATTGTCCCGTTATAGTCACTACCTCCTTTCATTTCTAAGTTCAGTAGAACCCCATTACGACACAAGCAATCCATATGCGTGTCTTGAGAGTTTTCATTGGAAACTTCCATTGCTTCTTAGTTCAGTAATAATACATGCTTACGATGATGACCTGTCTTCCCAAATCCTGAAGTACCTTGTGAATGTTTGAAGAGGTTTAAATTAGGTTCCTTCTACTTTGAGTGTGGGCTATCCTGTTTTTGGTAATCCATAGTTGATAGATAGGATACACTGTTATTAATCAGAATTAATCAGGCAAAAATTTGAGTGCCAGCTATGGAGACTAGACACTGAGGGATATACAGAAATCTTATGGGAAACAGTCCCCACCCCCAAGGAGTTTCCATCCTTGTTGGGATGAAATAATGCAGAATAATTCAAAGATGATATGATTAAATGTTAAATTGAGCAGAAGTTCTTTAGTAGTTTCGAGGAGAAAGTAGACCAATGAAAGTTGTGCTAATCAGACAAGACTTCATGTAGGAGGTAGAGCTTATGCTTGACTTTGGATAGCAGGTGGGATTTGGCTATACAGAAAAATTCCAGGTAATCGGCAGGGACAAAAAGAAGGGAAAACGTGCCTGGCAAGTTGGGACAAAGTACTTGGCTAACCTAGAAACCCAATTTTTCTGACCATGATAAACGATAGAGAGCACATGGATTTGGGGCCACCCCAAGGTAGATCATGTCCACTGAACCAGAGAAATAGTTGATTCACATAGTAAAAAGCCTCATAGAACATCTGGCATAAGTTTTCTAAAGGGGTTCCACTGTACTTAGTAAGTGTAAGTTTTGTTTATAATCACCTCTTGAGTGTGTACTAAAACTTCAATTTTCTTATTGCTCTTTAATTACATCCTAAAGTTAAACTTGATATTTAAAACAAACCTTTTATTGGCAGTATATTGAAGCATTGTCATTATCTCATTGAACATTTTTTCATTATTTTAAAAGTACATCCTAGCTCACTTACTAGTAATGGGATGTTTGCCTTGCCATTTGTCTCACAAAGTCACATTCTTGTCTGAAGTGTCCCAAATAGCTGTGTATATACTTTTCTAACTAATTTGTATGTAGTATCTTGTAGAAAATCCTACCTTGTATATGAGTGCCCAACCTGTGTCTCTAGGGCAATTTCTTAGAGAATGTAGTGAATTCTCATAATTGCCCCCGATCACCATCCTTTCCCATCTATTGTATATCTTCATGTTGTCCTTTTATGTAGAGAAATGACTTGTAAGCATTTGTCCTGTCAAATTTTGATGTGACTTAATATGTGGTTCAAGCGCAAAAGTTATTCATAGTTCCCAGAAAAGTTATAGTCCAATAGAGCTAAAAACAGCTCACTTTTGCTCTATAAGCAGTACTCAAATATACTTAAATAAGTATATTTGAACAATAGCTACACATTTATTCTTAATACAGTTGACAAGTAATATCAAGTAACTTAATTTTAATAATGGAAATTTTTCAAAGTAATTTAAAATTAAATATTTGATTAAAATAATTTTCTGTGTTCCTGGGGCACAAAATCAATTGCCAGTTCATGATGTCAGTTACTGAAATCAAAATTTTATTAGCACATTTGTCTGGAGGGAAACTGGGTATCTATCTGTTGGTGTTCTGGAAAACTGACATATAGAAAAGTGTTCATATGAGCTCCTTTCACCATACTTAAATTTTGTTTCATGTTTTTGAATTGTGCCTTTTATGTCATCTGACAGTAAATTGAAAGGAAAATGGGTTCTATGAATTGTTGCCTAAGCATTCCTAAGTATTCTTTTTGGGGGAAAAAAGAATTCCCATTGAGGGGGAAAGTAAAAAGAAGACTGAAGGAAAATTCGGAATGTACTAAACTTAGGTAGTTGAAAAACAAGAGTCTTTCTAAGCTGTAGATTTTGTTAGAAGGCCTGTCTTTAAATTTACCTTTGCGGCACAGAAACATTTCTGTTGACTGTTGAGCATGGAGTTGGATTTGAGGTTGGCATTTCTTCCCTTTTTTGTGTGTGTTTGGAAGGGAACTACCATGGAGAGTAAGAAATAGTTTAGGTGGGTTTAAAAATGGAATTCTAATGAAATTTGTTAAAATATTTATGAGCTACTTGGAAACACCATCAAGTTTATATTTTGACTGGCCAATTATTTTAAATTTCCCATTTAATGTTTCAGAAAAATAGATCAATTTTTTATTTCTGCCCTGACAAATTTTGCAGATAACTTTGTTGACTGTCTTGTTTATCACAAGCAGTTTGTCATAGTTGATTAGAGATCCAACCTTGAAGCAAGGAAGAGCTGGGTTCAAGTCCTGCCTTTGAAACAACATACATACACATATGTATGCACACACACACATATACTCACACACAGTGTGACCCTGAGTAAGTTATTTATCTTTGAGTGCTCAGCTAAAGATGCAGAGGAGATGCCAGCTTTCATTGGTTGAGGGAGTTTCCTCACTTGGGAACTACCTATGCTAATGAAATTACAAGTCCACTCCCTATCCCTATTTGTCATTCATGTCTGCTTGTCTTTTCAAACTGTTCCTGGTTTTGTAATTTGTAACTGTGAAGTGTCAACATATTGTAATGTCTTATTGAAATAGCCTGTGTAATGTCCTGTGTACTGTGCTTTGACAAATGGGATGAACACTGTTCTGCTTCTGTGTGCTCTCAGCAAAATATAGCCCTCCTGTACAGGCTAGGGAAAATAAGATTTAATCCTTTTCTTTTTTGCCCTTGTTAGGCTCTGAGAGATGGAAACAAGCTCGCCCAAATGGAAGAGGCGCCACTTTTTCCAGGAGAATCAATCAAAGCTATTGGTAAGTATAGCATTTATTGCAGTTCATTAGCATACCTGGTCACAGATAGCCAGAAAATGAAGTGCCATTTTACCAGCGTGCATGGATGATGCTGTTTTGTGAGATGGTGTTGAAGAACACACAGGCTCATTTCATTATGTGTTTTATAAGGTGAAGTAAATTAGTGTTAGTGTTATAATTGTGACATTGTTACCCTAGTCTTTAATGATGTCTCTTCTTTCCTCAAGCCTCCCATTCCATATTCACCTCCTACTCTTATACCTAAGCATCTCCGCCTTGGGCTTTACTGAGAAAAGTGGAGACCATGAGCTCCCTCTTCTCCCCTTATTAGAACCCTGTGCCTCAGTTTACTCAGCTATAAATAAGAGAATTAGATTCAATGACCTTTAGGGTCTTTTCCAGCTCTAGATATAAGAGCCTATGGAATTACTCTTTTATTCATGAAGACATTCAGTAAACATCTCTTAAGTATCTACTGTGGGGGTAGCTAGGTGCTACAGTGGATAGAGCATTGGCCCTGGAGTCAGGAGAGCATGAGTTCAAATCCAGTCTCAGACACTTAATAATTACCTAGCTATGTGACCTTTGGCAAGTTATTTAACTCCACTGCCTTGCAAAAACAAAAACAAATAGTGTGTGCCAATAGGGCTGAGAAGACAGGGAGCTCGAAGTCTAGTAGGGGAGTCAAACTGCAAGCAGCATGGACACGCTCTACATCAGAGGGAAAGCATGAGAATTAAGAAAGTTTGGGAAAAGTTTTCTGTACAAGGAGGGAATTCAACTAGGCATGAAGAAAGCCAGGCGATGGAGATGAGAAGCAAGAGCATTCTGTGCAGGGATGGGGTGAGAATGCCTGGAGCTGAGAGATGGAGGGTCTCGTTTGAGGAACTTCAAGGAGGCCAGTGTCAGTGGCTTTTAGAATACATAGGGACGTGGAAAAGTGTAGGAAGAATAGAAAGGGGGGGGCGGTTAAATGCTGTGAATGCTTCACAGGCTTTCATATTTGATCCTAGAACCATCGAAGTTTATTGAGTAGGATGACATGATCAGATCTCTAGGAACATTACTTTGGCAGCCAAATAGAGCATGGATTGGAGTGTGGAGAGCCTTTTGGCAGGAAGACCTATCTGTAGGTTATTGTAGTAGTCAAGGAGTGAAAAGATGGGGCCTGCAACAAGATGGTGTCAGTATCAGAGGAAAGAAGGGGACTTTTTTGAGAGTTGTTACAAAGGTAAAATCAATAAGATTTGGCAATAGATTTATAGGGATGAGAATATGAGAAGTCTAGGATGACACCAAGGCTGTAAGCCTAGAAAACTAAGAGAATAGTGCCCTCAATAGAAATATGAATGTTTGCAAGGCAGGAGGAAGGCTTAGGAGGAAAGAATTCAGTTTTGTATATGTTGAACTTAAGATGTCTATGGTACATCTAGTTTGATATGCCTAATAGACATTTGGAGATTTAAAAATGGATAAGTAAAAAAAATGGATAAGTAGATTGGGGAACTATTAACATAGATGATAATTGAATTTGTGGAGGTTGATGAGATAACCAAGTGAAATGGTAAAGGAGGAGGAAAGAAGAGGGCCCAGGGCAGAGTTCTGTAGGATATTCATAGTTAGCAGGAATGTCCTGGATTAAGACCCAGCAGAACAACCTCAGGAGTGGTCAGATAAATAGGAGAAGAACCTGTAGAAATCAGTGTCATAAAACCTAAGAGGGTAAAGAGGAATGATTGCATCAAGTACAACAGAAAGGTCAAGGAGGTTGAGGACTGAGAAGAGATTGGGCAGTTAAGAACCATGATTAATTTTGGGGAGAGAGAGAGGTTTGGGTTGAATGCAGTCTCAAGTAGTGAGATTCTTAGCACCCTCTTCCCCCTTTTCTGACACTGCCTTCTACTTCACAGAAAGAAGCCTCCTGGAACTGAGGCCCATTTTCTTTGTTGCTTTGTTGCCAACCAGATTATTCAGCACCAACTGACCAGGCTACTGGTGTTGAACCTTACTTAGGTTGGTCTTAAGGAGGCAGTCATAATCTGACTTTCCAATACACTAGACCCTGTTCACTGGTATTGCTTTCAAGAAATCAGGGTCACCCCATATTTCAATAAGGCATTTGAATTGGACTTAGTGCTGTGTGAAACTCACTAAATAAAATAGGCTGTATGACATAAGTGATGTGGAAGTCACAGAATGCCAGAACTGAAGTTGACCTCCATGGTCATTTACTCCAACTTGAAACTTTTTTTACAAGCCATCATTGAAAGATTTCCATTGTTGAAGTATATGCCTCAACATTTACATCATGAGGCATCTATTTCCATTATTTCTCATAACAGTGTAGAAGTATACATTTTCATAAAACTAAAACCAAATCCCTCCTCCCTCCCCAAAAAAATTTAAAAAATAAAATTGAAACCATAAGTATTTGTTTTGTTTTTCTGGATGGTAAAATTTATTGAAGCATAAATGTCTTCACTAAGAGATGCTATTTTAAGTTTTTTTCTTTCAATTAAGGATGTCATGTATAGCTGTCCATTTATGGGAGCTGTTCTATTTCCATTATTTCTCTTAATGGTATAGAAGTATACATTTTCATAAAATTGAAACCAAGCCCCTCCTCCCCCCAAAAAATTTTTAAAAATAAAATTGAAACATAAGTATTTATTTTGTTTCTCAGGATGGTAAAATTCATTGATGCATAAATGTCTTCACCAAGAGATGCTATCTTTTTTTTGTACTTAAAGATTTTATTTAAGTTTTACAATTTTCCCCCAATCTTACTTCCCTCCCCACAGAAGGCAATTTGCCAGTCCTTACATTGTTTCCATGGTATACATTGATCCAAATTGAATGTGATGAGAGAGAAATCATATCCTTAAGGAAGAAACATAAAGTAAAAGAGATAGCAGGATCAGACAATAAGATATCAGGTGGTTTTTTTTTTTTTCTAAATTAAAGGTAATAGTTCTTGGTCTTCATTTAAACTCCAGTTCTTTCTCTGGATACGGATGGTATTCTTCATTACAGATAGCCCCAAATTGTCCCTGATTGCTGCACTGATGAATGAGCGAGTCCATCAAGGTTGATTATCACCCCCATGTCGCTGTTAGGATGTACAGTGTTTTTTCTTGTTCTGCTCATCTCACTCAACATCAGTTCGTTGAAAATCCCTCCAGGCTTCCCTGAATTCTCATCCCTCCTGGTTTCTAATAGAACAATAGTGTTCCATGACATACAAATGCCACAGTTTGCTAAGCCATTCCCCAATTGAAGGACATTTACTTGTTTTCCAATTCTTTGCCACCACAAACAGGGCTGCTATGAATATTTTTGTACAAGTGATGTTTTTACCCTTTTTCATCATCTCTTCAGGGTATAGACCCAGTAGTGGTATTGCTGGATCAAAGGATATGCACATTTTTGTTGCCTTTTGGGAAGAGATGCTATCTTAATTTTTTTTTTCCCTTTCAGTTAAGGATGTCATGTATATCTGTCCATTTATGGGAGCTGTTAGTGGAACACTGACTGTGACTGATTTCAAGATGTTTTTCAAAAATGTAGAGAGGGTAAGTTTTAAGAAATGTTTAAATTAACCTTCAAATTTTAGATTCTAGAAAGGGGAAGTAATACTGTTTTCTAAATTATTATAAACTTAATCCATATTTATACTTCTATAAGTTAATTTGAGTGTATAAAATATAACTTCTCAGTCACTCCCCCAGAGCCTCCATTAGGGTATTTTTCCATTCTTTCATCTTCATTTTTCCTTGATCATGGAGTATAATTGTTTAGCTCAACTTTTTTCAGTTTCCAGACTTCTTTATATTTCTTATACTTCTTAAGGTTACTTGCATTAGATTTCTGTCATTAAGTAATAAACCCCAGTTTATTTAATGATTTTCCTCTTATTGGATATGTAGGTTGCTGCCAAAAAAAATTTGCCTAGTATTACATAATAAATAATGCTCACATGAAAATCTTGGAATAGATAACTTTTTTTCAACAACATTTTTAGGATATATTTCCAACCATGGAATATTGGGAAAAGGTTATGATTATTGTTGATTCTTTATTTGTAACTGAGTCTCAGTATCTCATCAAGGTCAGAAATGCATTGGCAAGTCACAGGCCCAGTTTGACAACTGATTGACATGGGAATTTAACCTGCTCCATCTCTGAGCTGGGCCAGTTACCCTCTTTCAGCAAGCTGGTCCATCTCTGTACCTCACCCAGGGGCTCACCACCTGATCTGTTTAGCTCACCACAGTTCAGAACTACAGAAGCTCAAGGAAATATATCTATTTATTTCAGCCTCCTCAGTAACAGGGCTTATATCCTCAGATGGTATGGTTATTTTTATGCTTTGTGTTGCCATATTGTTCTTCGAAAGAAAATATACAAGTTTGTAATTGTGTCATAAAAGGGTACATGAGCCTGTTTCTCCACCAGTGTGCTAAAATTCAATTTTTATTTAAAGTTTTTTTGTCAATTTGATGGATACAGAGAATGCAGAAGTTATAATTTGTATCTCTTTGGATTTTAATTTATTTTTTCAAGTGATTATTAGGAATTAGTGTTTCCTCCTTAGAATATTGTTCATATCTTTTGACTATATACACTGTGACCTGAAAGTCACTATGTAAATTTTTAACACTTCCTTTTATTGATTGATAGTTTTATCTGTCATGTTTGTCACAAATATTTTTTCTAATCTGTAATTTTTCCTTTCAACTATATCATTTATTGATATGTGAAACTATTTTAGTTTAGTTTAGTGGTAAACATATTTATCTGTCCCTCATAATTGCTTCTATTTGTCGACTAGGAAATAAAAGTCATAACCCCTTTTCAGTTGAGACAAGTACATTATTCCAATTTCTTCCATCTTTTTTATAAAAATTGTTTCCATGTTTGTCATCCATCTAGAATTCAGTGAGATGTGAGGTGGATCTAAATCCTTTTACCTCCAATTTATTATAGGTTTTCCAGTGTAACAGGTTTTTCTTTTTGTACAGTCTTTTGTGTGCTTTTGGTTTGTTGTCTGATTCTGTTTTATTAATAGATTTCTTTTTATCTGATACTTTTAAAACTACTTGATATTTTGGTTGGTATTGAATTAAATATTCAAATAATTTGAGGAATATGGACAATTTTGTTAGATTATTCTGATCTAGGAATGGATGTGTTGTTGGAACTCTCAAATTGATGAGGTCACAGATCTGAATTGCTTGTTCTGACCCATCAATGATTCTCTCATTATTTTAGTATCTTATTTTGTTCATTATAGTTTGGTCTCCTAAAGGTCCTGAATTTTTGTAGTTAGGTTTTCAAATATTTGATCATTTTTATTGTTAAATAGAATTTATTTTTATGAAGATTACTTGATCTTTATTGCTAGTATGTAAGCTTACAAATAAATTTCTTTGAAGTAATCTATTTTGAGACTTTGCTGGACTTGTTTATTGTTGACAGTTTTTTTAGTAGAGGTAAGATTTTTTTTTAGACTTATATGATGCTCTATTTTATTTCCAATGTTAATCCTTCTCATTTTATTCTTTCATTGCAATTGTTGGAATTTCCACTAAAATTGACTAGTGGGGAGAAATGGATTGTCTTGGTATGCTTAATAAGTTATAGCTTCCTAAGTCAAAGAGAAATAAGAGTAAAAACATCTTTCAGTGGAAATCTTAAGTGGAAAATTCTACCTGTTGACTGACATTGAAATGCATTTGTCTTAATTTGGAAACTTTAGGATCCACATTTTATCCTTGATGTTCCCCTTGGAGTGATAAGCAGAGTTGAAAAGATTGGAGTGCAGAGTCATGGAGATAACTCTTGTGGCATAGAGATTGTTTGCAAGGTATGAATTTGATGAAATATTAATGCAATGAAGCCTTTTTTTTTTATTGTCCTGGGAAGGTGAAAGATCCTAGTGGTTTTTATTTACAAGTGATAAATGACATTCCTAAAATTGTTCCACAATTCATACTTTTACAATAACACATTCACATAAGCCTTTTTATTTTTTAGCAGAGGCATTACAACCTTACAAATTAATATTGTCCTATATCCTAAGACCCAAAAACATGTAGATGAGGCCTGAAGAAATAAAGGAGTATGCAGATGAGATTTTTTTTTCTCTAGAATGATGAGATCAGTCCAATAGCATTTATGAAGCATCTAACTGTCTTCATTATTGTCATTGTCTTGGATGAAAATTGTTTCTATGATTGCTTGTTTGATCAACTCATTCTTTAAGATTAGGCTATTTAATTTCCAATTAATTTTTAGTCTTATTTTTCCATCACCCTTTATTACATGTGGTTTTTATTGTGTCATGAACTGAAAATGATGCATTTAATATTTCTGGCTTTCTACATTTGATTGTGAGGTGTTTATGCCCTAAAACATGGTCAGTTTTTGTGTAGGTTCCATGTACCACTGGGAAAGGTGTATTTCTTTTTATCTCCATTCAATTTTCTCCACAGACCAGGAGAGCAGTCACAGCCTCCTCACACACTGAGGTCCTTGTGGGGGCAGGGGAGGGGGTGTCCCAACTATTCTCAAAAGCTCAGGAAATATCCCAAAAACAGGCACAGGCTGGGGAAATAAGTAAACAGAAAAAAAAAGGAACCTGACTAGAGCCAATTACTTTGGTCCCATGGAAGACCAAACCACATAATCAGAAGATGAGCAATTCCAAGCTTCTGCATCTAAAGACTCTAAGAAATATAGAAGTTGGGCTCAGGCTATGACAAAAGTTCAAAAAAGATTTTGAAAATGAAGTAAGGGAGATAGGAGAAAAATTGTGAAAAGAAATGAGAGATGTCGGAAAAACATGAAAACTAAGTCAACAGCTTAGTCAAGGAGATCCCAAAAATGCTGAAGAAATAACATGTTAAAAACCAGTATAAGTAAAATGTATAAAACAGTTCAAAAAGTTATTGAGGAGAGGAATACTTTAAAAAACAGAATTGGCCAGATGGAAAAGGTGATAGGAAAACTCAAGAGGAAAACAAATCCTTCAGATGTAGAATGTAGCTAAAGGAAGCTGATGACTTTGCGAGAAATCAAGACACAATAATTCAACACCAAAAGAATGAAAAATTAGAAGAAAATGTGAAATATCTCATTGAAAAAAATAATTGATCTGGAGAACAGATCCAGGAATGATAATTTTTAAATTACTGGGCTACCTGAAAGTCATGATGAGGAAATGAGCCTTGACCTCATTTATTTTTATTTTTATTTTTATTTTTTTTGTGTTTTTTTTTACCTCATTTTTAAAGCATTTCTAGGGGTGGCTAGGTGGCACAGTGGATAGAGCACCAGCCCTGGAGTTAGGACTTACCTGAGTTCAAATCCGGCCTCAGACACTTAATAATTACCTAGCTGTGTGGCCTTGAGTAAGCCACTTAACCCCACTGCCTTGCAAAAACTAAAAGAAAAAAAAAGAATTTCTACAGGAAAATTACCCTGCTATCTTAAAAACAGAGGGCAAAATAGAAATTAAGAGAATCAACTAATCTCCCCCAGAAAGAGATCCAAAAAAAAAAACCCCAAGAATATTATAGCCAAGTTCCAGAACTCCCAAATCAAAGAGAATATATTACAAGCAGCCAGAAGGACACAATTCACATATTGTGCATCTGCAGTCAGGATCACACAGGACTTAGCAACTACATTAAGGGGTCGTAGGGCTTGGAATATAATATTCTGGAAGACAAAAGAGCTTGGAATGCGACCGAGAATCAACTACCCAGCAAAACAGAACATGGACTTTTAGTGAAACAGAGGAATTTCAAATGTTCCTGTTGAAACAACCGGAGCTGAACAGAAAGTTTGACCTTCAAGTGGACTCAGGTGAAGCACAGAGAGTGGACAAGAAGAGTAAATTATGAAGGACTTGATGATGATAAACTGCATGTATTCCTGCATGGAAAGATGATACTGATAATACTCATGAACCTTCTCATTTAATAGAGCAGGGAGAAGGAGCTTTTATAGATGAAACACAGGAGAGAGCTGAATTTGAAGATATAATATATTGTAAAAATGGAGTCAATGGGTGAAAGGGAAATGTACTGGGAGAAAGAGAAAGGAGAGGTAGAATAGGCTAAGATATTTCATGTAACTTCTGCAATGATTTGGAAGAGGGGAAGGCGAGAGGGAATGAGGGAACCTTCATTCTCATCGGAAATGACTCAGAGGAAACAGCACAATAGGGTATAGACATCTAGAAGAAAAAGGGGGAGGGGATGATGTGGATAATAGAGGAGAGGGTAGATCATAGATAGTCAGATATAACACATTTTCTTTTTTACTTTTTGCAAGGTGCTGGGATTGGGTGGTCTGTCCGGGACCATGGGACTGAGTGGTTGCTGGGTCTCTGGGGTAGGATGTGGGCTTGGGGTCTCTTGGCCCCAGGGCCAGTGCTCTGTCCACTGTGCCACTGGGCTGCCCCACAGCACATTTCTGAAGAGGGACAGAGTGAAAGGAGAGAAAATATAATAGTTGGTAGTGGGGAGGAATGGATGGAGGGAATTATAATCAGCAACAGCAACTGTGGAAAAATATGCAAGTAATGGAGTTATGATAAAGAAAGTGATCTACCCAAGACAGAGCTGATGGTATCAGAACACAGACTGAAACACATTTTTTTTCTTTCTTTTACTTTATTTCTCATGAGGTTTTATATTTTTGTGGGGGAGGGGTTATTATGTTTACTCTTAAACAAGAATATTTTAGAAATGTGTAAATAAATTAAAGAAAAAAAATTTTTTTAAAAAGAAACTGCTTCATTGTTTATATTACCTTTTAGAAGGATATAGTTCCCTTCCTTATCCCTTTTAATGAGATCTATTTTTGCATTTGCTTTGTCTGAGATAAGGATTGCTTCCCCTGCTTTTTTCATTTCAGCTGAATTATAATATATTCTGCTCTGGCCTTTTACCTTTGCTCTGTGTATATCTCTCAGCTTCAAATGTGTTTCTTGGTTTTGATTTTTGTAAGGCAAGGGGGTTAAGTGACTTGCCCAAGGTCACACAGCTGGGTAATTATTAAGTGTCTGAGGTAGGATTTGAACTTAGATCCTCCTGACTCCAGGGCTAGTGCTTTGTATCCAGCAGGCTACTTAGCTGCCCCCTCAAATGTGTTATAAACTATATATTGTGGTATTTTACGTTTTCTAATTTTTTTTTATTTTTTTGTTTGACTAATTCTTGATGTCTCATAGAATTATTATCCTCCCTTTGCCCAAGTCTATTCTTCAAGGAATTATTTTCTTCAGTTAGCTTTTGCACCTCCTTTTCCATTTGATCAATTCTATCCTTAAAGGATTTGCTCAATTATATTGTTATTTATTTTCTTTTTGCATTTGCCCAGTTGTATTTTTTTAAGATTTTATTTATTTTGAATTTTACAATTTTTCCCCTAATCTTGCTTCCCACCCCCCACAGAAGGCAGTCTGTTAGTCTTTACATTGTTTCCATGGTATACATAGATCTAATTTGAATGTGATGAGAGAGAAATCATATCCTTAAGGAAGAAAAATAAAGTATAAGAGACAGCAAGATTACATAATAAGATAACGGGTTTTTTTAATTAAAGGTAATCATCTTTGGTCTTTGTTTAAACTCCACAATTCTTTCTCTGGATACAGATGGTATTCTCCATCACAGATATTCCAGAATTGTGCTTGATTGTTGCACTGATGGAATGAGTAAGTCCATTAAGGTTGACCATCACCCCCATGTTGCTGTTAAGGTGTACAGTGTTCTTCTGGTTCTGTTCATCTTACTCATGCCCAATTGTATTTTTAAAGGATTTCTTTTTCCAGTTTTTCTACTTGATTTTAAAATCCTTTATGAGCTCTTCCAAGAGTCTCTTTGGGCTGGAGTTCAATTCATATTCTCCTCTGCAGTTTCACATGTAGTACTTTTTCTGTTATCCTCTTCTGAGATAGTCTTGTGCTTATCCTTATCTTCAAGGTGACTTTCTATAGTCCTGGCTTTTCTCTGACTTTTCTTAATCATTTTGACTTTTATTCCTGAGCATCCTCCTAAGCTTCTTGTGTTGGGGAGAGGTCCCCTTGCAGACCTTCTGTGTTGAGTTTGCCATCCAGCCCAGTCATGCCAGCTGAATGGGGGGGTCTGGGGTACCGTATTGGAGCCTTCCCAACTGACTAGCTATGATGTTGATCTGTTGAGCTGGGATCCCAGGGGCCTCCTCTGTAGCTGAGAAGTTCTGGCTGGCTCCCCTGCATACCACCTGTGCTGGTTTCAGCTCCCTGCCCTGGGCTCTGCTCCCTGCTCCTGGTCATACTCCCCCTCCATCTGAGACAGACCTTGCTGAAAAATGCTCCACTTGGTTCCTTTGTGGCTTCTGTTGCTCCAGAATCCACTTTAGAGTCTTGATTAATGTTGTTTTGTGGGGGAAGCCTGGGAGAGTTTAAGGAAGTTCCTTCCTTCTCTCCACCATCTTGACTCCAATCTTGGGAAAGCCTTTTAGAAGAAGGTGAGATTTGAGTTGAGACTTGAAGGAGACAAAGAAAGCCAAGAGGAGGAGGTGTGGAAGGTAGGACTGTCTGGACATGATTGAGGACCTGTGAACTGGTACATAATCAAGAGATGGAAGACTATGTGAGAAACAGCAAGGAGACAATTGGCATTGGATCACAGAGTCTGTGTGTCGTGTGGGATAAAGGAAGGATTTTTATTTGCAAGACAATACTTCATCAAAAAGAAGCATTTTTTGAAGGTTTGATAAGGTATCTCTTAAAAATCCCAAAGTTAAAAATATTTTACAATTTTTGATTGATATCTTAGCAACTGAGTTGTCATTAAACTATACTTGTAACTTTCCTTTCTTGAATTTAAGTAGAAAATGCTTTTTAGTATCAGATGTTAGTTTGAGAAATATTTGTAACTACTCTTTTTATATTTATCTAATGAAGTATGCATTTGGTTGATTACTAGGACATGAGAAACTTGCGACTTGCCTATAAACAAGAAGAGCAGAGTAAGCTGGGGATATTTGAAAACCTCAACAGATATGCCTTTCCTCTGTCCAATGGACAAGTAAGTGTATCTAAGTTAGCATTTTTATCTTTTTTTTGGTGGGATGTCTGAATCCAATATTGTATAATCCTTTAGTCTTATTTTTGCTTTTTCCTTTACTTTTTTCACATAATAAGGGCAATTGTCTCTTCTCTTGGAATGTCAAAATATATCAGTACTGAATTATTTGAGTAAGGTTACCAATTAACTGTCAACCTATAGATTTAAATTTGGAATTTTAGTAAATGCAGCTTTTATCACAGTGAGAACTTTTAAGATTGTATGTTTAGCAAAATGGGAAAAAAATTTGTGGTTTTTTTTTTTATTCAGGCTTTATTTGCATTCAGCTATAAAGAAAAGTTTCCATCTAACGGTTGGAAAGTTTATGATCCTGTATCCGAATATAAGAGACAGGTAATAATTTTTTTTAAGTGAAAATGCTTATATTTTTTAAGAGAAATATTTTATAAGGTATTATCACTTGTATTCAGAATTACGAATATTCAGTTTTAGATAATCTAGTTTCTAGCGTTACCTTTTTATACCTATATTTTATTATTCCCTAATTAATTAGTCCTTTTGCCATAGAGTGAGGTACTTTTTTTTTTCAGTTCAAGGGCTCACAACTGATGTTCCAAACTAAAAGCTTAAATGAGGTTTTTGGATTTTAGCATAGATAATTCAGTCCACTCCCCCTTTCCTCACAATGACTTTTTTTTTAAATTTTTATTTAAGGCAATGGGGTTGTGACTTGCCCAAGGTCACACAGCTAAGCAATTATTAAATGTCTGACACTGGCCCTGAACTCAGCTGCTCCTGACTCCAGTTTCGGTGCTCTATCCACTGTACCACCTATCTGTCCTCTCACAGTGACTTTATAAAGTGCCTTTGTCTAAAATAAAAGTTTATTCTTTATAGGGATATGTGGATATGCACAAAATATTTAGTAACAATTACATTTTATTCCCACAACCTTTTGTTCATTCCATCATATGCTGACTGATACTTTTTTTTTTGTATGCTAAGAAATGTAAATTATGGTATCATTTAAAAATTCTGTTTGGTTTAGAAATCCCTACATTTAATTAAGATTTTGGATTGTTTTAAAATGGATTAAATGAAATAAAAATTATTAATAGTATTAAACTTTAAAGTAATGATATTAAGCAAGATGTCAATAGGTTTACATTGAGGAGAAGAAGAGACAAATAAGGTTTGAATGCTTCTTGCTTTTATCCTTCATAACCATAGGGTTTACCAAACGAGAGCTGGAAAATCTCCAAAATAAATAGTAGCTATGAGCTTTGTGATACATATCCTGCTATTATTGTTGTGCCAACTAGTGTGAAAGATGATGACCTCACCAAAGTGGCAGCATTTAGAGCAAAAGGCAGAGTTCCGGTAAGTAGTCAACATCACGGGTTATCCACTTATGAATACGTATTCCCTGTGAAAATTAACAGTCATGGTTGAATGATCAAAGGAGTAGATATAGGCAACTTGTTGAGCAAATTAGAGAGTTGAAAAATAAGCTTCAGTTCATTATAGCATAGCCTTATTTTTTAAGCATTGTTTTATGCTCTCCTATGACAATTATAATAGGCAACATTATGGTGGTTGGTAGCAGCTATATGTATGAGGGTGACTTGCATTGCTTTCAGAAGGTCATACTCTCAAAATAGAATTAAAAAAGGGAGAAGAACAAGTAGCAGGAAAGAGTGAGTGTGAATTTGTTAAAATTTTTCATGTCTCATATTCAAAGGGTGATTTTCTTAGCTACTAAGTAGAGTGCAACATAGGCATGCGATGTAATTGCAGGAGAGGAAGACTTTTACTAAGAAAATAGCAGCCACAAGTGACCTGCTGTGTTCAGAATTTGGCGTGAACATTGTTATAAATCATTGCCTAGGAGAGGGAAAGGGAAAAAGCAACACTTTTGGAAAAGTTGTAGATACAATGAGCCAAAGCATTTTTTTCCACTTTGCCCCCATCTGATCCTATAAATTAGTGTTTAAAAGAAAATTATTTAAGTTAGAAGTGAAAAGAAACAAAAAAGACGTTTTTTAATCAATTAATTAAATAATCAAATCCCAGTGTAATAGAGATTTAGTGAAGTTGTTGGAGCCCTTTTGAGCTTTCTTAGAGAACATCTAGCCTGACCTGCTTCAAACTACTCCAGAATTTTAGTTCTAAGACTTAAGTAACATTGATTTTTACTTCGTCTTCACCTTTAGGAACAGTGTTGGAGTTTTTAAAGTAAAGTGTAGCTATGTGGGTGACCTTGAGTAAGTTACTTTACCACTTTGGGCCTCAGGTTCTTATCCCTTTTATATTCAATCAAGAAGCATATAGTTAGAACCTACACTGTGTGCCAGACCCTGGCCTAAGGGCTGGGGATCCCCCCAAAACAGAGTAAATTGGAGATAATCAACAGAGGAAAGGCTTCCTGTACAAGGTGGGGTTTGTACTTGAGCTTGCAGGAAGCCAGGAGTGAAAAGAGGAGCCAGACAGACATTCCTCTAACTTTGGGCCTTCAATATCCTGGCACCATCTTACATTCTGATCTGCCCAACATGTGGAGATCCTTTGGTACAAAGAGGAACAGCCTTCCCTTTGACCTCAGACCTTCTGTGTCCAGCTACAGAGTTGGTGCACATCTCCTGCTGTACTTGTCTCCTGCCTAAAATTCACTCTTTGAAGAGAAAAAAGGAGTGGAAAGGGGCCTGCCTTTTGACCATGCGCCTTCCATCTCACATTGTGCTTACCTCCTTCCTAAACTACAGTATCCTCGAAGAGCAGACTTGTACCTAGTCGTAACCTACATATCCCATCATCCATACCTGATTTTTCATCCTCTTTTTCTTGATTCCTTATTCTTATCCCTACCAACTCCTTTCCACTGTGCCCTCTGGGAATGTCCATTCCAGAGCAAACTTCCCTTCATTCTAAATCTTTTCCTCTCCCAGTCCTTTCATCTTCTAGCTGTCACTGAAATGGCACATGCCTTTTGCCCCCCCCCATGACACAGCCCCCCAGCCGCTCTTTCTACTACTGACTATATCTTCTCTCATTTCCTTCAGCTCATTAGTCAAGTTGGAAAATAATTAGTATACTCCTTGTTCCCCTTTGCTGCTTCCAAGTTCTCCACCGTTCAGTAATCTCTCCTCCTCTGAGATCCATGTTATCCTTCTCTACCACCTCATCCAAATCCTGGGAACTGTTGTCTCAGATCTCCAGGTTATGTGCCTTCCCATCTCAGCAAGTGTAATGCCTGCTTTACAAATTTTCTTCCTTCCTCAATTTCTGCCCTCAGTAATAGGGGAACAGCATACATACTGATGTCCCTTAAACACTTTTAACCACTCAATCCCTGAACTTATTCCACCCCACCTCGGAGGCATATAGATGGTCTTATTCTTGATCTTGCCAACACCCACAAACATACTTACCTCCACGTTCAGGAATTCTGAAATCCCTACCATTTGATCTAAACCCAAGCTATTGGCTTTCCACCTCTTCTCTGCCTTCTTTAATCCACATTGTAACCTCCACTGCCTTGACCCCTCAGTTCTCTCTCAGTCCACCTCTCCTCCAATCTGTTCTCTTTTCCTCATCTCTATGTCTTGTTTTGCCCATCTCTACCTCAGTTTAACTTTACACTAGCCTCCTCTTGAATCCCTGACCCTCTTTTCACATCCCCAATTACACCCTGCCAAGCCTCTGCTCTAGATTATTCCTAACATTAACTAGCTTCACTCCTATACATGTACTGCTTAATGTAGATAATGTAACTGAGTTTACTACAAATTTATGCTACGCAATCTCACCTGGGCCCTTGCTGCTGCTTAGGCAATCTATGTACACCTCCCTTATCAACTGAACTATCCCAGTCTCCACTTCACCCCTCCACAAGTGATCAAGGACTCCCTTTCCCCTCATCCTATCAGAGAACTTTGCCTCATATTTTACACAAATACACACACACATACACACACGTGTGATAGATTGAAGATAGTCTCAGATGGCAAACAATAAGATTAGAGAGAATTTGGAAAGACCTGTTTAGCTGAAACTTAAAGATAGCCAGGGAAGCCAGGAGGTAGAATTGAGGATGGAGGGAGTTACAGATATGGGGGCCCGACAGTGAAGAGACTGGAAATGGAATAGCTTGTGCAAGGGAGCACCAAGGGGGCCAGTTTCACTGGATTGCAGAGTCCCTGGAAGGGAGGGAGTAAGCTACAACTTTTACTATAGGTCTTTATACTGATATGTTTCCTTTACAAACTAGGTCTTGTCCTGGATTCATCCGGAGAGTCAGGCCACAATTACTCGTTGCAGCCAGCCACTTGTGGGCCCAAATGATAAGCGCTGCAAAGAAGACGAAAAATACTTGCAAACGATAATGGATGCTAATGCCCAGTCACACAAACTTATTATCTTTGATGCCAGACAAAACAGTGTTGCCGATACTAACAAGGTAGGTTATTATTATAGTGACTCAAGACATGGAATTGCAAAGTAAGTCTTTTAGAATAACATATGCATTTTAAATGACTGAGTTCACTCTTACTTAAGAGTAGAGCCATCCTTAGGGCTCTGAGCAGTCAGCAGATTTTAACCCTGTGTTTACTCTGATGTCTGATGTGGACTTGTAATCTTAGGGGATAAGGCTTTTTTTTCATCTTTACAACTTTGAGGAAGTGGTTCTATAGATACAAATCTTATCTGTTGTGTCATTTGTCTAGAAGGAGTGTGAAATAATTATTTCATTGAAATGAACTTGAGGGGGTGGCTAGGTGGCCTAGTGGATAAAGCACCGGCCTTGGAGTCCAGAGTGCCTACGTTCAAATCCGGTCTCAGACACTTAATAATTACCTAGCTGTGTGGCCTTGGGCAAGCCACTTAACCCCATTTACCTTGCAAAAACCTAAAAAAAAAAAAAAAGAAATGAACTTGAGGCTATGGCATTTCAAAAAAAAATTCAACTTTAACTTTCCTAGTTTCCTTTCTAAAGGTTTAACTTGCATTTATACTATGACCTTAGAATTCTCTGGGAATGAAATACTTTTCTAAAAAAGTTACTGCATTAAAAACAAAGAGTTTTCAGAAGTCATCCCAGACATTGTTGGCAGCATCCTTAGCCATGTCTTCCCTTTGTAGAACTTCTTTTTTGTCTGCACACAGTCCAAGCTAAGTGAAACTGATTCTCAATTTAAGTAGTCATTGAAGTTTGTCTTTGCCTTCCCAGTTTCTCCTTTCTCTTATCTTTTTTCCTTTGGTCGTGCCTCTTCCCCTTTACCCCACCATGAAGAAAGGATCTGATCCCTCTCATTTAGATTATGCTTAACTTGTGGATAAGTTTCAGACAATGTATTATCTCATTTTAAGTGTTTCATCTCTAATTGTGTGAGACTTGTCTCATTAAAGGAATTTCAGACATCAGTAAGCAGGTGGAGATTGTTTTGGGGGGGGCAGTGGAGAAAAGCTTCCCTTAATCTTCCCTTAAGTCTATGTGTAAGCGTAAGTATATGAGTATAAGGATTCTCGGTCCCATTGTCACTAGCTTATGCTAGAATTTGGAGTCTCTTGGTCCTTGCATTTAGCTGTTTATGCCAGCCTTTCTTCCATAGCCACCCTGAATTCCCATCTTCCTTATTTTACCTAGGTGACACTCTACTCAATTTGAGCTAGAATGTCAGCTGCAGGCAGTTCTCCTCAAAAGCCACTTAGGCCAGAGACTGAGGCTGGGGAATTCTGGATTTGAAGGAGGAAACTAAGCTGCCTCAGAGATCTAGTCCACAGGGAAAGTGCCATCAGAAGGGGAAAATAGAAGAAAAGAACTGGAAAGACTGAAGTTACTAAAAACCTTAAGAGGAAGAAAACTCACTTTAAGACCTTGAACAGAAACAGATAAACCAACCAAGGAGATATTAATTAACAGAGAAATATGGACTTGAGATCAAGTAAAACAGTTCAGACACCTCATGAATAAGTACCCCAAGACAAGAGAAAATGAATTAACTCTTTGCTGAGTCAGAAGACCCTGTGGATTCCCAAGATAGCATGGAACTCCAACAGGTTGTTTCTAAACAGTTGAAAAAAAGAAAGCTTCCTGGTGTCCTTTGGACAGATTGACTGAACTTTCTAATTACTTGAAGGCCTTCAAGGTCCAGTCCACATCGAGTCAGTGTCCTTCAGGCTTAGTGAATCCCTGAAGACCCACCCTTACCTGCTAACAGAACTTGTTTTCATATGGAGTTGAGGGGAACTCTATCTACCTGAGTGCTACTTCTAATACTACTTTGTTAGGGCTTTAGGCCTCTTCTGTTAGTTTTTCAGCATCCTATTTGTGCACCATTTTGTCCCAGCAGTGAACTTGGACTGATGTTAAACCCACCCCTAACATTCTTTCTGCAGAGGGTCTTCCTGGTCATGTTGGTGCTTTCCCTCTAACATTAACTCTCATTTACACTTTATTTGTCTTGTATGTATATACTTATTTGGTTTTTTCCCCATTAAAATGTGAACTCCATGAGAATAGGGTCCGTGTTTTTGCATTTCTCTGTATCTCTAGCACTTAGTATATAGTATGGGCTTAATAAGTGCTGATTGATTGATTGATTGATTAATAAATTAATGAATGAACTGTTAAAAACTCTCATTCATTTGGAGTGTCCTAGAAAATTCTGGGACAAGTACTAGCAGGTCCATTATATGGAAGAGGAGACTGAGGAACGGGGACATTAAGATCCTCATTCAATGTCACAGAAAAACTGTATGAGCCTACCTAACAATCAGTCATCAAGCAATTTTTAGATGCCAGCACTGCAATTGGCACAATCCCTCCTCGAAGGAGCTTGCATTGTAATAAGAGACAGGACATGAATGAATAAAATAAGGATCAAGTGTAAAGAGAATAAAACAAGTAATAGTGCTATAAAAAGCAATTTGAGAAGGAAGATACCAGCTATTGCAAACAGTAAAGGTTTCACGTAGAACTGAGGTGATGCTTGTATGGTGAAGAAAGGATTTCTATGGGGCAGAAGTGAGGAGAGAGCCAGTGCCAAGAGACAAAACTTTGAATGATAGTTTGTGTATGAGGGACAGAGAGAAGCTGGGAGGGTGAGTAATGTATGACAAGGTTATAAAGACAGATTGCTAGAAAAATTAGGTGACACAGTGAACGGAGACCTGTGTCTGGAGGCAAGAGGATGGGAGTTCAAATGGAACCCCAGAAACTTACTCGCAGTTTACTCAGCTGAAAAGTGGAGATAGTCATAGTATCTTCCTCCCATGGTGGTTATTAGAATCAAATGAGATTAAGTGCTTATGTGATGAAGTGCCACATAGTAGGCACTTAATCAGTCCTTCTTTCCTTAGGCTTGAGACAGTAATAATTAAACTCCTATACATATGAGACTTTCTATTTCTCATAACATCCTTTTAAAGCAAGTAGTTCATTATTATAATCCATCCTCTCTTTATAGCTGAGGAAGAGGGCCCAAGGAGATAAAAACTCTCTTTCAGTGGCCAGGCTGAGACTAGCAGATGTGTTTTCTGATTCCAAATCCAGGTAGTTCACACTTAAACTTTTTCATGTCTGTCTATTCTACTTCTGCATTTTAGAAATTCAATTCAATTAAACAAATATTAATGAAGGCCTTCTTTGGGCAAAGTCACTCAACTCCTTAAAGCCTCAGACAGTTCTCTATACCTGTGAATAGTAGAACTGGTACCAACCTACAATGGTAGAGGGGTTGTCCTCGTTGGCATTTCCCTTTACCAGTGAAATCACAGGTCCAAATTTCAGAGAAATATGTGAACCTGGATGGAGGAAAAAGATGATAAATTTTCACTTAGATCTAACTGATATTAAACATTTCCTTCAGTTATTTAAAAATATTCTTCTGGAGTGGCTAGGTGGCACAGTGGATAGAGCACTGGTCCTGGAGTCAGGAGGACCTGGGTTCAAATCTTACCTCAGACACTTCATAGTTACCTAGCTGTATGGCCTTGGGCAAGCCACTTAACCCCGTTTGCCTTGCAAAAACATAAAAGAAAATATTCTGAGAAGCAGTCCATAGACTCACCGGATGTCTAAAGGAATCTGTGATACTATGAACACTGAATATTCAATGAACGATTAAGTGTCCTGCTCTAGATGGTGAGGTCCTCCAGATCTCCTTAAAATGACTTTGATCTGATTTCATCTTGCTCCAGGACAACACAGAACCACCTGGGAGAGTTCTATAATCATTGAGGAATTTAGGCTAATGACCTAAAGAGGAAAAAACAAGTGGATAAAATGGGATCTGTAATTGAATGAATGACCAGCCATGGAACTGGTCCATCAAAATTTGTATCTTGGGCAAATAGCACAGACGCACAAATAAGTGGGTTCACAATTGAGTGGACAAAAGAAAATGCTCTCTGTTTGGGAATAATGACATAGCACATTCTGAAGATTAAAAATTGCACCTCACCTAAAGAGTGGTCATAAATAGTTTGCAACATATTACCAATCATAAATTGTGCAGGAAGCTGTGTTAATCATATCAAAATGATGTATGATGGGAAAAATGAATGAGGTGTATACCCAGATGGATAGACTTTGTATTACAATTGGTACATATAATATGAGGAGACCAAGTCAGGACCCCATCATCTTGGCTGAACCCTTTATGGAGGATTTCTGGGAGGAAATGGACATTTTTGAATCACATAGAATTGAATTGGTCTGGATGATTTGTAGTTTGCTTTGATGGAGGGTGCACCCAATAGGTTCCTTAAAGTAAAGTTTATGATTTCTTTTTTTCTTTCCTTATCTTCCCTTCCCTGTAATAGATTACAAAATTTTTGCATGCTGCTTTCAAGATGGTAGCATTTCTCATGGTGATTTCTTTGATGTGTCATCTTAAGTGCCATTTCAACTTCTGCATCTGTAGCACATTGCAGACTGACATTTAGAGATTTAAATCCAGTAGTTCAACTATCAGTGACCATAAAAACAGAGAAATAATAGAAACATGGACAAATTTATTTCACTTTCCATTTGTTTTCCTTTTGCCAGCTCTTATATATGAATGTTCTCCAGCTGTGGCACAGCTGCGCCTCAAGACATACTTTTTTTAGAGTGAGTTGGTATTCTAAACATAGATTACCCTTGGATGCTGTATCTTCCTACTTGATAATGACAGGAATTATTCATTTACAAAAGTTATTTCTAGACTCCTTTTTTCACAGATATGTTATAGAAAGAAGTCTATAATTAGAAAATACAGTTACATTTTAGTTCCCAAAAAAATCCCCCAAATGTTCTCCAGATAATTTTGTTGTACTAGGATATTTTCTTTTTTAAAAATATGTTCAATAAACTAACTCTGTGAAATCTGTGTCATTGACTGGAGCTTGGAATTCTTTTTTACCCTGAAGAAATTTCATATGGCTGCCATATTGTGGTTTGACCTGGATTTGAAGGTGACTTTAGCCTTTCTTTGTCCGGAAAACCACAGATCTAACACTGTCAGCATGGGGTTCTTCATAAAGAAGTTCCATTTTCCATTAGCATCTCTACCTGGCTTCTACTTCATAGGACAACATGCCATCTCCCCTCTTTGCAAGGATAAATTGGTCCCCTGAAATCTCATCCCTTTGAAAAATGACTTGAGTTTGGAGATTTTATGTTATCCCACCCACCTTAGCCTCCTATCCCCTCTGATTCGAGGGCTAGAGGATAGAGTACTAAACTCTTCCAAATGTCTTTCTTTAGAGAGGGCTCATGGCCTTTCTAGAGGCTGCTAGGCTTGACTTCCATTCCATGGAGCAATAATGCCCCACTTGGGTCCAGCATTTGGTGTCTCCCCCAGTTTTCAACCTTCTTCTGGTGTTTTGTCTTTCCCCCCATTTAGACTGTAAGTTTCTTCAGGACAGAAACTGTCCCTCTTACAAATTTGTCTTTTTAGCACTTTGCATAGGGCGTGGAACACAGTAGGAGCTTAATAAATGTTGAATGAATTGAAAAAAGAACACCTGATACTACTTTTTTTTAAAAAAACAAACCTTGGTAGGATGTAAGGTTCCATTTATTGTTTCTCTGAATAACTTTAATATTTTTAATATTTTTTTCTGTACAGAAATGAGAGTTT
Source organism: Macrotis lagotis (assembly GCF_037893015.1). Lineage (NCBI taxonomy): Eukaryota > Metazoa > Chordata > Mammalia > Peramelemorphia > Peramelidae > Macrotis > Macrotis lagotis. Next base: position 44,481,927 of record NC_133666.1, read on the forward strand.
AGATAATCCACCAACATGTTTGTTTATTTTATACAGGCAAAGGGTGGAGGATATGAAAGTGAAAGTGCCTATCCAAATGCTGAGCTGATATTTTTGGAAATTCACAATATTCATGTGATGAGAGAATCATTACGTAAACTGAAAGAAATTGTTTATCCTTCCATTGATGAAGCCAAATGGCTGTCCAACGTGGATGCAACACATTGGTTGGAATATATAAGGGTAAAGAGCTTCTGTCTCCTAACTGTGCTATTAAAACGTGTGATTGTAACAAAGCTATATTTGCATTTATCATACAGATGAATGTGTCTCTTGTTTCCTTCAGTTCAGAAATCTTGATATGTCCTGGGGGTGAAGGAAGAAGAGGTGTTGAGAAGTGGTACTTCAGAACAAGGATGTCAGTTAAATAAGGACATGGGTTCAGAGTGAAAAATTACCTTACATATTGAGATTCAGAGTCATTAACTGACTTGGAGTATAAGTAGCTTAACCAGTATTCAAGTGCTCTCCCTCTCCCTCTCCCTCTCCCTCTCCCTCTCCCTCTCCGTCTCCCTCTCCGTCTCCCTCTCCGTCTCCCTCTCCGTCTCCCTCTCCGTCTCCGTCTCCGTCTCCGTCTCCGTCTCCGTCTCCGTCTCCCTCTCCGTCTCCCTCTCCTCTCCCTCTCCCTCTCCCTCTCCCTCTCCCTCTCCCTCTCCCTCTCCCTCTCCCTCTCCCTCTCCCTCTCCCTCTCCCTCTCCCTCTCCCTCTCCCTCTCCCTCTCCCTCTCCCTCTCCCTCTCCCTCTCCCTCTCCCTCTCCCTCTCCCTCTCCCTCTCCCTCTCCCTCTCCCTCTCCCTCTCCCTCTCCCTCTCCCTCTCCCTCTCCCTCTCCCTCTCCCTCTCCCTCTCCCTCTCCCTCTCCCTCTCCCTCTCCCTCTCCCTCTCCCTCTCCCTCTCCCTCTCCCTCTCCCTCTCCCTCTCCCTCTCCGTCTCCCTCTCCGTCTCCCTCTCCGTCTCCCTCTCCGTCTCCCTCTCCCGTCTCCCTCTCCGTCTCCCTCTCCGTCTCCCTCTCCCGTCTCCCTCTCCGTCTCCCTCTCCGTCTCCCTCTCCGTCTCCCTCTCCGTCTCCCTCTCCGTCTCCTCTCTCCGTCTCCCTCTCCGTCTCCCTCTCCGTCTCCCTCTCCGTCTCCCTCTCCGTCTCCCTCTCCGTCTCCCTCTCCGTCTCCCTCTCCGTCTCCCTCTCCGTCTCCCTCTCCGTCTCCCTCTCCGTCTCCCTCTCCGTCTCCCTCTCCGTCTCCCTCTCCGTCTCCCTCTCCGTCTCCCTCTCCGTCTCCCTCTCCGTCTCCCTCTCCGTCTCCCTCTCCGTCTCCCTCTCCGTCTCCCTCTCCGTCTCCCTCTCCGTCTCCCTCTCCGTCTCCCTCTCCGTCTCCCTCTCCGTCTCCCTCTCCGTCTCCCTCTCCGTCTCCCTCTCCGTCTCCCTCTCCGTCTCCCTCTCCGTCTCCCTCTCCGTCTCCCTCTCCGTCTCCCTCTCCGTCTCCCTCTCCGTCTCCCTCTCCGTCTCCCTCTCCGTCTCCCTCTCCGTCTCCCTCTCCGTCTCCCTCTCCGTCTCCCTCTCCGTCTCCCTCTCCGTCTCCCTCTCCGTCTCCCTCTCCCTCTCCCTCTCCCTCTCCCTCTCCCTCTCCCTCTCCCTCTCCCTCTCCCTCTCCCTCTCCCTCTCCCTCTCCCTCTCCCTCTCCCTCTCCCTCTCCCTCTCCCTCTCCCTCTCCCCCGCAACCCTCCCAGCTTTGTCAGGAAAAAGTTTCCTCCATCCCCTATGAGGCACTAGTGATACAAAGACAGAAAGGAAACAGGTTTATCCTCAAGGAACATGAGTTTTAATCTAGCAAAAGGAAACATAAGTTGTGTGTGTGTTAGATTTTTTTTAAAAAATCAGCTGTACAAGGACAGGAGACACATGACTAGATAGCACTTAGGGTGAAAAGGATCCAAGGGTTTAATACTGAATTAGAAGAGTCATCAGTGGCTGCCAAGAAAAACCCTGTGATCACAAGCCTAGCATCCCATGTCAGAAAGGTAGTAGCAAGCTAGATTGTTGTTTGTGCCTCTCAGATTACCCTAGAATGTACCTCATTCCCAAAATGACAATAAGCCAGGAAAAAACCCTTGAGAGCAGGGAGAGGAGGGATGGTAAGTGGACTCCTGACCATGCCATGTGAGGGATCCTCCCCCACTTTTCATTAAGTACCTACTGTGTGCCACATGTCCGCTATCTGCTGAGGAGACAAAGGAAACAGTACCTGCCCTTGAAGAACATTCATTTGTTGTTTAAGGCATTGGGAATGTCCAGCTTGGACAACATAGGACTTGAGGAGAGCACAGTAAGCTACCTTTAGAGATCAAAAAATTACTGTGAAGAGATTTATTTTGCTTATCTCTGAGAAAAAGACACTGAGTAATAGATGAACAGTAAAGGGAGTCAGCTTTACATTCAATATCTTGATTAAGAAGATGAAGCTGCTCAAAACCAGAATGTCTGCTCCCTTTACTAAAGATATTTGGATAGAGAAGTTGGCCAGTCATTTGGGGAAGGGTCAGCCTGTGCATTAAAGCCCGTTACGATGCTAAGATTCTATATGCTCTTTAATTGATAATGAATTCTTAGTGAATATGTCCTTTGACTTCTTCTCCAAGGCAGAGTGGCATTGTGGGTAGTGTTGGAATTAGACAGGAGAGACTTGGGTTCGAAGATTCTCTGCTACTTCAGAGCTATTTGGCAAACGTGAACAAATTACTAGCCTCAGTTTCCTTCTTTGTAAAATAAAGATGATATCTATACTAGCTTTGTCACAGGGTTGCAAACATATTCAGATAAGAATGTATATAAAGCTCGGGCGGCTAGGTGGCGCAGTGGATAGAGCACTGGCCTTGGAGTCAGGAGCCTGAGTTCAAATCCATTCTCAGACACTTAATAATTACCTAGCTGTGTGGCCTTGGGCAAGCCACTTAACCCCATTGCCTTGAAAAATCTAAAAAAAAAAAGAAAGAAAGAAAGAATGTATATAAAGCTCAAAGAAAACTTTAAAGTTCTGTGGCGCTGACGATACCAAAGTAAGACAGGTCCTCATCTAAGGGCTCTTGCATTCTATGGAGAGGTTAGAACATGTTTAGAGATATAGACCTGCAGGGCATAATAAGAGTAATTTGGGGAGTGAATGGAACAGTAATAAGTTAGGGTAACTCTAGAAGGACTTACCTTGACTAAGCCTGGAAGGGAACTAAGAGTTCACAGAAGCATACAACCCTTAGTGGAGAAAAGGAATAAGGTTCAATCAATCTAGAAGCCTAGGCAGGAGCCAGATTGAGAAAGACTAAGGGTCAAACAAGAGGCAGCTGCTGAAGCTTCCTTTGCAGGAGAGTATTGGAGAAAGATGAGAGACTGAAAAATTAGGAGAGGGGGTAACCTCTTAAGGGAGATAGAAGAGGATCAGCTCAAGGCACAAGGGAAATCATCATGATTAGAAGAGAAAAAGGGGGGAAAGAATAGGAATGATTAAGAATTAGAGGGGTGGCTAGGTGGCACAGTGGATAGAGCACTGGCCCTGGAGTCAGGAGTAGTTGTGTTCAAATCCTCATAGACACTTAATAATTACCTAGCTGGGTAATTGGGCAAACCACTTAACCCCAGGTGCCTTGCAAAAAAAAAAAACTAAAAAACCTAAGAATTAGAAAAAGGAATTCCATCAAATGAATTCAGTTCTTTCATTGAAGCATTAGATGAAGCTCTATGTTTAGAGGAATTAGAAAAGGAGCTGGTGCAAATGGCTTGGCTAGAGGAGTGAAGAGAAGGTTTAGAATACTTGCTGTCCTATTAACCTGGATGTGAAACGTTTTTTATTAAAAGGTTTTGAAAATGTCTGCTTTTTTTTCTGAAGATGCTTCTTGCTGGGGCAGTAAGAATTGCTGATAAAATAGAATCTGGAAAAACTTCTGTGGTGATACATTGTAGTGATGGCTGGGATCGAACAGCACAGCTCACGTCTCTGGCTATGCTTATGTTGGACAGCTACTACCGCACCATTCAAGGATTTGAGGCCCTTGTAGAAAAAGAATGGACCAGCTTTGGGCACAGGTTTGCATTGGTAAGCCGATTGGTTAGCTGTGATGTCATCACCTTAAATATTTTCTGTTCTATACTAGGGATGGTTGGTTACTATAATAGAATAACATGAAATGCAAAATTCATAGTGTTCCTGATGGGATATTTTTATACTCTCCTTCTGTGTCCCCATTTCAATTATAGCTGACTCCTAAATGAATATCCAGGAACCAACTAGATCTTTGCAATTAGTATGTCCTGGGCTTTCCTTCAGAATATACTGAAAAGGGACATTTTCCATTTTAGTTAAAAACGAGAGAACAGTGAGTTTCTTTCAGGTTGTCAGTGCTGCTGAGAAGAGAAGACACTTTTAAAAGTTTTTCAAATAGTTACTTTGTGCTGTGTAATGAACTGCCGAGGTCCATGTAAATCAAGGACCTCAATGCATGTCCTGTGCAGATAGCTGGGCTTAAAAACATTTTTTAAATCATTAAGTTTGCTCATCACATGCATATTTCTTTAATAACCTCAGTTATGTGAAAGAAAGTGACAAAACAAGGGCAGCTAGATGGCGCAGTGAATAGAGCACCAGCCCTGAAGTCAAGAGGACCTGAGTTCAAATCTGCTCTCAGACATTTAATGATTACTTAGCTGTGTGACCTTGGGCAAGTCACTTAACCCCATTCCCTTGCAAAAAGAAAAAAGAAAATGACAAAACATCATTATGTAAGGGCGCAATAGAGAGACTGGAAAAGTCCCCAAATAAGAAGCCATAAAATTTATTTTCTTGCTTACTTTCATTATGCATTAGGATGTATAGCTTTATCCTTTTTTTCTTTTCTTTTTCTTAAAGAGAGTGGGCCATGGTGATGACAACCATGCAGATGCTGATAGGTCTCCAATATTTCTTCAGTTTATTGATTGTGTCTGGCAAATGACAAAACAGGTAAGAGACTTTGAAAGTGTCATGCAGTTGGCCCCTAGGTGTAGGAGTGGATAGAGCACCGGCCCTGGAGTCAGGAGTACCTGAGTTCAAATCCGGGCTCATACATTTAATGATTACCTAGTTGTGTGGCCTTGGGCAAGTCACTTCACCCCATTGTCTTGCCAAAAGAAAAGAAGACAGTATTGTGCAAGTATATCTTGTCTTTTGATTAAATTTATAAGGAAGTTGAAGTTTTGCTATATTTTCAGTGACGTTCTCAGATGGAATTAAGATGACCATTATGTATTCTTTGATGGAAAGACTGGAATTTTTGATGCTGTTTTAATCACTTTGATTGTATTTCAACATAGCACTGTCAGAGAATGTGTGTCATCTTTTGTACCTTTTCTGCCAACAGATGGGGATCACCTGCTTTATCATTCTCTTGGAGCCATAGTTGCTTATAACTTTGATCATTTTTCTCTTTCTGAGTTATTTTCTATCATATTATTGTGGTTTCTTGTGAACTATTTTCCTGGATCTACTAACTTCCCTTTGCATCGATTCAAATAATGCTTCCCAAGGCTCTGAATTCTTCCTATTCATTTCCAGGAGCATCATATTCATATCAACCATTTCCTAATTGGTAGGCTACCACATTGTTTCCAGTTCTTTGCTACCACAGAAAGTGCTTCTGTAAACATTTGGATACAAATGAGTCTGTTCCTTCTGTCTTTTGACCTCTTTGGTATCTTTGCTTAGTGGCAATACTGCTAACTTCAAAGACCAGTATGCATTTAGCAGTGACCTTCCCCAACCCCTTTTGCACCCTCAGGTTGCCTTCTAATCCTCTTTATTGCCCTGGCTTAAGAAGAGGAAACCTCTGTTTGTATGAATTTACTGAATCCCTCTACTGAATTAGATCTGTGAAAAATAAAAGTAATAAAATTACAGGACAAACTCATTTATCCAGAGGTTACTTCTCTGGCAGCCTACTATGTAATATTGCCAAGAACTCCGAAGTCAGCAAAGATCTGCCTCTGGAGAAGAAAATCCAATTCACGTATTTCATATACTTTGTTCATAAAACAAATGCTTCCCTCAGAACAACTTTCTCTTCCTTTATGTACCACTCTGATAAACTTAGTTATTTGATTTCCCAGATTATATACTAGAAATGATATATATTAGAAGAGCAGCAGAAGGAGAAGGTAGAGAACCAGTCCAGGCAGGCATGATGAGATCAACCAGAGGAAAAGTCTTCAAAATTCAGAGCCAAGTATGCATTAATAAGTCTCAGCTTTTCGCTTGTCAGATGCGGAGGTTGAAGGAGATATCTTCACGGTCCTCTATTTACCCTTCACTCTCTTTTCTTTACCCCACATCACCTGGCCAGGTTCTTGTTTGTAATATGTCAGTGTCTGCTGTTCAAAAATAGTGTAAAGAATATCTTCATTAGTGTCTAGACATCACCAGGGAGAAAATACAGCTAACTTCAAATTTAGGGGTTGTAGGTATCTACACTGAACTACCCTTGGTGGTTCAAGCCAGATTTTCCATGACTTCATCAGTTCAGTAATGGACAAAGAACCGGACAATTCAACATAGACTATATTGGTTTTACACTCATTCATTTGTTCTTAATGATAGTTACAATAAGAATATAATTTTTAAAAATTGTCATTAACTGATTTTTAAATCCAGATGCCCTATATGAAAATATGTACAATTTTTCAGCTTTTAAGATTTGTTTCACTTAAGACTGTTTAACACTCTTAAAGCTTAAAAGTTCACTAAGACTTTTGGTACACTATGGAGTAACAGAACAATTGCTTCTTAAATGTTATGTATATATGCAATTGACTCAAATGAGTTATGCAAGGTAAAGTGTACACTAATGAAAAAAATGTGATTTTTCTGGATTTTCTGGATCCGAAAAAAATGTGATTTCAGAGCTGGAGCCCTGAGAGGTTCAGTGACTTCCCCAAGGTCACACATCCAGGACCTGTTAAGAGGTACGACTTGAAATGGTTCTTCCTGACCCCAAGCTTCCTTTCCAGCCTCTCTGCCACAGGGTCTTAGTTTTTCATTTAATTGCTGTACTCAGGAAAACCTGAGCCATGCTAAGTCATGGAGTAAATCATCAGAAATTTCCAGGTAACTTGAATATGGAACGATGCTCATGGAGTCCCTTTTTCATAAAGGGTGTAGAGAGGCTGAGAAAACATATTTTTCCGCCATAATTTAAGAGAACCTTACTAATTTACACAAATACAATATATACTTCTGACTTGGGCTTTTGTTTTATCCTTGAAAATATAGTGACTGTTGTTGTCAGGTGCTTTTAAATAAATCTCAAACAACTTTCAAGGGGAGAGAGCAGAGGAGAAAACAATGACCAACTACTGGGACTCCCAGGCCCATTGTTTTAACTTACTTTCCATTTCTTTATATTACTAAAGGGTTTTTGCAAAGCAACATAGTATTAATTACAAGTGCCTGGGTACTCAATAATACACAGAAAAGGCACAAGCCAGGATCCAAAGGATAAAGGCCCCTGGAAAGGGAAATAGCAGGACTTACCCTTCAGAGCAAGGCAACATGCCCTCCAAAAATTACCTAAGCAACATTTTTCTTCAACCACCTGCTCTTTAGGGAGAGAAGTCTCATCCTGCCACCTCTGCTGTAGCAAAACCCCAACTGGATGCTATTTGTTGTGCCTAGTATTCTTTGTGTTAATAATGAGTCGCAAAATAGCATCACTGGAGGTCTTCAAGCTGAGGCTGGATGACCACTTGTCTGAGAAGTTGTTGAGAGAGATTTCTGTTCAGACATGGATCAGGCTAGATGACCTCTGAGGAGCCTTCCAAATGAGAGGCTGTTTGACAGAGATTGAATAGTAGAGGCAGCCTTTCTTGAACTGCTGTGATCTTTGTGTATCTGGTTAACACAAAAACACTAGTTGCTAGACTGTTCAAACATGGAACATCTGCTAGCTCCCAACTGGAGGAAAATAAGGACAGGTCTATCTGCACGATGTAAGAATTAACTCAAATCCCCATAAAGCAATAACAGATGACAGTGGCAAAAATCAATATTAGAGTGCAATTCCAGTGCCAAAGCCATAGAGCACTGTATCAGCCCAAGCAAATCAGACAGCAGCAGGTTGGCCAAGTATACTTCTCAGTCTGCTCTATCATTAATCCTGACTAATACATTTCTCTGTTGCTTGGGAGGTTTTAAACAAAATCTTTTCATGCTCTGGAATCTTTTCTTTGTTTAAAGTTATCAGCAAGCCCTAACCTACTTTCCCATTCTTTGTTAAAATTGCCAAAAGCTGGGGCAACTAGGTGGTGCCATGGATAGAGCACTAGCCCTGCAGTCAGGAGGACCTGAGTTCAAATCCAGTCTCAGACACTTAATAACTACCTAGCTTTGTGACCTTGGACAAGTTGCTTAACTCCATTGCCATGCAAATAAAAATTGTCAAAAGCCAACAGAGGGGCCGCTAGGTGGCGCAGTGGATAGAGCACCAACCTTGGAGTCAAGAGTCCCTGGGTTCAAATCCAACCTCAGACATTTAATAATTACCTAGCCGTGTGGCCTTGGGCAAGCCACTTAACCCCATTGCCTTGGGGAAAAAAAGCCAACAGAGTTGGATGGATAAAAGGTTTTTACTTTCTCTTGCCAAACAGTCATCATCTGTTCATCTTTGGTCAGATGCTAAGTTATGGCTAAGTGTGTTTATAGCTGATATGACTGTGTTTTTAGACTGTGTTTGAAATCTAGACTAAATGTTTCTTCATCTTTTTTTTAGTTTCCATCAGCATTTGAATTCAATGAGCTCTTCTTAATTACCATCTTGGATCACCTTTACAGTTGCCTCTTTGGGACTTTTTTGTGCAACTGTGAACAGCAACGGTTAAAAGAGGTAAATATACTCTACTTCTGTTTTATATCTATGATGTTCATCCAGATGGTTTTATAGTCTAGTAGGTTAATGTCGAGAATAAAAGTCAAGAGTGGGCCCTAGTTTCTTCATCACTAAATGGAAAGGTTGAAGCAACTGACCCTAACAGGCTTTTGTATGATTTTAGGGTTTTGTGTTTTCAAAGGCACAAAGGCTCCACGGGTGGCACTTAGCAGAAAGGTACATGAATAAGTGAAATGGATGGATTACCCAAGAACCTGCATGGCCAATAGTTTAACCTCCTTTGTCATTGAATCTGGCAAATATCGTGAGGAGTTGCATGTCATCTCCTAGTCCTTCTCTGATTGTTTTCTAATCATAGAAGTGACCTAACCTAGGGGAAGGAGAGAAAAATAGGGATTTTCTTAAATTAAATGAATAATCCTCCTGAATTCAGAGTGACTATTTTAAGTGAGGAATGGCTAGGTGGCACCTTTGGGTCAGGAAGATGATTCCTTCAGAGTTCAAATCTGTGACTCTAGGCAGGTCACTTAACTCTGCTTGTCTCAGTTTCCTCATCTGTAATTTGAGCTGGAGAAGGAAATAGCAAACCAGTCCAGTATCTCTGCCAAGAAACTCATAGATGGGGGTCACAGATAGTTGGACAAGACTAAAAACACAACTGAATAAAAAAAAAAAATAGGGGCATAAGCATAAGAGGAAGCTATAGATTTCAAGACAAACTCTCCTGTAAAGAAAGTTAATTCTCCAAGGGCAGCTAGGTGGCGCAATGGATAGAGCACCAGGCCCGGAGTCAGGAGTACCTGAATTCAAATCCGGTCCCTGACACTTAATAATTACCTAGCTGTGTGGCCTTGGGCAAACCACTTAACCCCGTTTGTCTTGCAAAAACCTAAAAGAAAAAAAAAAGAAAGTTAATTCTCATACTCTCCTGAAATGTCAAATAAATCATTGAATCATTAGCATTGAATATCCTTGATGTTCTTTCAGAGCCTTTAGTATCCAGTTCATTGATAAAAAAAAAAAAAGGGGGGGGCTTATGGCTGTCGTTGTAGTTAGTATGACATGCTGTAGCTGCTCCCTTGTTTACTCTTAAATCCTTATCCTCTACAGAAGTCACTTAAGTAATGTTAAAAATAATGATCGGCAAAGCTTTTCAGCATTTTGTTTGGTGAAGTGTCAGATAAGGTCAAAACAAATCTAAAACATTTCAAAGATAGGTATATATTAATTTATTTTCTTTTGGGGTGTGAAGAAATGGGCTGTACAATAAACCACAAACTGCTTCACATTCCTCTGAATTGCCACTAGCACAGTGCTACTAGAGAAACAAGATGAGAACAGAATATTTATCAGTATAAATTCTGATTTAATCGCTGTGTCTTTGACTAGTCAGAGCAATCAGTGATCTCTAATTTCATTAAAAGACTTATTATAATACAGTCAAAATTTGTCTGTAGTCAGTTAAATACTTCATTTCACACACACACACACACACACACAATCTAATTACTAACTCCTTTGTTCTTCCTTTGGGAAAAAGAATGGTAAAACCCAAAGGGTAAGGAAAGCCAGGTATACCCTGGCTTGCAGTCTGCATTTTGGGAAAATAGGATTTCAAAAGGTTCAGGGAAAGGATAAGTACCTTATCATTGATGAAGTAAAAATTATTGAAGTAGAAAGTATTCCCCAGTGGGATAAAGAGGAAGGAGTTTTCTCAAGAGCAAGTTCACCTTGAGTCTCTAGCATGTTTGTTGTGTCAGTCAAGAAAACTAATACAATCGTAGGCTTCATCGAGAGGGGCATAGGGTCTGCTAGTGGTTAGATGATAGCCTCATTGTCTGTGATCCTGGTCAGGCCATGTTGTTTGTTGTGATGATTCTATGTACCACACTTTAGGAAACTGGGAAACATCCAAAGAGGGTAACCAGGATAATGAAGGGCCTTAAGATTGTGCCTTCGGAGAGTTGGTTGAAGGGAATAAGCCAGGTGAAGAAAAGACTTGAGACTTATGATGGCTATTCTTTTTTTCTTTCTTTTTTTTTTTTTTTGGCAAGGCCACACAGCTAGGTTATTATTAAGTGTCTGAGGCCTGATTTGAAATCAGGTACTCCTGACTCCAGGGCCGGTGCTGTATTCACTGTGCCACCTAGCCTCCCCAAATGGCTGTTCTTTAAGTATTTGAAGGGCTGTTATATGAAAAAGGCATTAGCCTTCTTCTCTTTGGCATCAGAGGTCACAACTAGGAATGTAAGCAGAAGTTGCAGAGGCAAATTTAGATTTGAGATCAGGGCAAAACACAAAACTTGCTGACAATTAAAACCATCCTGAAATTAAATGGGTCGCCTTTAGAAACCATCAGATTAGTTCCCTCCCATTAAAGAACTCCAAAGACTTGGTGAGAATTTTGCAGAGAGGAATTCTTTTTCAAGTCTGGGTTGAAGTAGATGTTTTTTAGGTTTTTTTTCCACTCTGAGATTCTCTGCTTCTGAAATTATTAAAAGCTTGAGGGGGGGCTTTCATCTTTCTATTACAACCAAAAGAGTTAAAATAATCTTGTCATCCTCTGCAGCAAAACCTTCCCAAAATCTTCTGAAGTGCTGGACAAGTGTCTTAACTGTCAGCTTGAGACCCTGGGTAAAAGTCAACCTGATAGAGAGCAGCAGCCATTTCACCTGTCTTGGCAGTGTGTGGGCACTGAGGAGCCTTGCTATTATTCTTTCAGTAGAGATCTGACTACTTTGTGTGGATTTAGCATGTCCATGTTTGCCCTTTTCCCCCACTCCTTTGGAATGTGAGATCTTGGGAGGCAGAGACTATTTTTTATTTTTGTGTTTCACCTAACAGATGCTTGGTCAGTGTCAAATTCAGTTGAGTTATCTTCTCCTATGAATGATGTGGCCTGCATTGGATTTGATTTTGGATTCTCTTTTTGATATCCTTTGAAATTGCCCTCTGATATGGCATTATTGGCAGGGTATCATTGAACTTTGCCCAGAAATCTATGACCAATCATAGGGAAAAGTCTACCATACTTTACAATAGAAATATTTTTCCCCGATTAAACTTAAAATCTGATGCTTTGCATGGAAAGAGGTCCTGATTTTTTTTTGGGGGGGGGGGGGTTAGGTTTTTTGCAAGGCAATGGGGTTAAGTGGCTTGCCCAAGGCCGCACAGCTAGGTCATCATTATGTGTCTGAGACTGGATTTGAACTCTTGACTCCAGGGCCGGTGCTCTATCCACTGCGCCACCTAGCTGCCCCAGGACCCTGTTTTTTTTTTTCCCAAAGACCACATGAGCAGAACTATTAGTTATTTAATAGGTAATTAAGATGAAATGGTCACTAATTGACTCTGTCTGAGGGTTAGAGGGTTATGATTAGAGAGCTTCATCATGATGTGGTTGGGTGATGAACTTTTTGTTTACAGCATCTCTCAAAGATGATCACCTAAATTGTAAAGGAGTGAATATACCCTCTGCCCTTTGACCTGGTCAGAACATATTTGCTAGGGACAGCTAGGTGGCGCAGTGGATAGAGCACCGGCCCTGGAGTCAGGAGTACCTGAGTTCAAATGTGACCTCAGACACTTGATAATTACCTAGCTGTGTGGTCTTGGGCAAGTCACTTAAACCCATTGCCTTGCAAAAACAAAATATATTTGCTGGATGCCATATTTTAGGAAGAACCCAGATAAACTGGGAAATATTCAAAGAATATCAGTTATGAACTAGGAGTAAAGGGTGAATTCAATGCATCAAATACTGTGCTGAGCTTTGGGGCTCTTGTCATGCCAAGGCAGGGCAGCCAGCATTTATCCAAGCAAAAAGTCAGACAGACCGACAATTCCTAGCTCCAAGGAGCTTATGTTCTAATGCAAAATGATAACTCAGTAGGGAGCTGAAAAGCAGTGGGGCAGTTGAAGTGTCAAAATTGGCAAAACCAGAGGCCGAGCCAGAAGAGGAATAAAAGTAGACTAGCTCCCCAAAATGAAGGCCCCTAGAGGAAGTCACAGTGGGAGGAGAGGATTGGCTCAATCAAGATATTTAAGGGTTTGCAGAACCCTGGCACTGAAGGAAGACCCAGTGGGAATCAGCAGCTGAAGCATGCTAGCAAAATCTGAAAAGTCAGCAGCAGAGCCTAGAGGGGCAATGACAGCGAGCAGCTTCTGCTCCTCATGCCTCTAAGGATCAGTGATTCATCTACTCTCTCCAGGAGCTACAGAGGCAGCTAGGTGGCCCAATGGATAAAGACTGAGTTCAAATCCAGCTTCAGATGCTTCCTAGCTGTGGGGCCTTGATGAGTCCCTTTACCTCTGTCTGCCTCAGTTTCCTCATTTGTACAATAGGGCTAATAATAGTACCTACCTTCCAGGGTTATGAGGAAAAAAATGAAATATTAGTCAAGTGCTTTGCAAACCCTAAGACACTATTAAAATGAAACAATCCCCTGCTCTGGAGCTTAGATTCTTCTGTCAGACAGGCTCTAAGTCTCAGTGTAAGATCATTTGAAGGAAAAGCATGACCATTGTAGAGTACATAGGAATGATTTCCTAGAGTAGATGAGACCTGCACTGAACCACAAAAAAGATAAGAGGAGGAAAGGAGTGAATGAGGGATGATTCCCATGGAGTTTGGAGAGACTGAAACATAGAATAATGAAGGGGAGTGTCTGAGGCAGGAAAATTAACTTAAACCAGATTATTGACGGTCTTAATTGCCTGCTTAAGCAGTTTGGATTTCATCCTGTAGGCAGTGGAAAGGCATCAGTAGTGGCAGGTTTAAAAAAGATTGTAGTATCTAGTTTGGTTTTTTTCGTCCCTTTACTTTGCCAATATAGCCCTCTACCCCCCCCCAAATAACAAGAAGTAGAGTTTCAAAACAAGCGGGCCATTAAAAATTGATGAACACTTTGATCAAGTATGAAATATTTGCTGTGTTTCCAGAACTCTGAAAAGAGGGGAGGAGACAGGCAGCGGGGCTTCTGACTCTGGTCACTGGATATGCTGTTATAGCCATTATAATGGATCCTTGTTCTAGTATTTTTTGACTTAAGTGGCGTATAAGGTTTGGTGATTTTGTGAGTGTATATGCTGAGAATTTTATTAATCTTTAAAGGAAATGTGGTGAGAATGTTTTCATATTCCAAGAACTGCAAAGTCATGATTTGGTTAAGATACAGACATTTTCATTTTTGTAATGATAAACTAACTGTATTGTCTTTGAGAGTTCCAGCGTCCTAGTTTCCTTTTTCCTTTGGACAGATCTGAAGTTTTGTCTAATGCCATGCACAGATCAAGTTGCCCGTAACAATGCTTTGGTGTTTTGATAACTCAATCCCTTTATGTGAGATTCAAGGTGGCTTGTCCAGAGGAGTTTGTCACTCGTTGGACAATTCTGTTAAGTTCTCTCTAAAAAAAAGTCCTCTGAGATCCCACTAGGGGGAGCTGAATATTTGCTTATTACTCTCATGGTTACAAACTGGCTTTGTAAAGTGACACACAGTGTGGTCAGACTCCTTCACCGTGTAATTTATGACATCGCCCTACTAGAGACAGATGCTCCCACTGAAAAGGGCATCCGAAATCTAAAAATAAAGCCAGAGAAACTCAAACTTCTGAAGCATAGAATGAATGGTTTTGTGTTGATTGTTGTTGTTTTATTAAATGTAATTTCTAAGGGAACGCCAAAACATGAAAATGCTTTTATATGTGGCTCTTAAATGAGTAGTCAGTTAACCCCAAATATATTCACTGAAACTACTTGATTTTTTTATTTTTACTTTTGAATATTTTAGTTTTTATTTTCCTTCATCTGCCTTTTAATGGTAACTTGTGCATCATTTTTTTAAAACAGCATATCAAGTTTACAAATTATTTTATGGTTGTTTTTTTGCATTTTTTAAAAAATAAAATGTTCAGGCGGCTAAATGGCTCAGTGGATTAGAGCACCTTCCCTGGATTCAGGAGTACCTGAGTTCAAATTCTGCCTCAGACACTTTGTAATTACCTGTGTGGCCTTGGGCAAGCCGCTTAACCCCATTTGCCTTGCAAGAAAACCTAAAAAAAAAAAAAAGAAAAGAAAGAAAGAAAATGTTTGTGAGCCCATGTTAACCAATTGTGATATGTTTTCCTTGAATTCAGTGCAAACAATATTTCCAAATAACATTTTCTTGCAAAGTAGGGATCATTTATCATCTAGCCTTGTAAGCAATATGGGTTGCATAAAGATTTGTTAAATTAAATGCATTTGACCTGACTAGTGAAAACTTTTGCAGCCCTTCCATATGGATTTCCACTTCCCATAATGGTTTTTACAAGGCAGATGGGGTTAAGTGGCTTGTCCATGACCACACAGCTAGGTAATTACTAAGTGTCTGAGATCAGATATGAACCCAGGTACTTCTGACTCCAGAGCCAGTGCTGGTTGCTTTATCCACTGCACCACCTAGCCACCCCCCACTTCCCGTAATGTAAGATTCTCTTCATCCTTCCATTTCACCTTAACCCAAGAGCAAAGACACCAAAACCTTTAAATTGTGGTAAATAATATGTTGATTCCCAGCCTAGCTCTTGTATTATTTTTTTGACCATTTATTGAGTAGAGCACTAAAGTCATAGAGTCAGAAGACCTGAGTTCAAATCCCTACCCTCCTTCTTAGACATGTGTGATCCATGCACAAGTCATTTGAGCTCTCTGGCCCTTATTTCCTCATCTCTAAAATGGACCTGCTCATCTCTAATGTCCCTTCAGGTAAATTCAATAAACATTTGTTTACAGTACAATATCCTGGGCACTCAGCATGCCAAGCCAAAAATGAAAAATCACAGCGTTGGAACTGGAAAGGGCCTTCAAAGTCCTGGAGTTCGGCACTTTCATTTTTGTAGACATGGAAATTGAGACCCAGAGCAGTTAAATGAATTGCCTAGGTTCACACAGTTTAGTGAGTATCCAAAGCAGGCTTCCAAAAGTCCCCAATTTCCTATTAGCAAGTCCACTGCTTTGTCAGCTCCCCTGTGCTATTTCTCCTATACCCAAATGTAATGCAATTTTGAAAGTCATCGGGACAAAAGAGAAGAGACTAGGGAGATTTGAGGAGAGAAAAAAATCAAAGACGACTAACCAAAGGAACCTGAAAGGCAGAAGTCAGGAGAATGTATTCCAGGCCAAGGGCCTTGGCAGGTGATTTAGGGAGTCAGCTAATTGTCCTCTTTGGCTGAAACATGAAGTGAGTGAAGAAGAATTAATGTTAAATAAATCTGAGAAGTTAGATGTGAGCCAGATTGTATAAGGTTTGGAACATGTTCTAAGGCTTTTTGCAGCAACACTAGGGAATCCCTGGAAGGTGTTGAGTGGGAGAGCGATATGGTTGAGTCTGTGCCTCAGGGAGATTATTTTGACAGCTGTGTGGGGGATGGATTATAGTAGGGAGACTGGAGACAAAGAGGTCTATTGTTGTTGTTTAGTTGTTTCAGTTGTGTCCAACTCTTCATGACCCCTGTTGGGCTTTTCATGGCAAAGAGCCTGGAGTGGTTTACCTTTCCTTCTCTGACTTGTTTTGTAAATGAGGAAACTGAGGCAAACTGAGTTGCCCAGGGTCACACAGCTAGAAAGTGTCTGAAGCCAGATTAGTCTTCCAGACTCCAGGCCCAGCCTACTCTCCATAAAACATAGGCAAGTGATGATGAGAACTTGATTTAGAATAGTGGCCATGTAAGTGGAAAAAAGAGAATGAATGTCAGAGACAACATGGAGGTAGAAAAGACAGTACTTGGCAATAGTCAAAGATAATTGTAAAAGACTTGTGATGAGGGGAGGCTAGGTGGTGTAGGTGCAGTGGATAGAGCACCGGCCCTGGAGTCAGGAGTACCTGGGTTCAAATCCCGTCTCAGACACTTAATAATTACCTAGCTGTGTGGCCTTGGGCAAGCCACTTAACCCCATTTGCCTTGCAAAAAATCTAAAAAAAAAAAAAAAAGACTTGTGATGGAAAATATATTACCACTTAATAATTACTTAGCTGAAGAAGTGGTGTTAACGTGCACCCTTTTTGAAATAGAGAATAAAGGTTGAATTTCATGTATAAAAAAAAATAATAAAATAATTACCTGGCTGTGTGACTTTGGGCAAGTCACTTAACTTCAGTGCCTAACAAAATTCCGTAAATAAATAAATGACGTGAAAGTTGAGACTGCTATCAGGGAAAAAATTCCTGATCATTCCTAATCATGAGATTTCACCCAAATACCATATGGATCTATGTTTAGCATGGTGATACAGGTAGAGCCTTTATTAGATTGCTTTCTATCAAGGGAGGGGAGAGGGAGGGAGAAAAATCCAAAAAACTCAGAACTGTGCCCAAAAAATGATTGTTGAAAACTACTGCTGCATGTAGTTAGAAAAATAAATTTAAAAATATTTTAAGGGGAAAAAAAAGAAAATATGGCACTTGGCAACTGATGATAGTAGGTGATGTAGATGGAAGAGTCAAAGATGGCCAAATTCAAGCTTCCAACCTTCTCTAAATCCCTTTCAGCTCTAAAACACATGTTCTTACATTGATGCCTACCTGCCTTTAAGCTTCTGTAAGGTCAGGAACCAGGTCTCTTGTCCTTTTATTTCAGCCCAGATTTGAATCATGTCTAGGCAGATATTTTGCAAGTATTCAGTACCCTTCCCTCTCCCTTAATGTCCATTCCACTCCCAATAACTTGCCAAATCTTAGCAATCCAACCTCCACAACATCTTTTGTATCTGTCCCCTTTTCTCCTTTCAGTTGACCATGGCCACCTTACTGGCCCAAATCACTTCTCACTGAGGCTATTAGAATTGCCTCCTTATTGTTCTCCTTGCTTAAACTTATCTCTTTTCTAGACCTCCACACAACCACCAGATTAACATTCCTAAGATGTTTTGTAGGTGTTTTGCAAATTCAACATACACAAAATGGAATTTATTATCTCCCCCCCCTAAAACCCACCCCTCTACCTATCTTCCCTTTTTCGGTTGAGGACACCTCTATCTTTTCGGTCACCTAAATTTACAATTTCATAATCATCCTCCTTTTCCTTCTCCCAGACTCCAGGCCCAGCCAGTCACAAATTCAAAAGCATCAGCTTTATAAATAAAACATGGTTAGCAATAGCTATAAAAAGTAGAGTTGTAGTGGACTGCAGTGTCAATATGAGTCAGCAGTGTGTTCTAGTAGCATAACAGTCAGTGTGATCTTGGGCTGCAGGCATAAGGGGGTGATAGACCGTCTCTCTCCTTTGCCTCAGAGTGTTGTACTTGGTTTTGACCACCAAAGTTGAGGAATGATATTGATTAGGTGGTGAATGTACAAAGGCAAACCTCTGGGATGGTGAAGGGTGTTGAGACACATTAGAATTGGTTGGAAAAAATGAGAAAATGGTTAGCTTGGAGAAGAAAAGACTGTGACATATTCAAGAAGCTGAAAGACTGTCATGTGAGAAAGGGTTAAGAATTGTTCCATTTGGTTCCAGAGAACAGAACCGAGAGCAATGATTGGAAGTTGCAAAAGGGAAGACTGAGGGGCAGCTAAGTGGTGCAGTGGACAGAGCACTGGCCCTGGAGTCAGGAGGACCTGATTTAAATGTAGCCTCAGACACTTTATAATTACCTGGCTGAAGAAGTGGTATTAATATACACCTTTTTTGAAGTAGAGAATAAAGATCGAATTTCATGTATAAAAAAAGTAATAAGATAATTACCTGGCTTGTGTGACTTTGGGCAAGTCACTTAACTTCAATGCCTAACAAAATGCCATAAATAAACAAACAAACAAACAAACAAATAAATAAATAAATGGAAGCTGAGACTTGCTTTCAGGTAAAAAATTCCTAATTATGAGATTTCACCCAATAGAATAGCCTATTGTAGGAGAGGGTGGGACTCCCCCACACACACCTCTACTCTCCTGGTAATTTTACCTGCAAACTTTCAGTAGAATTTCAATGATCACTTGTCCAGTATTGATAGTGGGAATTCCTTTGAGTATGTATGAGTTGAACTACATGGCTGTGCAGGTCCCTCCCAAATTTTAACTATCTGCAATTCTTGGCCACTTCACTGCTTCAAAATTGTCATTGGCTCTTTTTTGTGTCTGAGATAAAAACATAAACTCTTTAGTCTCTCACTGAAAGGTTCCTAAAATCTGGCTCCCCACCTGCATTTATATGTTTTGATACATATCCCTTCGTACAATAAATTACCCTGTATGTGCTCTACACGTTCAGCCAAATGGACCTACTGGCTTTGATATTCTGTCTCTGGGCCTGTACATAACCTAACCTTACTTCAAATAGGCAGTCTTTTCTCACCTCCATGTCTTTAAAATCACTAGTTTTAATGTTCAACTCTCCTCCTACCTCCCAATTGATTTATTTCAGCCTCTCACTCTTTAACTTGCTCCTCATTCCCTGCCCTCCATTAGAATGTAAGTTCTAAGGCAGTATGTTGAGTTTTTTCTCCCCAGTGCCCATGTTACACACTTGAATTATCATATGATTAGTAGAGATGTTAATTTATTTCATTGTTCCTTTCTTATTCAATAAAACTAGTAATTCTTGTGCATATCATGAAAATGTTAGAAGAAAAATTGATTTTTTTTATTTATCTTTCTAGGGTGTGAATACAAAAACTCTATCTTTGTGGTCTTATATCAACAGCCAACTGGATGAGTTTTCAAATCCCTTCTATGTGAATTATGAAAATCACATTTTATATCCTGTCGCTAGTCTGAATCATTTGGAATTGTGGGTAAATTATTATGTCCGATGGAATCCACGAATGAGACCTCAGGTATTTTGCATGTTTTGTTTATTTAAAAGACAAAAACATTTCTCTTGCCTTCCAGTAAAAATAATATGGACGAGTATGTATGTATGATAAATTTACCTTATGATGATGGTGAAAATTTGTTTCTCTTCTCTCATTTTTAAGTGATCTTTTATTTCTTCCCTGGATCTTGATAAAATCTTTCCTCATAGGTACAAACTCACACTTGATCTTCTAATCTCAACATTGCTGCCATTTTCAGTAGCTGTGAGTGTCTTGTTCTTCAGTAGTTTCACAGGGTTCTTTATTACTCTGTTAGCTTTTTTGGAAATTATTGTACTTAGGTATTTAGTTTTTTCCATTATCTCATCCAAGCCTCCTCCTTCCTCTCTACAAGCTATAAGAAGTTGTATCCATCACTTACTAAGAACTATATTGGAGCCTTGGTGGTGTTGCTTTATATCATGTTGTCCATTAGAGGAGGTGAAGGGAGAAAAATATGTAAAACATTTGAGTACTTCAAATATGCCTATCTGTATACAAAGGACAGCATGAAAAGAAACAGCTACATTTGAGATGTTTTGACAGGTTTGTGCAAATAATTTGTAAATGTGACAGTACATTTTTGATTCACGGAATACATATTTGCGTTTAAGGAATCTTGGGGGCAGCTAGGTGGCACAGTGGATAGAGCACGGGCCCTGGAGTCAGGAGTACCTGAGTTCAAATTCGGCCTCAGACACTAATTACCTAGCTGTGTGGCCTTGGGTAAGCCACTTAACCCCCTTGCCTTGCAAAAACCTAAAAAAAAAAATCTTGGAAGATATTTCTTCCCTCATCCACTTAAAATTTGCCCCAGGGTAACAGATTACAAATAAATTCAATAAGGGTGAACTTGTTCTGGTTATTTGTCTCCTGACAGTTGGATGCCATGCCCATGCTAAAAGCATAACACAGGGTTTTTTTTTCTTATCTCCATTTTTATGTGGGGGGAGAACAATAAGATAATAAATTGAATTTCTAATACCATTGCCTATATAAACAAGTTAATTTACTTACATCTTTCCCTTCACATGGCCTTCAGTTTCCATGATATGGAAAATATATCAGTATCTTTTTGGAGGTTATTGTCCAATCGTTTGTCATTTCTGACTCCTCATGATTCCATTTGGAGTTTTTTTGGCAGAGATACTTGGGTGGTTTTATCATTTCTTTTTCCAGTTCATTTTACAGATGAGGAAACTGAAACACACAGGGATAAGTGACTTGCCCAGGGTCACCAGTGTGTGATTTCATCAGTGTCCTGCCTTTTTATTCTGCATTGCTCTTGTCCATATCTTCTTCTTAATCCTCTAAATTGCTCCAGATCATCCTTTAGGTGCTTTCACATTATTCGGACACCAGTGGAACATCAAGGTAGTTGATTATCCCTCACTCTCATCTCATGGTCAGCCTTTCTCCTTTTCTTGGCATTTGTCTCTTTTGATATCACTTATGGCACTTTTTTTGCCCATAATTCTTTGTTGGTAATATATTGCAATCTAATTACTCTTATTATGAACCACTGTATTACTCTTTGGGTGACTCCAATCAGTTGCAGATTGTGCTAGCCTATTAGCAGTCCTATAGCATCTCCACAGGAATACTGGCATTTAAAGGAGATTCTTGAGATTGTTGAAGTGACTTGTCCAGGGTTATACAGCTAGTAAATTTCTAAGGCTGAATTTACTGGCTCCAGGCCCCATACCCTAGCCACTGTGCCATCTAGCTACCATATTGGAATATGTGGCAAAAAAAATCAAGTATTTGCTAACACTGAAGCCATTTCTAGGTTTCTCTTGTTCTTACTGTAGCAGTTATTTTAAGTTTTATTAATAAATGGTTATGATCCAATCAGCTCATTTATCCATTTTTCATTTTGCAACGTCAGTAGTTCTTACCTTAAGTCAAAATTGTGACTTTTAATTGGACAGTATTTGTTCTCATTTTTTTCTTTTGCAAAGCAATGGGGTTAAGTGATTTGCCCAAGGTCACACAGCTGGGCAATTATTAAGTGTCTGAGGCCGGATTTGAACTCAGGTCCTCCTGACTCCAGGGCCAGTGCACTATCCACTGCGCCACCTAGCTGGCCCTTGGCTAGACCCTTTGGAGGGCAAGAGATACATTGTTTTCTGCCTTCCAGGAGCTGCCAGTCTGTGTGCTGGACATTGTACTAAGTATTGGGGATGCAAACACAAGTCAAAGAAGAAAGACAAAAAGATGTGCATGGAAATAACAAAATACCATGTGATAAAGACTGTATGCAAACTGCCAGTAAAGTGGTTTGTGCATGTAAGGGGTGATGGGTATAGTATCAGGAAGATCTGAGTTCAAATTTGACCTCAGATGCTTTGCCCTGGGCAAGTCACCTCACCCTGTTTGCCTCTGTTTCCTCATTTGTAAAATGAACTGGAGACGCAAATGGCAAACCACCCCAATATTTTGCCAAAAAACCCCAAATGAGGTCCCAGAATCAGACACAACTGAAACCACTGAATGTCACTGCTGCATTCATAGGAGGAAAAGATCACTGGGTGAAAAGATAACTTGGTTTTAGTTCTCCTTTCTTTGTCATAGCTTTTAAGTCATTATTGTTAAGTTTTTCACAAACTTTTTGACTTTCTCAATAATGGTGATATAAATCACCATTCAATTATTTCAGTTATTGAGCATGGAATTTGAAACTTAATTTAACAAAATGTATTTGAATTAGAGTAGATTCAGTTGCATTCCCTGTTAAGAAGCTATGGTGGAAAATGTTGTCTTTTTAAATCATAGTAGAAACTTGATAGAACTGTCTATGTAATCTAAATCAAGTGGTGAATTCAGGAGTTGCTCCTTTGTGGTCTGTGGTTTCTACCGGAGAAACAGATATGATATAAACCCAAGTTGATTTCAGATGAAAGGCAGCAACTTGTGCCTCCCCTTAAAAATACTTTTTTTTTGGTGACTCCTCAAATGGACAATTCTGTTGAGAATGGGCAGAAAGGAAGGCTGATACATCGAACTCTTCAAATATTCGGAGGAGGGCAGCCAGGGCAGTGAGTGGCCTTGAGATCATGTCATAGGAGGATCAGATGAAGAAACTGAAGCTATCCTGGGGAAAGAATATTCAGAAAGATCAGTACTTTTTCAAGTACTTTGAAGTCTCCATGTGAAAAAGATTCTTATACCTGTTTGTTTAGACCCCCTAGCAAACAGCTATAGGAGCTGTGGGTGGAAGTTGCAAAGATGTAAAGGTTGGCTTCCTAATGTCTCCAAGTGATCGATTTCCTTATGGAATATTCTGGATAGCTGTAGAATTCTATGAAAAATGTCGTATTATTCCTAGAACGTTCTCAGTGTCATGAAGGTCACCAGTACTAAGCCTAGATAGGTGTATATGTATATGCTCATATATACATACATATCAGACAGCACTAAAAACATACATGACAAATGGTCATCCAGTGATATTTATCCTTCATTCTGAAAGGACATCAGGGAGGTGAGACCATGACAAGCATATGAATTGGATTGGAGTGAGGGGGGCTGGGCTGAGTCACCAGCCTCACTTTCTTCTCCAGAGCCATAGGAGTCCAGTGGCCAGGTATGAATCAGGACAACTGGAGGTGGCCCCAGATGTGAGGCAGTGTCAGTGTTAAGAGACTTGCCCAAGGTCACACAGCTAGTTAGTGTCAAGTGTCTGAGACTGGATTCAAACTCCAGTCCTCCTGACTTCAAGGCCAGTGCTCTGAGGCATCTAGCTGCGTCAGTCATTGAAGAGCTTTCAGAAGTTAATCTACTACCTACTGAGAAGTTTTCCTGACCTTATTTTCTTTTTTGATGGGGTTACTAGACTGATAAATCAGAGTAATGCTGTAGATATAGTTTACCCAGATTACAGCAAAATATTTATCTAAATAAAGTGTTACATGCTGTTTTTCCAAGACAAGTTGATGATATGGGATTGATTTACATATATTCAGACTGGTTGGATGCCCAGACCCAAAAAAATAGTCATTAATTATTTGATATCAGCTTGAACATTATAATGTCCCCAGTGGAGTGCCTCAGGAATCTTTGGTTGGCCCCATGCTGTAACATTATTATTAATGACTGGAACACTCATCAAATTGTCAAGATTCAAAAAGATCTTAGAATGTAGCAGGGTCTCAGTATTTTTCTGTAGCAAGGGGAATTGCACTGGGAGAGGGGGCTGGCAAGCACCAGTGTGAGTTCATTTACCAGTGAAGAAATCACAAAGTTCTCTGACTCAGGAGGGTAAGAAAAGACAGATTTAAATTCACAGGTTACTGCAAAAAGTTATAAATTAATTTATAGAGTTCTTCAGCAAGGTAAAGAAAATAATTTTTTAAGAAGATAGTAAGTTTAAGCAAAGAAGAAACAACTACAGGACATCAAAGACAGTTTAGAATGGGGAAAGAGGGAGGGGAGAAGCAGAGAAATACAGCTACAAATAAACAGCCAGGCTGCTTGGCTAAGGTCAGCTAAGATCAGCAGTTTGGAGGTGAGCAGAACTCATAAAGGGAGGATAGTCCACCTCCTCTGCAGGGAGGAGTTAGGGCAGCACCAGGAGGGACTAAGGAGTGGCTTGATGCATCACCTAAGATTGTGTTTCTGCACGTCTGGAGGAGCTCAAAATTCTAGATTAACCTTAAATTGTTAAATTAGGGTTAAGAATTTCTGTTACCTTAACTGAAGGCTAAATTGGCTTGACTGGAAATTAGAGTCTTTATTACCACAAGGCCACCTCAAGGAGTTGATGATTATAACTATCTTAGGAAGGCCTGGTGAGAGAACTTGGAGACGCTAGTTTAGATAGGATTACATAGCAGTCTAGTAGAGAGTCGATATAGGGAAGGTTTAACAGTTTCAAAAGATGAACCATTTTAACAGAGTGTCTGTATGCTAGCTATATGCCTTGCTTATGAGGAAAAAATGGTAACAACATAGAAAAAGAAAAGGACCATAAGGTTTGCCATAAAGTTTTTTTCTTTTTTTAGAAAGATTTTATTTTGAATTTTACAATTTCCCCCTAATCTTACTTCCCACCCCCCACAGAAGGCAGTTTGTCAGTCTTTAATTGTTTCCATGGTTTACATTGTTCCAAATTGAGTGTGATGAGAGAAGAATCATATCCTTAAGGAAGAAGCATAAAGTTTAAGAGATAACAAGATCAGACAATAAGATATCAGGTTGTTTCTAAGTTAAAGGTAATAGTCCTTGGTCTTTGTTCAAACTCCACAGTTCTTTCTCTGTATACAGATAGTATTCTCCATCACAGACAGCCCCAAATTGTCCCTGATTGTTGCCCTGATGGAATGAGCAAGTCCATCAAGGTTGAGCATCACCCCCATGTTGCTGTTAGGGTGGACAGTGTTCTTCTGGTTCTGCTCATCCTACTCAGCATCAGTTCATGCAAATCCTTCCAGGCTTCCCTGAATATAACATTTGTCTCTTAATGCAGAAAAAGGAAAAAGAAAGCATTATTTCTTTCTGCCCAGAGTTCCCTGCTTCAAGAACATTGTTCTAAATTCTAATAATGTGAATTTTATTTGGTACAAAAGCAAGCTTATGTTTAAAAAGTCCCATTGGGGGGGGAGTATATGGCTAAATTCCATAGCTCTGAGGGTGTTAGTGGGTTACAAAAACAGTATGACTCAACAGTGTAATATGGCAACCAAGAATGCTAATGTGATCTTCAGGTACATGGAGAGGCAGTGTCCAGGCTGAGGGAATTGACACGGGCTCTGTCCTAGAGCATTTTATTCAGTTCTGGGTACCACGTTTTAGGAAGGATATTGATCAAGTGATGTACAGCCAGAGGAGGAGACTCTGAATGGTGACAGGGCTGGCCTCCACATTGGGTCATCAGAGGATAGATTTAAATTATAACTCGACATCTTTTGCCTGAAGAAAAGAGGACTTGGGCTGATAACAACACTGAATATTGGAAGGGCTGTCTTGTGGAAAAGGGAATTGCATTTGTTTTGCTTGGGGCCAGAGGGCAAAATGGAAAATAATGGGACAAAGCTGCCTTGAGGCAGCTTGAGTACAAATAAGAATTTCTTAGCGTTTTCCAAGTGCTAGGAATTCTGCCAAGCCCTGAGAATATAGATACAGAGAGGGAAAATCTCCAGGAGTTCACATTCTAATAAGGGAAGACAACATATGGGCTGACTGGTCAGAAGAGGATGTGGAGGTAATCCAGGAGGCTCTCATTTGAGCTAGTGGTTCTGTTGATTTGTTTACTGTACCCACAGTCAGAGGCAGAAAAATGTAGGGCAGAGAGGGGGAAATACATATGGCAGTACAGGAGACAGCAAGATAATCTGGATAGACATAGGGATGGGTTGTGAAGCCCAGAAGTCTTGACTAAAGGTGGTCCATGAGGGAGTTCTCCCCCAGTTTTGAGGTTCTGTGATTCTGTTTACTTCTCTAAATATTCATTAACCATCTCTTTAATACATTCTACAGTATTTTCCAGAAATTCTTTGCATATGTGTTGATTCTCTTCCCCTTCTGTTCTTCTGGGAGATAACTGAGTACCCACACACTTAACTTAGAAATCAGCTCTCTGGCAGGCTTTATTCCCCCCAGTCCTTGCCCATCGAAATAGCTGCTTAGAACAGAAAAGAGAAGCTGAGAGTTGAGCAGCTTTGCTTTTTTTTTTTATTTCTTCTTTCCTTTTCTTTAATTTTTATTTACGGCAGTGGGGTTAAGTGACTTCCCCAAGGCCACATAGCTAGGAAATTATTGTCTGAGTTTAGATTTGAACTCAGGTCCTCCTGACTCCAGAGTTGGTGTTCTATCCACTGCACCACGTAGCTGCCCAAAGCTTTGCCTCTTCTTGAGACAAGGTACATTATCATGGCCTGAATCACCCTGGGCAGGAGGGTACCTTCTTCTTACAGGATGGGACTGTACTTTGATATTTAGCATCCATCATCTAGTCTTACTTCTGTTGTCTATCTCAGTTTCCTATTTGTCCATGGGTTGGTTCCTTGTGCATCTGTATAGGAGTCTTTAGATGACTCCTTGTCTTCCTCATCAGAATTGTTTCTAAGAATATCATTTGTCTTAAGGGCTTCTTCCTATTTTGACTATCCTTGTAAAATTTTAGGTCATGATGACCTAGATCATTTTTCTCTAAAAATGCCTAGAAATGTGTTCTCCCAAAGTCTTATGGCAGGCTAAACCTGGCTTTTCTTTCCTTCTCTCTAGTAAATATTTTAACAAGGAGTGTTTACTCCCACTCAGTTCCCATTCTTTCCAAACCAGTTACCAGTTGGTGAGAATCTGTTGCAAACCAGTCTTCTCATTGGTTCCTTCAGCTTTTGAAGGAAAAAAAAACGTTTTAAGTTATTGAAGCTTTTTTTTGCTAAGTTCCCGTTCTGTGTCTGCTTAGAAACCACACGACCATTTAATTGTATAAAATGAAACTAACATATTGTGTGAGTAAAATTATATAGCAATTCTAAAATATGGAAGTAGATATTTACATGTTAAATTTTCTTTTTTATGTCTCCAAATTATACTATCTTGTATATGTTAACAAGAAAGCTAGAAGAAACAAGGAGAAAAGTAAGCTTTGACAGCATTTAAAAAGAAAAGAGAACTTTTTCTCTTCTCTGCTTTTAATGTTATCTCATCCTTTTCTATATGAACAAGCATTCCAAACTTTTAGGCAGCTAAAATTTCTGATTTTGTGAGATGGAGAATTCACTATGCATGTTTGTGTATGTGTATGTATATGTGTATGTGTGTGTGTATATATATAATGTATATATATAATGTGTGTGTGTGTGTGTGTGTGTGTGTGTATATATATATATATATATATATATATATATGTATGTATGTATATAAAGAGACCATTTATATGTAGAAAGAGGCCATTCTCTAATTGGAGAATTTTACCTCCCAGTCATCACTGTTGGGTTAAAAAATAGAAGCAAAAACAAACTAGGTGATACTTTTAAATAATGTTCTTATAACGTCTAATAAACATAACTGTGTTTCTGTCCACTCACCAGATGCCAATTCACCAGAATCTGAAGGAGCTTCTTGCCATCAGATCAGAGCTTCAGAAGAGAGTGGAAGATTTACAGCGGGAAGCTGCTACTCGATCTATTTCATCCTCTTCTGATCGAGGATCTTCTCCTTCCCACTCAGTCACTCCAGTACATACATCTGTTTGATGTGGCATGAAAGCCAGGAATGCTTCTTAAAATAGAATTCTCCATACATAGAATGTAAACATCAACACCCCACTTCTCCAAAATATGCAGTTGTGGAGAGGGGGTTTTATAATTGTTAGGATAGACTTTTGTCTTTTTATAATTAGGCCAAGAGTTTCTTTATTTTCTATCGTGGTGTTTTCAATAATTGATCATTTGTGTGGCTATTTTGACAGCTTTGCGGAACTCTTTTGTGAGCAACCGTGACTCAATTTTGAATGGCCAATAATATTTCAATCTTTAAAGGGATCTATCATTCTGATTATATGAGAAAGCACTAAGCCTTAGGCACCTCTTGAGAAGCCAGTGCAAATGGACTGTCTTGCTTACCATGAGGGCAGCTTCAAGGTGTTTTTCAAGAGTGAATGCATTCTATATAAGACATTTTGTACCTAAAGATCATGTGTCAGCCAGTTAAGTGATTTCTCTAGATTATTTGATAAAACTTAAAGCAACTTTTATAGGGGAAGAAAAGGCATTGTTACATTTGTGGGAAGAGGTTTCCTTGACAAAAGGAACAATCCTTGCCAAGTGACATACATGTATGAGATTTTTTTTTTTGGTGAGCCAATTCTTTTGATGCTTTTTGCATTTAAAATGGACATGTTCACATTCCTTGTGAAGGTGTCAGTTGAATTATGGTTGTATGTGAAATTTTGTTAAATCTCATGGCACTCTAAATTTTAGAGTATGGTACATTTGGATCAGGTCCTCAAAAATTGATATCAATAGCATAGAAGCACTTTAAGTCTTGCAACATGCACACCGGTCTAGTATTATTTATTTGCATGAACATCAATGGTTGTACATTGTTTCCTGCTTTTCCAAACTGCTGAGCATAAAGGACTTCATTCATTTTGTTTTTAATATCTGATTGGATTCCTTTCAGTTGAAATCATTCCTTTCTCAGTATGTATATTTTATATCAGATATTTCTAATTTTATCGGAATCCTTTTCTCAAGTTTATTTCTTATCTGCTGTATTATTCTTTTTTTTTTTTTAATCAACAGGCACAGAGTCTGGGTGTAAAAGGTTTCTTTTTGTTTTTCCTTTTTGACCACTAAGGCAACTAGTTGTTTTAAAGCTAGTCGTTTCATTTATGGGCAGTTTTCTGTGCAGTGACCTCGTGTAGCTCCACTTCTAGGCTTGAGCTTCATGGCCAATCAGGGTTCCCATGAATGTAGTGCTAATGAACTGATTGTATTTGTTAGGTCTATAGCTCTTCACTCCATTAGGTGGCGTATATTTTATACCACTGATAAGTGTAGCCTCCTCCCTGGACCAGCATATCATCCCAAGTGAAATGTAAAGCGATGTACATCACCAGTTTAGAACAAAAAGATAAGCCATCCTTTACCTAAAGGAGAACATTGACTGTCCTCAGGAGACTTTAATTGGCCTGAAGTTACTGTACATGAACAGCAATGCTACAGCGACCTCATGTTGAAGAATTTGCTTTTACATGTTTACACTTAATTGAAGAAGAGATGTGTTTCAATAAGTTTCAAGCTTAGCTTTTAAATACAAAATGTGTCCCAAAAGTTTTATGGTGTTGTATGTATTTTAGATTTTGTTCCATGAAGTTATTTTCCAGTGTGGTGCCAGAAACATTTATAGAAGATCTAAAGAAAAAAGTATTCAAGGTAATGGTTTGATAGGTTTGATTATGGTCTGAGTATTTACTGTCTATAATAAGGTTAGAGCTTGATTTCCAGCCAGCGAACATGAGTGTCCTCCCTCCCATGTATAAGGGATGAGTGGCTGAGAAATTGGCTTCCATTTTATTTTTAGGTGTTGGACAAGAAAAAAATTGTTAAAATCTAGTTTTAAAAGTGATACCATGCTGTATTTACTTCGTTTGATGGTCTGTTTTTCTAGACTTAAAATTGAATGGAAACTTTTTTTTTCCCTTGTTTCCCTTTTTTTTCCCTTTCTGGAATTTGATGCAATCATATAGCTACAGCAGTCTGTTAATGTAGAGGGTTAAATGGTTCTTTTGATAAATTCAGATTTATCTAATCAGGCACATTAGTTACTATTGATTAGATCTGCTGACACTGCCCCCTTCCTGGCTCTCGACCAGCTGGCCTCTTCACCATAGTGGACCAGGGCAGGAATTCTGGACACATCCCAGCTCCAAGGTAACTGTCTAGTCTGAAGGAAATCTCTTCCAGTGATCTGAATGAAATGAGCACAAAAGAGCTTTGGGGGAATTTGCCCTTCTCGACTTAAAAGCACTTGAATTTTCAGTTTGTTATATAGAAGGGATTACTTTTCCATTTTATTTTAGTTTTATGATAGCTTAAAAAGTTGTAAAATTAAAATTTTTATTGGTACCATATTGTATGTGTCTCAGCAAGTTTCATTCTAGTATTAAAATTGATACATGTTTCCTCGGGCATTTTTCTTTTTTAAACATATTTTGTTTTGTATTTCTTTAGCGAATCAGTAAGTACTTGAACTATGTTGCTCAAAGGGGAGAAAGTGAGAAGCGCCTTGGCTCCTTTTCACTTCCTGGTTCTATGAACTGTAGCTAAGCCAGGGTGTGCCAGCACTGCATTGCACTCGCTACTCGTCCCCTGGGAAAGTAAGCACACAGAGGAAAGAGTTCCCCACAGTCTTGGGACTGCCATTGCCATCTCTGTCCAAGTGCAATGATGGTTTCGATGATCATCACAAGCAGCAACACAGTCCCTTAAAAATGTCTGTAACGTGCTTTACCATACCTTATTTGATCTTCCCAACAACCCTGGGAAACGCTGTTATTAACCATCTCCATTTTGTGTATCTGTGGCCCAAGGCAACTGCTAGGAAAGTAGTTGTTGTTTGGAAAAGAACACAAATGACCACACTGAAACAGCAATTCATTTTTGTGAGTGGATGGTTCAGTGTGATGGAGGAAAAGAACTTGTCAAAAGTAATTAAGTTTTTTCTCTTGGATCATTCATTGAACCTTCTCCTGTAACGGAGAAAGGCCGCCAAGCAAAGCTAGATACCCAACTGGCAGCGGATATACTTGCAGTTCTCCACCTGGTGATCAAGGCAGGGGACTAAGCTTGTTGTTTAAGGTTTTGTGTTTGTCAAGTTTCAAGAAAATGCCTTGGGCGGCTAGGTGGCACAGTGGATAAAGCACCCGCCTTGGAGTCAGGAGTTCCTGGGTTCAAATCCGGTCTCAGACACTTAATAATGACCTAGCTGTGTGGCCTTGGGCAAGCCACTTAACCCCATTTGCCTTGCAAAAAAAAAAAAAAACCTAAAAAAAGGAAAAAAAGAAAACGCTTTTATTTTCTTTTGATTTACATGATTGGAATCACAGTATCTATTGTTTTCCTGGATGTATTTCTTCACCCTGTGAAGGACCCTTCCCAGGGCTTCCTGAACTCATTTTTAAGTTGAGCTGTTGATTTACTGCATCATACTTCATCTCACACTTCCCTGAATGGTTGGACCCGTTGAAAAGTTTCAGTAGCAGAGCAGCTATAGGCTTCTTTTTGTCTTCTCTAGCAGATTTCTGTAATCTTCAGTCTCTCAGGATCTCCTTAATAGGTATAATACAGGTAAAATCTTATTTAAAATCTTGGTTTATTTAAAATTTCTTTAATTCATTTAATGACTTGGACCGTTTGTTCACAGGTCCCTTTAGTAACAGTCTGATATCCTGGATAAAATGCTATTGGCTGCAGAATAGAGACCTGGGTTCAAGTTTGTCTTCCTCCAGGGCCTCAAGCAGCTCCATTAAGACTTAGCTCCAGAATCATGGTAGTTTTTGCATTTGAGTTTTCATGATGAGTGTGTGCTCACACCCAACAAACCATGTTTTCTGTCACCTAGTTTTCATTACATAACTGTTAATTCCTTATTTCTGTGGAATATCAGCAATCGTAAAAGATTCCCCCATCTTGAGTTTATTATTCCTTCTCTTGCTCACATTTTTAAATTTCATGTGTCTGTCTGAAATTATCCCTTTTAATAGATTACCTGTACCCCTTGGCCTAGTTGTGAAGGCTTTTCATTTCTCCTAGGATGTCAGGTATTTCTTGGTTGTTCCTATAGTTCCGTCTCTCTTTCCATCACACCAAGTTGACTCTCAGTTTCTCTCAAACATCTCTTCTCACACACCCCCCCCAATGATTCCACTAAGGAAATGAGTTTGAGACTATGGAATATTCGTTCCTTTCTTCCCTTTTCCTGGATCTTTTAGTCACTAGACCTTTCCCTACACTAGAACATCTTGGGTTAATTTCATTGTTGACAAGCGCTGGCCTGTTGGTGGGGATTTTTTGAGGAATATCTCATGCATTTTTGTTAAGTCTCTCTAAATAAACTGATGGTTTGACTTTAAAGCTTTGTAGAACATTTTCTACTCTCAACTTTATTTCTCAAATGAGAGTAGTATTGGGCTATCTGAATTGCATTTCCTTGTCTGATAAAGACCTTCTCTTTGCTATCTCAATCAACATTGAAATTCTAAAGCTTAAACACTATGTCCTTAAATAAATTTAACTTCAAGAGTTAACATTAGTATTTACTCCCCCCCCCATCTGTCAGGATCACAGGTTACCCTCTTCCCCTCCCCGCCCCAGATGAGGGGACTTGCCCAAACTCATACCCAATGTGACGGTGACATTGGAACTCAGCTCCTGTGACTCAAGTTCAGGACTTTTCCTGGAAGGCATTAGGTTACTTATGCACATTCTTCTGAAGCTTGGCTCCTTGGACATAAAGGGGTTCTTCCATTGGTCTTTCATTCTGCTGCCTCATTTCCTGCTCAAGGTTTTTTGCTTTAAAATTCAGTTTCTTTAGTTTCCAAATATTCTCTTGTTTTTCAGCACCTCTACTGCTATGGAAATACTCTCTCCCTGTATATTATTTTTTTCAAATCACTCATTGTGGGGTTTCTTGTTTGTTCTCCCCCACACAGTGGTTTCCCTCATTGAGTTGCAAGAGAAGGCAGTCTACCCGAAGTTCAAAATGAAAGTCAGTGTGGCTTCTCCCCTATCTTTCATCTTCCTGGTCCTTTCTTGAAATCAGATAGAATTTTCTTGCTGTATGGGTTTTTTCCCCTTTAGTGGTTACATTCTGTTATATCTCATTTTGTTCTCCCTTCTGTATAATTCTTTGATTGCAAGATTGTTTTCATCTGATGCGTAGCTTCCAGTGTTACCTAGAGCTCAAGGATCATTTCAATACCACTGTCTAGCCCCAAATTTCTCTTGAACTTCAGTTAAACTATCAACTGCTTGCTGGCTTACTTTATTTACCCCCTTTTTCAAATTTACCAGCCTTCAACCCAGGTCCATAATCTTTAAGTCCTCTC
Organism: Macrotis lagotis; assembly: GCF_037893015.1. Classification (NCBI taxonomy): domain Eukaryota; kingdom Metazoa; phylum Chordata; class Mammalia; order Peramelemorphia; family Peramelidae; genus Macrotis; species Macrotis lagotis. The sequence continues at coordinate 44,515,250 of NC_133666.1, forward strand.
TTAGCATTTTTGTCAATTCTCTTGCCATCTCTCATCTGACTTACTTTTATAATAGTGGTTTCTACACTGAACTGTGGCTGTCATCAAGTTGGGACTCTTTGCTACTGCTGTCTGTGTTTTGGATTCAAACCTTCTCTAGTCAGAAAAACCCTGAAGAATTAAAGTTGTATTTTTGAACACCCTTTCTTAATGAAGTCTTGGTACCATTAACGTCGTATCATTTCAACCCCTAAATAGGAATCGACCCTAACTCAACTTGCCCTACAACCTGCAAAGGCTGGTATGGCTGTCTTTACCAATAATGGCTGAGGGTGGGAAGGTAGTATTGGGGGAAAAACGGATGAGAGAGAGACACTGAAAAAGGCAGCTTGAAGGAAGCAATTTCTTATAACTTGTTTTAGAGTTTATTAGCAGTGTTCTTTAACACAGATTTAAAGCTAAGAAGGAACCTCCACAAAATTACACGAGACATTCTTAGATGAGAGTATTGGGGTTAGACTAGTTTTAAAAATATTTACAAGAAAGCAGAGTGGTTAAGAACGCAGGAACTACGGATATGCCAATCCAGGCAAGTAGGGCTAGAATGGAATTGGTTCCAAGCCAAGAGAATAATATTTGCCTTATGACATTTATTTTATCTTTACTTCTGAAAGAGCTCTGGAGGGTTTAGTTTTAAGCTACTTTATTCCTATTATGAATAGGTCTCAGATTCTGAGTGGCAAAAGAACCCTTAGTGATTGGCTCAGATAGCTCATTTTGTAGAGGAGGAAACAGAAACGATGCCCTATGACACGTTGGAATCCAGTGGAGAGGAGAACCAAAAGCAGTCTTTGGCCAGTGGCAGCACCAAACTTTTAATTTGACAAACACATAGAAAAAGGTTACTGCCTGTCACTTGAACACATTCTCAAGTTCTACTCCAATGTTCCACTGATGAACTCAGTTTTCTGATAAGTATAAGGTTATTGATATTTTCTTAAGGACAAATGGAGGGGGGGATCAAAACAAGGTGTTTTTTTTCTACCACGAGGGCCCCATGTATAACCCCACTGCAAATATTAGTACGCTCCCATAGACCAAACTCCAGGTAATTGCTCCCAGGTGGCTCAGGAAAAGAAAGTGAGTCTGGTAGTCCCAACCCCACCTCATTGAAATCCAAGTTCCCTGTATCACCTCCAAGAATGAAGGACAACCAACTATCTTTCGATGTCACAAGCTCTTACCCCAAGATAATATGTAATTAAATAACTCATTAATACTACAGACAGCTCTATAACTGGTTTTTCTAGGGTGGAAGACAGTCCATGCTGAAGGCCACCCCATAAGTCAGACTTCTAGAGTAAAGTCCAGGTTTTGGGACCTTGAAATATACCTATTGTTAGCATTCTATTTCTCTATCACCCCTGACTACTGCAATTCCTAACCTTGCCTTATTTCAATTTTTCCAACTGCACCAGGTCATTTATTTCAAAGAAAGAAATATTCCAAATGGACTTTCTTAGGAGAATTGTTACCTTTGAATAAATACAAAGGAGCCAGTGGCTCCTGGGTTTTTTCATCACCTTTATCTTAGACACTTCCATTCCAGGAGGGTCTGGGCCAGTTATCTCATAGCAGACTTGAGTGAAATGTACCCCAATCACTTTTCAATGTATGTTTTTTCAGCCCAAAATACAAATCTTCCCCACCCAAAAAAAGCTCAAGCCACTAAGAAGCCAGTTGTTCCATAGATCGCGAGAAGAACTTTCCATCCCAATTAAGCAAAATGACAAGCATCTGAAATGTGTCTATGTGCATTTGCTGAGGACTTAGATCTTTGGAGTCTCTTGGGAAGGTTTCTCTGCAGATTGAGTCTGCAATGCTGAATATTTAACTAGGAAAAGACCAAAAAAGAGAAGTTAGAGACTGTATCAAAGAGAAGACCAGTGACATCACTTCTGTCAGAGAAGAACTAGGTACTATCTCTATACCCTGGCTAGAGCCCAATGAAAACTTGTATTATATCACAAAATATTAAGCCAATGTTTTCAAAAACAATGAAGTGTATTCAATTATTCTCCATAATTATTCATATTTTTAGTGAGGACAAGAGTATTCTTTTCTGACCTATTCCTCTCCCATGAAAGTCTCTGAATTATTAGTATATGTACATAACTTTAATCCAAAGAAATATTAACATGTAGTGGATCAGCTACATGCTCAATTTATTTTACTGATGGGATAATCTAATCCAATAGTTAGGTTTGCTTAGTTAGCAAACCAGTCACAAACATCTCACACTAAAGGAAGAAATTATCCCCTCAACTTTTCCAACAAGAACTAAGAGACATATTTGAAACCAAATAAGTGCCCACCTTGAGGTTCTTCAGTGCTCACACCTTCCAGACTTTGACCTTTGACATAATCTGTATTGACACCCTCTAAGGAGTACAAGAAAAGAGAATCAGTCTTGGCAACAACCAAATGTGAACAGCCATTTTCATATTCCTCTACTATAAAAAAAAAATTATGGCTTCTTTAGAACCTTCAGTTATCTAAGTAGTTTCAGATATATGAAGACAATGAGTAATCGATGTTAAATGCCTCAAATAGATTATTCAATGAAGTGGGTGTCCTATTTCAAAGAAATACATTCCAAATGACATCTCAGGCAGTGTCCAATGCTTGGTTTCCACAGCTGGGCATGCTTAGGCCAGAGCTGAAGCCAGATGGTAATATGAAAGAGGCATGGATGCAGTTCACTGGGAAATGATGACAAATCCTACAGTTAAAGGCTATCACTGAAAGAGCTGCTTTCAGATCTATCCTCATCCTTGCTTGTCAGCATCAAAAAGTTCTGTCCCCAAATCAGCCTTTTTCTACCATATCTGGCAAGAGGCTGTTATTTCCCAGTGATCCAGGTGGGAACCTGTACTTGTTGCCTTTTTTGGCCTCCAGCATAGAGGAAAGATGTCACAAAGTTTCCATGAAATGAAAGCAGCTCTGTAGGAAGAGGCCATATCCTACCTAGAGGTAAATATGGAGGCTGGGAGAAAAAAATTAGTGTTAAGTAGTATAACAAGTACATGGATATTGGAGATGACAAATGCCCTTAGAACCTTAGTCTGATTTTATTTGAAAAAGGCTGAAGGCAAATTCTTATCAAGTGGCCTTTTCCAGCACATGGAAAGGAAAATGGGATCTAATTTGTTGGAACTAGCCTTCAGTCCACTCCCCTGGAGCTGATGGCAGCTCAAGAAAGCATCATCTGGGCAGCAACATGGAATGCATGCTCCTCAAGTCAGGCTGATTTAGACTGTCAAGCTAAGCAAAATCCGTGGGCTCTTTCTGGTACCCGGGTGTTGCTTAAAGGAAGAAGCAAATAAAGTAGGCAGCCCCTTGGACAAAAGATTAACCTGTTCCCTTTCTCCCCTCAGTTCAGGGAGAATAGCAGTTCCAGTAGAGTTTGTTGTCTTCTAGAGAGAGGCAACTGTTAATGACTTTGGATGGCATCCAACACTGCCTTCCTCCATCAGCCCCTTACCTGGAAAGATATGGAAACCTCTTCCCAAAAGTGATCTCTCCTTGTCTCAACCCAAGCACACTTCATTCCAGGTGCGATGTTCCTTTCTTTCAAGCATCAAATGCTTTTCAAAGGATGATGGATAAAAAAAAAAAATGGCACAGGAAGAATGGGGTTGCAACAGATGAAATTGTGCTTTTAAAACAGGGAGGGGAGGGTGGAGCAGTGATGAAGCAGGAGAAAGAGAATCAAGAGCCAAAGCACCGTCTTTACCTTCACCCTCTGCAGCATCGGGGGATAAGGCATAAAACTTACAACCCTACAACAAAAACTCAAGACCACCATCAGCAAAATAGACTGAGTTCCCAAGAAAGTCACGGATGCACCCTTTTTACTCTGTGTCTGTCTATCCTCTATTTCTGTGTTCCTCTGGTTCCTGGGAGGCTAGTGATTTGTTTGGCTGTTAGGGTGCAGCACATGCTATGATTGCTAGTTGCAAATCTACCTCCAGAATTTGCATGTAAAGAGTCAATAATTTCCCTTCAAGGTGTTACTTTCACCATTTTTGCTAAAAGTTCATCTGTTCCCTCCTTCCTTCACTCTTACCAGGTTGTTGTCAGGACCCTGCCTTCGCCTTCCCAGGTCAGGTGTCCATGTCCACCTCAAGCTAACAGCCCTCTCCCAAGATGACTGACTATATGAGCTATCTGGAAGCAAAATAGGAAAAATGGCCCGGTATAGTCCCCGCTGCAAAATTTAAAGCCACTTAAACTCTTTGAAAAATCTACACTGCCCCAGAGAGCAATAGGAGCTAGAAAGACCGTCTAGCACTCAGCATTTATTGGAAAGATTTAGAACTCTTATCAAGGCAATGACCAATCACAATTCCAGGAATGATGACACGTGACACTTCCTGACAAAGTGATATGATAGACTTAGCATAAAGAATGAGGAAGGGGCAGGATATAGGAGAAAACTTTTCTGTTATTTGATTTAAAAGAAAAGTTTCAATACACTATGTCCACCATAGACCTGAGTGCTTAGTGGACACAAAAACCATTCTGGCACCTTTCTACATCACATCCCACACCCTTGTATGAGATTGTATCCACTCATTCTATGCTGAAACCATAAAATGCAGACTTTCTTTCTGACTAGAACAAACATCTGTTTTAAATGATTCACTGGGGTCTTTTCATTTGCATGTAAAATCAATAGTTGTCTTTGAAGGACAGCAACTTCCACAGCCTTATAGTATGCGCACTAAAAATTCACCAATTTGTGTTTCTTCTTTTGAGTAGACTTCACAAGAGGCCAGATCTGACTTCCTGACTCCCCCCAGTCCACTGGCAAAGATCCACGCTGTTGAAGAGCACTCTTCTGAGGATTCAATATATAGCCTGACCTCCAAAACTATAGGTAGTGATGGGACATAAAGACCCATTCCACATCTGGCAAGAGTATCAGTGAAATGCACATTTTGCTATTCTTTCTTATAACCTTGACATCTGTGCTATGGGGGCAGCTAGGTGACACAGTGGATAGACCACCAGCCCTGGAGTCAGGAGGACCCGAGTTCAAATTTGGCCTCAGACACTTAATTACCTAGCTGTGTGACCTTGGGCAAGTCACTTAACCTCACTGCATTGGCCCCCCCAAAAAAAATCTATGCTTATTTTTATTTATTTATTTTTTTTTTAGGATTAAGTGGCTTGCCCAAGGCCACACAGCTAGGTGATTATTAAGTGTCTGAGACCAGATTTGAACCCAGGTACTTCTGACTGCAAGGCCAGTGCTTATATCTTTTGATAAACCCTGAGTGAACAGATAACTTATGTGTTAGGATCCCCTTTCACAAGGTGCAAGAAAAAATACATTCTTCTCCAGTCTCTAATACAATATCATATGGAAGACAAAGAACTATGACGATGTAATGGTTTTCTGGTAACATCCACCACAGTTTTGAGGTCAAGTCTAACTATTAATATCTTTATCTATATATCTCTCTTGGGTACACTCTCACTTTCACTCTCTATATATAAAATCTTTCTCTAAGGTTCATTTCCATAGATATTCTTGAAAATTATTTGAGACATTAAAAAATACAAAAGTAGATCAATGGAACTGATTTGACAAGGAAAAATCAGAAAGTAAACGCAAAAACTCTAAAAACATAACAGTCTGATAGAAATTAGGTTTAAAAATCCACACTTTATACCAAACCACAATAAACTCAAAACAGATATATGTTCTAAATATGAAGGTCACGCTTTAAAAAAAATTAGAAATCAACATGGTCCGATACCTTTCACAGCTATAAGTTCTTAAAATAAGAGACAGAGGAGATAATAAAAATAAATCAGGTAATTCCAATTACATAAAATTGAAAAGCTTTTGTACAAAAATAATGAAATCATAATTAAAAAGCTACACGAAGGAAATATGAAAGAGGGATATACTAAGATCATGGGCTTAATGCACACAGCTAACTAAGCCAGCAACATGGGACATCCAGAGCTGATGTCAGATTTAGCCTTTTACATAGCTGCCCAAGCCAGCAATATAAAGATCACCAAAATCAGGGTGTAGACATAATTCTCTCACCCAAGTACAAAAGCACAGGCCCCAAGAGCTCCCAACAAGACAGCAACACCAAGTTTCCCAGAGAAGATTGTTGGAAGAAACATTAAACAAAACAATAAAGAGCTATTACGAGACTAGAAATTCCCAAGCCACAAACCCAGAAAAGGTAAATAACTCCAAAACATCTATATGAGTAAAACTTCCAAGAAAACCACAGCTTGCCAACAAGATCAACTAGAATTCCTAAAAGAAATAATAAAAGAGTTAAGAATGACGTTATAATTCTAGGTATTATATACCTGTACAAATGCACAGAAATGGGAGATGAATATGAAATTTTAGAAACTACAAATAGATCAGTTAGACTGAGATTTGTAAGGAAGAGAACAGGAAGCAAAGTTCTGAAAAGTCCATTGGGGACTTTAAATACTGAAGTGGAAAGTTGATATTTTATCCTAGAGAGCTAGTAAGGTCTTTGTCAGTGTAGTGCCACAGTTAGACATTGCTTTAAGAAAATTATTGCTTGAACTATATCTATCTATCTACACACACACACACACACACACACACAAAATATAATTAGGAGACCACAGCAATATTCCAGAATATAATTATGGGCCTGAACTAGGGTGCTGACTGTGTGAGGAGAGAAGGGATAGCCTGATAAGGGAGATGTAAGGGGAGAAGAAAGGGGACAAAGGAGAGAGAGGAACAGAGGGGGAGGGAGAAGAAGAAGGAGGAGGAAAAGGAGGAGAAAGAGGAGAGAAAAATATCTCTATATTCATCCAGGGTATTCCTGTGAAAATCTGAGAGCCCTTTCTTTACCTTTTTAACCTATCTTCCTCTGACATTTTCTTCTCCCTGTAACCCACTTTGTAATCTATCATAGGAAATATGGTATTTCCCTTGTTTAAAAAAAATTGACTTCTTTTGGTTTGAATAATAAAGCTATACTTTAAAGGCATCAAATCCTGCCAATCCTGTCTTTGCAACATTTTTATATGAAGCCATTCCTATTACCTATAGTGCAGTCTCCACCCTTTTCATCTCAAGCCGAGGTTATTATAATAAATTTCTAACTAAAAAAAAAAAAAGAATGATGTTATAAGTGAAATAAGCAATAGAAGAAAGGTTTAGGGAAGAAATAAGAGTTATGGAGAAGAGACTTGGAAAGAGAATTAAAAAGCTTAGAAATGTTACTTCAGTAACCAATTCTCTGAAAAATTAGAATAGCCCAAATAGAAGTTAACTTCACAAAACAGAAATATTAAAACAAAGAGAAAAGATTTTTTTAAATGGGAGAAACAGAAAAACTATCATACTGGAAACAAATGACCTAGAAAACAGATAATTTATTAAACACTGGACTATCTAAAAACTATTACAAAAAAGGTGGGGGATGGGGGGCCACAACCCTATACATTGTGTTCAGGAAATCATGAAAGAAAATTGCCCAACTCTTAACCTTATGGGGGGGGGGGGGCCTAGGTGGCGCAGTGGATAAAGCACCAGCCCTGGAGTCAGGAGTGCCTGGGTTCAAATCCAATCTCAGACACTTAATAATTACCTAGCTGTGTGGCCTTGGGCAAGCCACTTAACCCCATTGCCTTGCAAAACAAAACAAAAAAACCTTATGGGGCAAAGTAAACACAGAAAGAATGCACTGGTCCTACCCTAAAAAAAACCCAAAATGAAAAAATTCAGGAACATCCTAACCAATTCCTTTCTGGTTGGTTGAAGAAAAGAATTAGTGCAAGCAACCAGAAATAAGCAGCTCAAGTATTGAAACAAGCACAGGTTCACACAAGACTTGACAGCTGTCACTATGAAGGAGCGAACAAAATATTTGAAAAGGCAAAAGTTATGGGCTTTTAACCAAAAATTACTTATTCAGCAAAACTGAGTAATACAGTATTTCCAAGCCTTCCTGGTAAAAAAGAAAATCAGTCAATTAATCAGTAAACATTTATTAAGCGGTTACTATGTGCCAGGCACTGTGCTAAGTGCTGGAAACTTTGAAGTGTGAATCAAGAGAAATAAAAAGTGAGCAACAGGAGAAAACTTGAATAGGGATGAGATGTCTGCATTCTGATGTGAGGTGGAGGAAGGTACAGACTTCCCCTGAGAAGCTTAGTATCAGCTAGGGTCAGAGAGGGAATTAAAGAAGATGAAGGACTGGGATTAACCTTTATTTTGGTGTGATGATTTTAAATAAAAGGGAAGGGGCAAAGGGATATTCTAAGGCAGGAATAGGGGGAGGGGGCAGCACAGTACCTCGGAGAAAGAGGAGAAATATATATACGAATAGAAATATATGAAGTATATGAAATAGAGTAGGAGTTAGATATAGTTGAGAGATAAAGGTATAGACAAAAAGTAGTAAAGACAAATGTAGACATAAAGATGAGAAATTGTGATGTAAAGAGGAAGAAACAGATGTGAAGATGTACGTCTATCAGGCAGGGACTGCTTTTGTTTTTCTTTGTATATCTAACACCAAGTAAATGCTTAACAAATGCTTGGTGACTGAGATGGTGATAAAAACTGGGGATAGAGAGAGATCGAAAGAAACAGAGATACAGAGAAAGACACATGTAAATAGAGATAGCTAGCTAGAGAGTATTTCAATTGAGAAAAAGAGACAATGAGAGAGACAGGAAAAAGGGATAGCAAGAAAATTTCATAGAAATCTAAATACCTAAGAACCTAGACTTACAGACTGAAAGACCCAAGTCTAAAGCACTATGGCTTGAGGTGTAGGTTGAAGTTTCTTGTAGGTCTTACAGTCTAATATTTAACAAACAATATAGGTAGAACCTAAGGATCTAGAGACTTAAGAAACTTACAGAATCAAGGAATTAAATTCCTAGACTTGTAATCTTAGAAACCTGGATACCTCAACTCAGATCTGGTTAACTTTAGATCCCCAGAAAACCAAAGACTAGGTACAAGACTATTAAAGTCTAAGTCCTAGGGGCAGGTGGCATAGTGGATAAAGCACCAGCCCTGGAGTCAGGAGTACCTGAGTTCAAATCCAGTCTCAGACACTTAATAATTACCTAGCTGTGTGGCCTTGGGCAAGTCACTTAACCCCATTGCCTTGCAAAAAAACCCAAACAAACCAAACATCAAAGGTCCTTTCGCCTTGTTATTGGTCCTTGCCTAAATATCCTTTAAAATTATAAAAACATCAGGTGGAACAAGTGTGACTTGGCTTTGCCTGCTGAGACAATCTTTCAACTTGTCACTAGGCGATTTAAGTAAACAACTGAAAAAATGCCTTTTCATTTAGACATGCATACAATGTGGCTATAATATAATGAAACTGATTTACTAGACATTAGAACCTATACAACCAACTGAATACCAATCAGTTGCCAACTATTACCAATTTTACTTCAAAATCTTTGTCCGCTCCACTCTCACAAATACTTTCCTACTTCTTGCTGATGACCTCCTATCACAACTACTGCAGTAGCCTTCTAATCTGCACATTTTGGCTGGATGTCAGGAAAAATTTCCTAACAATTAAAAGTGTGCAAAAGTGGGATGATTGGGCACAAGAGGTAGTCTATCTCCCCCATCCTTGGAGTTCTTGAACCATAAGCTTGAGGACACTCATCAAGATGCCTTTGTACTCCAGTTAGAACCATTAAATTCTGTGAATCACCAACTACACTCTTCTCAATAAGAGAATTCACAGATCTTGCAATCTGGCCTGCCACGTTCACTCAGCAAGACTCCTTGCCACTACAGCATCCTCTAGATCTGACCACATATCCCGTCACTATACTTTCGAGGACCTTGAGCAATGCCTTCTAATCTGTCAATGGATCTTGGGCATTGCCACTCAACCTAAGGGCCCACAAACCCTGGTGCTCGATGTAACCTGCAGCTTGAGCTCTCCTCCTCCCATCACAGGGCAAACTCCTGGAAGGTAGTAATGGTCTAGCTTCTCTACTGGAATTTCCTGGGGTATGCTAAGTGCTTTATTAATCATCTTCTCAGAATTAACCTTCCTTCCAATGTCAAGTTTTTCCCTTTTCTAATCTAATCCTCTTATAATGACAAAATTCTTTCTTTTTTTTAAAGGTTTTTGCAAGGCAAATGGGGTTAAGTGGCTTGCCCAAGGCCACACAGCTAGGTAATTATTAAGTGTCTGAGGCCGGATTTGAACTCGGGTCCTCCTGACTCCAGGGCCGGTGCTCTATCCACTGTGCCACCTAGCCTCCCCAAAATTATTTTTCTAAACCACAGGTCTGCTAATGTCAATCTCATACTCAAAGTAAAGTGGTTGTATTACTTTTAGGATCAAATACAAACTCCTCTGTTTAGCATTTCAAACCCTTAGTCATGTTGTGAAAGGAAAAACAGACCAAAAAAAGACAAAAAGAAAGTAAAGACAAAGTCTGTCTGGCTCTGCACTCAGACTCCATCAGTTCTTTCTCTGGAAATAGACAGCTCTTTTAGATCCTATTCCAAGTACTTTCCAATCTCATCCCAACAAACCTTTCCAGGTCTAGCAGACACAAGAGCAGTCTTACTGTTTTTCACAGGTAAAACTTCAGTCTCCAGTTCAGTGCCTTTTGCCTGTGCACAGAAAACACTCTCTCCTCACCAGTTACTTTGAAGGCTTTGCTTCCATGAAGTTTTCCCAATTTTTCCCAGTGGCTAAGGTCTTCACTCTCAAAATTACCTTATATTTACTTTGCATATGTACCTGTATATGTAAAGTGTGGGTGATGTCTTTTTAAGTGAAGTAGAATTGCACAATCATCCACCTCACTCTCTTCCAAAGTCATCATGGTCCAGTGGCAAGACAGAGTCAAGACAACTGGTAATGGCTGCAGATACAGTGGAGGACCTTGGCATCTGATATCTAACCCAAGTGCTCCACAGCACCTGCTTCAGCTGCCTTCATGGTCCTTGGAACAGTGTTCTATCTGTTCATTCCACCAGTGGAAGACTTCACATGCTTGGGTAGACACCCCCCACAACTCACCAATGAGTTTGAGACTCCCTCGGTTACCCTCAACCTGGTTTAGTCCTCCTGACAAAATGGTTTACCAGGGTGAGGCCGCTGTGCATGCTACAGCTTCTTGGAGCCACAGGTGAGAGTTAGGTGGCTCAGGGGGACATCAAAGGTGGAAAGCAGCCCTGAGAAGGGCTCAGCAGCCCTCACACCAGAGGTACCAGTCTTCCTTGAACACACCCTACACCCCAGAACACAGGTCTGTATACTATATTTGTAGATCTGATCAAGGCCTTTGATACTGTCAGTCATAAGGACTTATGCAAAATTGTATCAAAATTTGGCTGCCCAGAGGAGTTCATCAGTATTGTACATCAGTTCCACGTTGGCCTGCTTGCCCGGGTTCTGGATAGTGGACGATGCTCTCAAGATTTCCCAGTCAAATGAGGCTGGGTCCATTGCTCCCATACTTTGTAGCATGATGTTTTAGTCATGTTTATCATATGTCTTCACTGAGGATGAACATGGCATCAAGGTCAGTTACCACACTGATGGCAAATTCTTCAACTTAAAAAGGCTATAAGCCAAGACCAAAGTGAAGGAAGAGTTGGTACATAATCTTCTGTTTGCAGATGGTTGTGACCTCAGTGTAGCCTCTGAAGCTGAGAGTAACCAAGAACGGATTGATTCTCTGCTTTTGACTTAACAATTAACAAAAAAAAACTCAGATGCTCCATCAGCCAGCACCACACCATTCATAAGTGGGACCATCAGTACAGCTAATGAAAAAGTTTTAATATTGTGGAGTTCACTTAGCATTATGGGAGAGAAGAGGTATTAAATTGTCTACCAAACTGAAGGTCTACAGAGTCACTGTGCCAACCTCATTGCTGCATACCTATGAAACCTGGACAGTCTACCAGCTCCATAACAGGAAACTAAATCACTTCCATTTAAATTGACTTAGGAAGATTCTGAAGATCACCTGGCAGGAGAAGGTACCAGACACTGCCTCGAGCTGAACTGCCAAGCATTCCAACACTACTACAAGAGAGTGCAACTACAGTGGGCTACTCACATTGTTAGAATGCCAGATGTACACTTGCCAAAAAAAATATTTTATGGAGAATTCCTACAGGGCAAGCACTCACAAGAGGGTCATCAGAAGAAGCGACACAAGGATAGCCTGAAGGTCTCTCTTAAGAACTTTGGGATTGATTGGGCAACATGGGAGACACTGGTCCCTGGACCGCCCAAGCATGGCATGGCCTCACCAGTGAGGGGGTTGTGCTCTATGAGGAAGGCAGAATGGAAGCAGCTCAGAGGAAATAGGATATACCTAAGTTTAGGAGTAAATATCTCAGGTGCACACGTGGACTATCTGTGCCCGACCTGTGCTGGAGCATTCCCAGTTCCTAATGGGCTGAGCAGCCCCAATCACATACCCTATAACTCACCTCTAACACAGTGATGTCACTTTGATCTTCTTCAGTAATTTAGGACAAGAACCAACCAACCTGTAGTGTGCTGCACGCAGTCTCCCGCCCCAAAAGAATGGAAGCTCTTTGAGGGTAGAGACTGTTCCAGTTTTGTCACTCTATCCCAATGCTGGATGTCTGCTTGCCTGGTACCAACTGCACTTATACTAAATAAAAATGAAATCACAGCAGAGGGAAAGAAGGGTTTCTCTGTACCCTCTCTGGCTATTTCTGCTAAGCTCACACTTAGGTGGCACAGTGCTATCTATGACTGATTACCAAAAGTTTATTCAGCACAAGACCCAGACTTCTCAGTTCTGGCCTTCAACCTACAGCCTGTATAGTCAGAAAGAAAAACAACAGCAAACTGCCACTGAGGCAGTCTCAACTGTAGTTGCCAAAATACAAGCGCACACACCTGGCCCGCACCTTCAGATTCCCAAAGATGGAAAGTGTAAGCCCAAGCCCAAAGGCCCGTGGCTAATTTAGTGTGCTCTTCTAACATCCTGGAAATTCACCTAGAAGCTGGAGAAATTCAGCTCCAGGCCAGGCTCAAGAGCAGGAGTGGGAGGGTGCAGTAGAGTAAGACCTGGTGGGAGCTGTCCCAAGTTCTACCTCCCAACAGGGAACCTGAGGAAGGAGGAAGGAAAGAAGGGAGGGAAGAGTCCCTCACAGCTGCATATACCAAGTATACATCTGAGGTCACAAACTCATGAGATAGGAAGGCTCTAATCCCCTCCAAAGATGGAAGGCCCCACCCTCCCACACCCATTGAAAATAGAAGATCATCAACAACTATGATATTTATATACAACTGTTCAAAAGCCCATTAATTACATAAAGCAGGTTCAACCTGTAGATGTAAAAGCTGAAAACTGAGCTTTTTTTAAGGGAGGAAAAACGCATTCTACTGCTTACTTCTCTAAACATTATTTGCTAGTCCCATACCTTAAAAAGCAACTGCAAAACTTCCAAGAAAACCTGGCTGCAGGAGACACTGGATGAGCTCTCCATGGATTTCTGAGCACTCTTGACCTTAGCAGAACAGTGAACCCAAAGACTATCCTCTCCTAAGGGAGCATTCATTACAACAGAAATCCATGGATAAGGGTTCCAGTACCATCAGCAAACCAGCTAGTTCTAGGTTTCTTCCCAAGTTCCTATCATCACCGGCAAAGGAGATTGCTTCTCTCCCACAGTTCAGAGTTTAAAAAAACCAGTTCTAGTTCTTCTCTTAGAATAGACTGGTATTGGTATTCCACTACTCTACTCCAAACAAGGAAGCCAGGGTCAGTGACAGAGTCATGTGCCCAACTCAGACCTTTCTCCTCTGTGCCAATGCCTACTTTACCCATGTGACTTGGACTTGCCCAGAAGCCACAGTTCCACTGCCTCCCACGAATAACTGGGATCCAAAAGGTTCTTCTGCTGTACATAGAACCACAGATTTTCAGAGCTGGAGGGGACCTCCAAAAGTCAGCACATCAAGTCCCTTCTCTAAAAGAAAGTCTACTGTAAACATCTCATCCACAACCTTTCCAGTTATTATCTTAGTGGGACAAAAGTTCTTCTTTGAGTCTACACCGGCTTTTCATTTGTTAGTGGTTTGGCCTTGTTCCCCTCATTCTCCCTGGAAGACAAGCAACCACGACCGTCCCATTCACAGCATTACATACTCATTAGAAAGAAAAGGGTAAAGAGTGAGGATCCAGTAGAAAAGAGAATCATCTTCAATCACTTACCTTGAATGTTAAAACAAAATTTCTTTTGTTGATAGGAAATATAACTGGAGACTGCTCCAATGAGTGCCATTGCAAGGGCACTGGCTATGCCAGCAATTGTCCCAGTTTCTGCTACTGTTCCTGCCAAAGGAAAAATGGAAAGAGGCAGAGAGAGATGAGATGAGGTAAGGCAGAGAGACCACAGAAATCCACCACACCAAAGTCTGGTTTTCTTTCCCTACTGATACCAAATCATATGAACACATTGCTTGGTGATGAAGGTCGACTTCAGCAAAGACTTGGATTCAAACTCTTGGGATATCTAGTTCAAATCACACCTGAAAAAGAATTCCCATTTACACCACACACACACACACACACACACACACACACACACACTGCTGATAGAAGACTTCCAGGGAAAGGAGACTCCCAGAGCAACCTTTTCCAATTGGGGAAAAGTTAAATGGTCAAGAAGTTTTTTCTTCCAAACCTCAACCTGACCAAGTAGACTTAATACTAATCCCTACCTCTGACCAACTAAAGTCATCCTTCAATATTCGAGGATTCCACATTGACGGTTTTGGTTATTCACAGGCTGGCCACTGATAATTAAATGGAAATTTTTGAAGATTTGCAGCATACTGAAGAAAACACAAACCATGACACATGTATGTAAAGAAAACTAAAAAAAATTTTTAGTAACTCATAAAGGTATAAACTATATATTAATCTATTTTATCATTTACTACCATTAGGCTACACAAATTTGTTATATAAACAATTAACTTTTATAAAACTTTCAGTGCACTAAAGAACTATGAGTCATTCTTTTGGGGAACACCTCCTCTTTGTCTACCATTCAGACTTAGTCACATGATGTTGCTTCTTGTATTTCCATCTTTGTGTATCTTTTGTTTTTCATAGAAAGAAATACAAGAAGCAATTACTGTAGCTACACCAGCAGTATGTTGTTTTATTTGTTTTGTACATTAAACAAATTTGATCAGAATTATTAGAGATAAAAGGTTTGGTTAGTAAGACCTACTGTTATTCATGGTTTTTCACATTCACCAGGGTTCTTTATTACTAATCCCCATGAATGTCAAAAAATGACTGTATATTTGATACAACTATAGGCTTAACACTAAATTCATCTGAATTAAATATCTATATTTTTAAATGTCACTGTATTTTCCAAGTACTTTTTACTTTTTCCAAAGTGTAACCATTTCAACAAACCTGTGAGATAAGACAGTTAATAGTTACAACTTAAGCCATTTAATAGTTGGGTGACCCTCGGCAAGTCACTTACCATTTCTGGAACTAATTTACTCCTCTGTTACCTCTTAAAGTTGCTGTGACAATCAAAGGAGGTAACATATGTAAACTGTTTTTCAAACTTTAAAAACCTACTCAAATATTTTCAAACATATCAGTTATTATTATTAATAACATTACTGCTTTATAAGAGGAAGAAACAGGCACCAAGAGTTGAGCAGCTAAATTAAGGTCACATGGCTAGTGGCAAATCGAGTCTACTGACTGGAGGTCTAGTCCTCTTTCCAGTGGACCAAGAAGTAAATAGTCCTCACCCTTAAGGAGGCATCTTTTAATCGAGTTCAACACATATTTGAGATCACACACATAATTTGGAAGAAGGGATGCCTCGGGGTCCAGCTGAGTAATGACTTGACATGTACTGCCCAACAGAGTAGCACCTAGATCAGAGCTTCACCACCTTTTTTTGTGGTCATGGACCCCTCTTTAGAATTTTGTTTTTAAATGCATAAGATAAAAAATGTAGGTTTATAAATGAGACCAATTATATTGAAATACATATCAAAATATTTAAAAAATAAACAAGTTAGTGGATTGCTGGGTAAGAACTTGTGATCTAAACATATAGTAACTTACCAGTTCCAGGGTCATCATTGTTATCATACCTGCCATCACCTAGAAAAGACATGTAATAATTAGGGTCTGATTGGACTCTCAAAACTCAGTTGCTACTCCCTCCCTCCAACATACAAGCATATGGGTTGATGGAAAACCATACTTCTAATTATCTTTGACACAGTCCTTTCCCTAAGCCAGCAGAGCCTAATAGATTGTGACCCAATCAAAGGCTCATGATATCAGAGATTTGGAGTTGGAAAAGATCTCCAGAATCATCTAATTAAATCTGCACATTAGTTCAGACAGGGCGATGACATCCAGAAAAGTGCTTTTCTCATGATCCAAAAAGCTAACAGGTAGCAAAAGTGGGAATAAACCCAGGGCTTCCTGCACTGTCTCTACTATATTCATGCTATCAACTAAGGATTTTCTCATCCCTGGAACACAAAAAATCCCAGTCTTCCAGGTGACTGAAAACTCTGGGTTCTGACTTTCATGATTTTAAGTTTTTGATAAAACAACATAGGCAAAGTTTACACAGTACAAAAAGGCCACTGTGGCAATTAGAAGAAAGAAGATCTAACTGGTAGTGATAATTTTTGAGGCAAAGAAAAACACATTGGTACTGAGATGACACAAGTCAGTCAAGAGCCCTATTCAAATTGACATTCTAGTAATGCAGATAGGCTAGTGCAGTCTCTTATACAGAGAGGAAATATTTATCGGGTGGTCTTCTACACTTGAAACCAAGTGATTAGTTGGGGGGGCAGGGAGGGGAACACTCCTTTCCCCAGGAAAACACTCTGACCTATTTAACTACTCAAGATAGTTCTTAAAAGACAACTCAATTCATTAGTTAATGAAAAATCAAGAATTAAGTCTGAGAACTTTTGAGTCAGCTTCAGGCAGGGAACAATACCTGGAAAATTTTGGCTATTCAGGGAGCAAGAGGGCACCCAGAGCTACTTCACTTTTTTTCACTCTCCAGAGTGACCCACTGATCGACAACCCACTAATTGCTCCAGTCCTCAAAACAGCTATTAACTGTGAGGAGGTAGGTAAGAATACCATCTCTTCCTCATCCAACAAAACTCAGAACCTGAGGATCCTGGATTCTTAGAAGTTAGCTTTCACTTTATTCTTTCTGGAACTGAGCCACTGTGGCATTTCCTGGTTACTGCAAGACATGCCACCTAAACACTGGCCCTATACTTTCTCCCACTGAAATTTAAACTTCTGTCACTGGGACCCTTAGCTCTGTAGTAAGCTTGTCTAGGATCAGGTCACTTTTTTTACAAAGCAATGGAGTTAAGTGACTTGCCTCAGGTCACACAGCTAAACAATTTTTTTAAATTATTTTTTTAAATTATTTTTAGGGGAGGTTTTTGTTTTTTGTTTTTTGTTTTTAGTTTTTGCTAGGCAATGGGGTTAAGTGGCTTGCCCAAGGCCACACAGCTAGGTAATTATTAAGTGTCTTAGACTGGATTTGAACCCAGGTCCTCCTGCCTCCAGGGCCGGTGCTTTATCCACTATGTCACCTAGCTGCCCCTGATAAAGGCAACTTCTTGATCATCTCTAAACTATACAGTCTGCATTTTGGCTTACATCTCCCCAGCTTCTGCTTCCAAATTAGCTTGGTCTATGCATGTTGTCTGTCTGTCTGTCTGTCTGTCTGTCTGTCTCTCTCTCATGTAGTCTTTAGCTATTAAGTCAAGTGTTTCAAGGGAGGGGGTTGTCCTTTGCTTGTTTTTGTATCCACAAGTTTGGACATAGAACCGTGGAAGAACTAAGCATTTCATAGACACCTTTTTCTTCCTATCTACTACTATTCAAGTCAAATTCAAACTCCTTAGTCCAACAGCCCAGACTCTACCATAGGACTCCTCAGTCCTATTCCCTAACTGCTCCCCCTTTCAATGGGCTTCCAAAGTTCCAACCCAGATGGATTATACAGCGCCTCCACCCTGAGCCCCACCCCAGTGCACAGTCTTGTCTTCATGCCTTTGCACGTGCTCATATTCTTGAGATGCCTTCTCCTATCCAGCTACTAAAATCCAACACAATATTAAAAATACTGCTCAAATGACAAGAAAAATAACACCCATTTCTCTGGCACTTTAACTTTTAGAAAGAACTTTCCCTCACAAAATCCCTGCCAAGTAGATAGCATAAATACCATTAGTTTCCTTTTAAAGATACAAAAATAAACTCACAGGGGCAGCTAGGTGGCATAGTGAGTACAGTCCTAGACCTGGAATCAGGTAGTTTAAAAACAGCTTATACAGATTCTAGCTATGTGATCCTAGACAAGTCATTTCACCTGTTTGCCTCAGTTTCCTCATCCACAAAATGGACATAATAACAGAACTGTGATAAAGATCAAATGAGATAATATTTGTAAGGTTCTTAGTAGACACTAGATAAATGCTAGCTATTATATATATTATTATTACCAAGTGATTGGCCAAAGGCCACAGAACTAGTTGCATCAGAGCTGGATTAGAATTCAGATCTTCTAAACACTGTACTATATAACCCAATGAAATTTGTCTCTGTTAACACCCAAGAACTCAGCTAACACGTGGCTTATTATTCTCCTGTGCATTTTTGTCTTTTGACTTTTTAGAACTGGACAAATTAAACAAATCAAAATTCAACATAGATCATTGGGGGGGGGGGCACGTGGGGTAGAAACCTAGATTGCATCCATACCTATTAGAAGAGGAAACTCAAAATTGATGGTCTTCTGCTATATACTTCCTATCCTTGCCTGCTCTCTAAGTCTACCATGGTTCACTCACAAAATTGTTTCAGAGAATGAAAGAATTGGAAAGGGCAACAAAAATCATCTGGTCTGTCCCATATCTTCCCATTTTATAGAAAGTAAAAACTGAGGGGGTGGCTAGGTGACACGGTGGATAGAGCACTGGCCCTGGAATCAGGAGGACCTGAGTTCAAATCCAGCCTCAGTCATTTAATAATTACCTATCTGTGTGACCTTGGGCAAGCCACTTAACCCCACTGCCTTGCAAAAAAGACTAAAAAGAAAAAAGAAAAAAAAGTAAAAACTGAGACCTAGTATAAAGCAACAACTCAACCAAGTATCACACACTGAGTCACTGACCCCAGATTCCTGACTCCCAATCTAGAGTTTTCCCACTCCATTACATCACATATGAGAGATATGAAGAACCCTCTCTCAGAACAACAGTAACATGTGATGTGGAAACAAAGTAATGACTGACAGAGTGCTTTCCGAGGGGGGGGTGGGGGGAGGGAAGCAAGATTGGGGGGAAAATTGTAAAACTCAAATAATACCTTTAATAAAAATTAATTTAAAAAAACAATAACACGTAAGAGTTGATATTTCTATGGTACTTTGAATTGAATTGAAATGTGCTTTGTAGGGGCGGCTAGGTGGCGTAGTGGATAAAGCACCAGCCTTGGAGTCAGGAGTACCTGGGTTCAAATCCGGTCTCAGACACTTAATAATTACCAACTGTGTGGCCTTGGGCAAGCCACTTAATCCCGTTTGCCTTGCAAAAACCTAAAAAAAAAAAAAAATGCTTTGCCTACTTTATCATACATAAATCTCACAACTAGGATGTAAGAAAGGTTCTATAAGTATCTTATGAATGAGGAAGTCAAGGTCAAGGAAGCCAATAGGTACAATTCCTTACCTAGCATTGGCTAGATTCAAATCTAAGGTGGCTAGATTCAAATCCAAGGTTTGCTAATTCCAAATCCCGAGTTTTCTGTACTATGTGCCTCTGCTTCTCTAGCAGCAGAAGGGCCAATCACTACTGCCTTTTATTTGGCTCCCTTGATATGCTATGGCTGTGGAGCCTAAAGTGAGCCTGGATGAACAAAAGGAGGCTCACAACTTTAGCACACTTGAAAATGAAATGGGGAGAGCTGCAAATGCTCACTGATGACTCCACAAGTGATTCTTTGTGCTCCCATTGAACCCTCAGCAGGATGGCTTGGATGCTGCAAGGACCATGCCAAAGAGGTCTCCAAAGAGGAAAACACTATAGGAATGCTGTTTGTGCTTATCAGAAGAGGCAAGCAGCACAAAGAGAAGGGAATAAACAGTTACTAAGCCAAGCACATGCTAAGCACTTTATAAATATTACCTCAAGTGATCCTCTCAATAGCCCCTGGGAAGTCAGGGCTATTTTTATCCGTTTTACAACTGAGGAAATTGAGACACACAGGTTAAGTGATTTGCCCAGGGTGACACAACTAGGAAGTGTCAGTGCCAGGTTTTCCTAACTCCATACCTAACACACTAACCATTTTATCACCTAACTGCCTCTACTTGAGCTTGTCAAAGATAAGCTACTCCACTGGGAAATTGAGGCCCAGCAAGTTCCCAAAGATTGAGGGTTCCAAATGTTCCTCAGGTAGATTATGAGTTTAGTTCAGTGAAAAAGCAAGTTTTATATTTTCTCCAAGCAAGTTTTATATCTTCTCCAATAAAGTATCACTTGGTTACTGAGATGTGTGGGGGAAAAAAACATGCAAATTGCCCCCACCAGCAGAAGCACCCCATTCATAGCCAACACATCTGTTAATCTAACAACAGGGTATGAGACTAATTACGAAAAGTTCTATTTGAGGACTAACGGTAGGAAAGGATTCCTGGTTCGCTCCATCAAGTCTATATGAGACAAAAATAGATTGTGACTTAAAGGTTCCCATTTGAATCTAGCCATATATGTATGTATGTATGTATGTATGTATGTGTGTATATATATATATATATATATCCTGCTTTAACCTTAAGTACCCAAAATATATGCAAAATTTTATGCTGCAAACTCCAGGAATAATCTCAGATATAAGTCAAAAATATTGTACAGATATCATGTATATGAGAGAATATTTCTATCTCTTCAGAAGAGGAACAGTTTAGGTTTTTATTCTGCTACATTCATAATGAAAAATACACATGACAAACTTCATTTGACCCTAAAATTTAAACAGATTTTTCTGACAAGAGAAAAAAAAAGCAACCCACAAAAACAATAAAAACAAAAAATGCAAATAAAATAATAATGATAATTTGAAATAACTATAATTAAAGAATCAATCCCACAGAAAAGAAAAACAAATGTCCCTCCCTTCCTGGCAGGAGCAGAGTTCTGCGTAATGCTTGCACTCAAAGTCACTCCCTAGGTTGTTTTTGTTACAAAGGAGAGGTTCAGTCCAGGTGGGATGTTTCTAGTGTCACTTCTCAGTCCTTTTCCCAGTATCTTCTTCAACGAGCCACACCTCCTCACCTAAAGGTCTGCCCCATCTGAGCAGGGATCATGTGTAGAACATGCCATACAATCTTCCCTTTCCTGCTTCCCCTATCAGGATGTAAGAAAAGTGGGTCGATACAAAAGATCCTAACCAAAAATATTGAGGAAGACAGGGGATGAAAGTCAAAGAAGCTATATTCTGTCCTGCTCTATCCTGAGAAGTAGAGGGCAGTCTATGAGACTAGGACAGTAATTTGAATTCTCCAGCCCCCCCAATTTCATGAAACTATTATTTAAAAGAATCAATCGATCAAAAAGCTTCTATCCAGTGTTTCCTATATGACCAGCATCATGCCATTGGACCAAGAACAGGGGGCACAAGGAGGAGTCAAAACTCCAAAGTTGGCCCTCCTCAGAAGGCACTTCCAACTATCTGAGAAAAAGAACATGGAAATAAAGAAGAACATGTAGGCTATACATGGAGCAGGCATAGGAAGAGTTTCTTCAGAAAGCAGCTTAGGAAGTCAAATAGAAAAAGTCTGGAAAAAGAAGAAAGTCAGGTTGTTCAGGGCCTTGCATGCCAAAGAAAAGCATATGAAAACAGGAGCTGACAAGGTCCAAATTAACTTTGAGGAAAATCACATTGGCAGGTGAACAGAAAATGAACTGGAGGATGAGGCAAGGCAAGGAGATGATTTAGGAGGTTACTGCCAGTCCTGAACAAGGATGAAGGCTATGTGAATCATGCTACAAGGACATATTCAAGAGATTTTGTAAAGGTAGAGAAACAGCAGGTTTGAGCAACAGATTAGATATATAGGAGTGAAAATGAGGGGTTGAGGAAAATAACCAGGTGGCCAGCTTGAGTTGATAGAAACACTGACAGTAACAGAGAAATAGAAATGAGTGGTCGATTTTGGAGGTAAATGCTGTTTGAGATGCTCATTGGATAGCCACTCCAAAATGGATGAAATGAATTCAGTGATGTGTGGAATCATCTACATGGAAAGAATTGAAAAGATGAGACAGCCAAGTAATATTATAAAGAGAAAAGAGAGAGGGACCAGGCTAGAACCTTGGAGAACTTCCATAATTAGTGGGCATGACAAAAATGACAAAAGAGCAAAGGACCCTAAGAAGGCAGCTGGACAGATAAGGAAGAGTAGTGAATAGGAAAAGGCGATCGGCAGGAAAGATGAAGACTAAGAAAAGCCCCTTAGATTGGTCAATTAAAAGATCAATGATAAGAGAGCAATACTGGTTAAATTACAAGGTTGGGAGCCAGTTCAGAAAGCAGAAAAGAGAGAGCACAAATTACTCTGACAAGGCATTCAGCTGAGAAGAAAGATAAAGAATAAAAGTGGGAATGGAAGGATCAAGGGAAATTTTTTTGAGAATAGGAGATAATCAGATATTTGGAGACAGGAAACAGGAAGACACTGAAGAAAAGAATGAGGAGAGAGAGAGGGAGGGAGGGAGAAGAATGAGGAGGGAGGGAGGGAGGGAGGGGGAGAGGGAGGGAGGGGGGAGGGAGGGAGGGAGGGAGAGAGAGAGAGAGAGAGAGAGAGAGAGAGAGAGAGAGAGAGAGAGAGAGAGAAGACAGGCTAGAGGCAAAGAAGCTGGCCTTAGCAAGCAAAAAGTGGGTCTCAACATCAAAAAGAAGAGTGAAAGGAAGCTTTGCAAATGAGTTGGAGGGGAGGATATGCCAGAGAAGGTTTGATGAGCTACAAGATTTTGAATAGCTCCTCTTGTGAGTGGAATGGAGAAACAATTAGAAAGGACTGAAAGGAATGCCCTAAGGGCTCAAGGTGAGATTAGAACTACAAATTCAGAAGGAACCCAATCATTACATTTTTATGACTCACAACTCACTTTAGTAGCACAAAAATATAAAAATGCTATACAACATAGGTAATGTTATTTTGTGATTTTCAAAAGTCAACATTCAGCTCACAGAGATGCTTCTATTTGAGTTTGACACCACTGCTGGAAAGTGAAACTGGATCACCAAGGTGTCAGAATTAGAAAAGGAGAAAAGTCAGAGTAGTGATAAGGGCCTAGGATAGTAATGAGGTAAAAGGTAAATCAGATAAAGGAATTTCAGAGTTTATCAATGTAGGAGCAGAACTTTTTTGAGTAATGGTGAGATCAAGGTTAAGACCATTTCTTTGTGTGTACAAGAGGGAGGAGAGACAGAGAGACAGACAGAGATAGAGATAGAGTCAGCACACTGAAATCTCATGCTATGAGGGAAGAAGCAGAGGTGATCGAGAAACTAAATTCATTTAAAAAGGAAGGAAAACAAGCTGGCAGTTAAGAATATAGGTAAACAAAACCAGGATTTAAATTTCATTGGTCCTCAAAGTAAGAAAGGTTCCTATAAGATGATGATGGGGAAGGGGAGGAGAAGGGGAGATTTGGAAGTAGTAATAGGGAGAAAGCAGCATTCTGACTCCCCACCAGTGAGTCAGCAAAACAAGAGAAAACATTGAGGAGAGGGAGAGGAGAGAGAGAGGGAGGGAGGGAGGGAGGGGGAGGGAGGGAGGGAGGGGGGGGGGGAGGGAGGGAGAGAGAGAGAGAGAGAGAGAGAGAGAGAGAGAGAGAGAGAAAGTCTGAGATAAAAAGTTTGTTAATAATAGGGGGTGTTTCAGGGAACAATGTAGCAAAGTCAAGTAGGTAAATAGTACAGCAGGTGGGTTGAAATGAGATGGGGAAAGGATTGATTCTTTAGAAGCTGGGGTTTGGGGTCACCGGGATAACAAGAGTAAAAAGGGATAGCAAAGAGTAAAAAGGTATAGCAAGGGGCAGCTAGGTGGTACAGTGGATAGCACACCAGACCTGGAGTCAGGATGACCTGAGTTCAAATATGACCTCAGACACTTAATAATTATCTAGCTGTGTGACCTTGGGCAAGTCACTTAACCCCAATGCCCGGTGAAAACCACAAAAAAGAAAAAGGTATAGAAGTTTAGTGAGCATCATGAAATGAGTCCAGAAACAGTATAATGAACAGATGGCTATAGCATGTAGAAAAAGATAGAAATCCAATGACAGATTGAATGGTTCAAGGATATTCCTCAAATTCCTCAACTCATAGAAGGTGGTACTAGGTAAGAAGAGTCTTCCATGAGGAGTTGGGGCGCCTGGTCAGGAGACCTAGGACCTCCCTAGGAATACTAAATCATCAACTGAATGAGTTGCTACGTCCTGTTAAATGTCTCACTAAATCTCTTACTGAT
Organism: Macrotis lagotis; assembly: GCF_037893015.1. Lineage (NCBI taxonomy): Eukaryota > Metazoa > Chordata > Mammalia > Peramelemorphia > Peramelidae > Macrotis > Macrotis lagotis. The sequence goes on from NC_133666.1 coordinate 44,539,893, forward strand.
CTTTCTTTCCATTCATGTCATAGCCAGCCAAATGTAAGCCCACCCAACCTTGCACCTGGACTGGTCCAACAGGCTCCTAACTAATCTCCCTGCTTTCAGCATTTCCTATATCCTATCCCTAGAATGCATGTGTATCCAACTCCCCAATGGACACCTGTAGATGTCGCAAGTCAACATGTCTAATCTGATCTCACTATCTTTCCTTTACTTAACAACATCTCAATCACAGACCCCAACCTCAATGTCATTCTGGATTCCTCAATCTCATGCCTCACCCTACAGAATCTGTTGCCAACATCTGTTGATTCCGCCTCCATTAACATCTCCCTTAGACATTCTCCTCCCAAGCCTCTGACACTACATATCCCAATGATCACAATTACCTCTGGTTAGTCTCCTTGCCTTGAATCTCCCCCAAATCTCTCCCCACTATAATCCATTCTCTGTGCGGTTGGAAAATTAACTTTCCATAAGTGCAGTTGTGACCATGTTACCCACTCCTCATCACTACACTTCAACATCTCCCTAGTAACCCAAGTGAGTTTTTTTTATATTTACTCTCCAATTCAATGGAAACAGTCTCTGTTATTCCACATACAAAACACTCTATCTCCCAACTCCAGTCATTCTCACTGGCTATCCTTCATTTCTACCTCCAGGTTTTCTGGGCTTCCTTCAAGTCTAAGCTAAAAATCTCACCTTCAAAGCCTTTTCACTGGTCCTTAATATCAGTGCTTTCCTTCTAGGAATTAGTTTTCTACTTAGTCCTGTGTATACCTTGTTTCTACAGTCTCTTCTATGCTGACTGCTAATTGGATTGTAAGATCCAAGAGGGTAGAGACTGTTGTAACTTTCTTTGTATCGCCAGCACATATGACAGGGACAAACACAAAGTAGGCCTTCCTGAATCCTGGACTCCTATCGATGATTACGTTCTCCAACGTTCTTCCCTTTCTGATCCGAATTGTTAGCACTCCCTATCCTTGAAATTGCTTGGCATTTACTTGATATTCATTTTTCTTTGATAATGGTATTTCTCCACAGAAAATCAGCTTCCTGATAGCAGGAGTATTCTCTTTGCTGGCTTTGCATATTAGCACAGCATCACACGTAGCTGGCACTTAAGAAATGCTTGTTGAATGAATAAATTCTATATGAAAGACCCCATGGCCCCTTCTCCTTCTTTCTGGAGCAAAATGTTTACCTAATAAAAAGCCACATGGGGGTCTAACCCAAGAGCAAGAACATATAGAGGGCAAACATAGACACAGACACAGACACAGACATGAACAAGAGAAGATGAGTGCTACACACCGGTCCAGGAAGAGACAAGCAGAACCCAGTGCTGATGGACAAAAGTCAAATACACAGAGGTAGACACGTGTGTGGGTGGATGGAGCAGGGCAAAGGTCTCCTCCTCTCTGTGATGGAGGTCTCTCCATGAATTCTCCTTTCACATGGAGGGTTTGTTGTTTTGGGGTTTTTTAGAGGTTTGGGGTTTTTTTATGAGGGGGAGGGAAGCAACAGATCACTGAGCAAGGGGACTGGAGGAGAAAGTGAGAGCAAGAGGGAATGAGAGTGTACAAGCACACAGTACTGTACAGTAAAGTTCACATAGGTAGGTTTTTAGAATACAAATTTCTTTTAGAATTCTTTACATAAGCTTCAATTTGTGTAACACAATTTACATTAAGTGGGACTGTATGCTTTCTTATCTTTTTCCTGTCAAAAGCAGGCCCATTATCCTACAAGGAAAGGTTCAAACCTTGCATAGGTAAAGGGGGAGTATACCAAGAAAGGAATATGACAGAAAAACAAAAATATAAGTTACTCTAAAAGAAGGAAAAAAATCAACCCCACCAAACTCCCTTGGCTTGACTGACAATGCTAAAATCTGACTATATGATCAGATTCCCATTCTTGATTTTCTTTCTCCTCTCCCCAGTCCCTAAATGATTAATCTTATTACCACACCAAGACCCAGAGCCCACTAATATGGATCCATCACCTGAAATCAATCCTTCACCAAAAATGCAGGTCATTTTACTTTGGCCCATTGTTTCATTTTAATTTCTTATTCCTCAGACCAGGTATTCAATTCATATCAAAATGTACTTCTACTTGAAAGCTGGGATAGTAAGGAAAAACAACATTGACCTCCCAAGAAGCTAATGATATCCCCCACAAAGAGATGCCCCAACACAATAGATTTTTCCTCGTAGAATGTTGCTACTATGAAAATAATTGCCCAACATGATGTTCTACCTAGTCAAATTCTCACAAAACTAAAGAATAACATTATGTCAGGGGTAGGTGTATGTAATTCAGTTGAAAAAGTCAAAATGCGTACCTCCTCTACCTTTATCAGGCTTATAGCCATCCGCAATAACATCGTCTAGATCCTTATCCGTTAGTCCTGGAAAAGAGAAAAAGAACAGAGCAGTCACCGAAAGCCAGATTCTCAATATACTGCTGATTGTTACTGTCAAATTGCCACAACAATCTAATAAAAATAACAAAAATACAAACTTGGGGTAGGAAATAGTTTTAAAAGCTTCTCTTTCAAATGATGAAAAAGGGTAAAAACATCACTTGTACAAAAATATTCATAGCAGCCCTGTTTGTGGTGACAAAGAACAGGAAATCAAGTCAATGTCCTTCAATTGGGGAATGACTTAGCAAACTGTCATGGAACACTACTGTTCTACTAGAAACCAGGAGGGATGGGAATTCAGGGAAGCCTGGAGAGATTTACACAAACTGATGGTGAGCGAGATGAGCAGAACCAGAAAAACACTGTACACCCTAACAGCAACATGGGGGTGATGATAAAACTTGTTGGACTTGCTCATTCCATCAGGGCCACAATACCATCTGTATCCAGAGAACAAACTGAGGACTTTGAACAAAGACTAAGAACTATTACCTTTAACTTAGAAAAAAAAAACTGATACCTTACTATCTAATCTTGCTATCTCTTCTATTTTATGTTTCTTCTTTAATGATATGATTCCTCTCTCATCACACTCAAATGGGATCAGTGTATACCATGGAAACAATGAAAAGATTGGCAAATTGCCTTCTGTGTGGGATGGGGGGAGGGAAGTAAGACTGGGGGGAAGTTGTAAAACTCAAAATAAATAAAATCTTTATAATTCAAAAAAATAAAAATTTAAAAAAAGGTTCTCTTTCTACCTCTTCAGGGGTACAGCTAAATTGCGAATAAATTTTTTAGAGGCACACAATGTTTTAAACCGCAAAACAGAGCTTCTAGACATCAGTTTGTCTGGAAAATGATCCACAGGCTTTAGGGGATTGCACTCGATATAGCAGGCAAAACTCAAGTCAAATTTTAGTCATTAAAGAGAGATGAAGGGTCCAGGACAACCAAGGAGGTTGCAGACCTGCTTAACTATGTATCCCCTAGAGTTAAAATACAATTAAAATATTGTGTTTAGGTCTGGGTACCACAGTTCAAAATGGAACCTAATAAGTTAGAGATCATCCCAAAGGGGACAAACAGCATGGGAAAGGCATTTAAGTTCTTGTTGACTGAAGACTGAACAAAAGAAATAGGTATGGGGAGCCAAGATGGCGACAAGAAGGGATCGAGTCTTAGGCGCTCTCTGATAAAACTTGAAACTAAGGACTCTAACTAAACTTTAGAGAGACAGAAGCCATAAAGGGACCCAGTGAGGCAGTTCTCCTACTCAAGGTAACCTGGAAAAGAGCAGAAAGGCCCTGCAACCCGGGTTCGGAGGGGCAGCCCGCCAGAGCCAAAGAACTTCAGCCTCCCGGAGGCAGCCCCAGGGCTCTGGGAGCCACAGCTCACAGCAGCAGGGGAGTCTCCTGAGCTGCACCCCGGGGAGCACCGGGCAAAAAGTGGGGAAACAGCAGCGGACCTCTGCCAGAGCCAGCACATGGAGCCCAGCCCTCAGGGAACACAGCAAACAGCCCAGATCAGGAAACAGCCCCCAGGGCATGAGACCACTGAACTCAGGGAGGGGAGTGAAGAGAGAGAGACTGCAGAGCTCTGTCCTCTGCCTCTGGAACAGGACTCTGGGGCTCTAAGCACATTCAGATACTGATAGTCTAGCCCCCCCCCCCCACAGAACAGCAGGGACCCCCCCCACCTCAGCCCTGTGGCAGAGGGGGGCGCTTATGGTCATTCACAGACCAGAAGGGAGGACAGAGACTCACACACTGAGACCCTTGTAGGAGTGTCCCAAAAGCTCAGGAAGCACCCCAAAACCAGGCCCAAGCTGGGAAAATGAGCAAGCAGAGAAAAAAAGAGGAACACCATTGAGAAATATTTTGCATATGAGCCCAAGAAGGATCAAAATACTCAGTCTGAAGATGAGGAAGCACAAGCTCCTGCATCTAAAGACTCCAAGAAAAACAGAAATTGGGTTCAGGCTATGACAGAGCTCAAAAAAGACTTTGAAAATCAAATGAGGGAGTTGGAAGAAAAACTGGGAAAAGAAAGGAGAGAGATGCAGGAAAAACATGAAAATGAAGTCAGCAGTTTCATCAAGGAAATCCAAAAAAATGCTGAAGAAAATAGCATGCTAAAAACCAGCTTAAGTCAAATGGATAAAACAGTTCAAAAAGTTATTGAGGAGAAGAATGCCTTAAAAAGCAAAATTGGCCAGATGGAAAAAGAGATAAGAAAACTCTCTGAGGAGAACAAATCCTTCAGACAAAGAATAGAATTCAGGGAGATTGATGAATTTACCAGAAATCAGGAATCAACACTTCAAAACCAAAAAAATGAAAAATTAGAAGAAAATGTGAAATATCTCATTGAAAAAACAACTGATATGGAAAACATACTTAGGAAAGATAATTTAAAAATTATTGGAATACCTGAAAGTCATTGATCAGGAAAAGAGCCTTGACGTCATTTTCAAAGAATTACTACAGGAAAATTGCCCTGATATTCTAGAAGCAGAGGGCAAAATAGAAATGGAGAGAATCCACTGATCCCCCCGAGAAAGAGATCCCAAAAAACCAACCCCTAGGAATATTATAGCCAAGTTCCAGAACTCCCAAGTCAAAGAGAAAATATTACAAGCAGCCAGAAGGACACAGTTCAAACATCATGGAGCTGCAGTCAGGATCTCACAGGACTTAGCAACAACTACATTGGAAGCTCATAGGGCTTGGAATATAATATACTGGAAGGCAAAGGAGCTTAGAATGAAGCCAAGAATGAACTACCCAACAAAACCAAACGTCCTCCTCCAGGGAAAAAGATGGACTTTCAATGAACCAGGGGAATTTCAAATGTTCCTGTTGGAATGGCCAGAGTTGATCAGAAGGTTTGATCTTCAGATACAGGACTCAGGTGAAGCATGGAGATTGGAGGGGGGAAATATGAGGGACTTAATGAGGATGAACTGCATGTATTCCTGCATAGAAAAATGACACTGATAATACTCATATGAACCTTCTCAGCTAATAGAGCAGGTAGAGGGAGCTTTTATAGTTGAAGCACAGGAGAAAGCTGAATTCGAAGATAAAATATGGTGTAAAAATGGAGTCAATGGAAAAAAAGGGAAATGTAATGGGAGAAAGAAAAAGGAGAGGGGGAATAGGCCAAGATATTTCATATAATAAGATTTTTTTCTTTATTACAATGAGCTATTGCAATCATATGGAAGGGGGGAGGCAAGGGGGAATGAGGGAACCTTTGCTCTCGTCAGAAGTGACTAGGAGAGGAAACAGCATATATACTCAATGGGGTATAGACATCTGGAGTAAGAAGGAGGAGGGAGCAGGGGTAAGGGGTGGGGATGTGAATAAAGAAGGAGAGGATGGACCATGGGGGGAGAGTGGTCAGATATAACACATTTTCTTTTTTACTTCTTGCAAGGGGCTGGGATTGAAAGGTCGGTCCAGGACCAGAGGGCCAGGTGGATTCTGGGCCAATGGGGTGGTATGGGGGCTCAGGGCTTCTTGGCCCCAGGACCAGGGATCTGTCTGCTGCACCATTCAGCGACCCTCTAACAGAGTCAGAGTGAAAGGAGAGAGAAAATATAGTACATGGTAATAGAGAAATAAGAAAGGAGGGAGTTGCGATCAGCAATGGCAACGTTGGAAAAATATCGAAGCAACTTTTGCGATGGACTTTACCATAAAGAATGCGATCCACCCATGACAGAGTTGCTGGTGTTGGAACAAAGACTGAAGCACATTTTTTATTATTATTATTTGGGGGAGGGTACAGGGCAAATGGGGCTGGGTGGCCTGCCTGGGGCCACATAGCAGGGTGATCTTTGGGTGTCTGAGGCCAGATTTGGACCCGGGTGCTCCTGACTCAAGGGCCAATGCTCTGTCTGCCACCCAGCCACCCCTACTATGATTACTATTTTATTTTATTTTGCGTCTTTTTTTTTCCCCTTCTTTTTGGTTTTTGCAGGGCAGTGGGGATCGGGTGGTTTGCATGTCACACGGCTGGGTAATTTTTGGGTCTAAGGGGCTGGATGTGGGCTCACGTGCTCGTGGCTACAGGGCTGGTGCTTCACCCATTGCGCCACCTGGCCATACCTACAATTATTACTATTATTTTTTTTAATTTTAATTTTTTTTCTCTCCCCTTTACTTTATTGCCCAAGCAAGTCTATATTCATGGGGGGAGGGGTATTTTGTTTACTCTTAAACAAGAATATTTTATTAATGTAAAAAAAACATTTGTACAAATTGAGAATAAAAAAATAAAAGAAAACAAAAAAAAGTAAAAAAGAAATTTAAAATAATTTAAAAAAAAGAAATAGGTATGTTTGACCTGGACAAAAAGAGGGTGGGGAATCAAGGTCATCTTCAAGTATTTGAAAGGCTATTAGGAAAAATGGAGAATAAAATTGTTATGTTTGGGCCCAGGGCACAGAACAAGGAGAACTGAGTAAAAATTGAAGAAAGGCAGTTTTGGACTTTAAGAAAGACTTTCTGGCAATCAGATGTCCAAAAGTAAAGTGAACAGCCTTGAAAGATGGAGTGTTTCCTTTTATTCAAAAATCTTCAAATACTGGCTGGATAAGCATTTGTTGGGTACTTGATTTATAGGGATTGCTTTCAATTATGCATTAGACAAGAGGGTCATTTGCAAGAATGAAATTTAATGATTCTGAATATCAACAACATATAATAGCACTTAATAACCTTCAATGAAAACCAAAATTTTGGTAAAATATATTTCAAAATCTCTAAAATTTGGCATAAATTGACATTAGTAAAAGAACAGGTAAATCAGTGGGAACGGGGCAACAGAAATGTCAAAGTGACTGCAGATGGTGGTAGAGCCCAGGGAAACAAATGAAAACCACATGGTCTTCCCCACTTCAGTCCTCTACCCCAATCATATTCTCACAAAATGAAATAAGAAAACATTATGACTCCTACAGAGAATCTCTTTCAGGGTTCTAAATTGAACATCTATCAGCACTAGCATAAGGACTTTTATATATATTAAGCCACTAATAAGAATTGGTTAAAAATCTCCATGCTGAACTCAAGTTGATTTGAAACTGCCTAGCCAACAGTCTTTTAATTTTCTCAAAGGTTGCTTATGACAGAAATGAGAAAACTTCCATTTGGATTCCTCCTTTGAGATTTGCTAAAATTGATGATATTCAACTACTCACAGACTTCATAGCGTGATGTGGTATTTATATCTATTCAGAGTAGTTGATTTTCTCATTAAAATGCTAATTATAAAAATATGATGACTGTACCCCCCCAATCAGAAGCTTCTGAATCCCTAAAGAAGGTACTAGTATCTTTTCCATTGAATTCCACTACTTTGCCTTTAGAAGACATAGTATTCATCCTTTTCCTTCCACTAGATGGCGCCAAAGTGTAGAAGCATACTAAACCATCTATCCACTACTGCAAGTTTGTCTCTTGTCTTCACTACTGGGATTAAAACTCCATGAACTCTTACATACAGGAAGGCTCCACTGAGGTCACGAGAACTAACAACTGTAACCTTGTAACGAGGTATTACAATGGGAAGAGATTTGGACTCAATAGTCAGAAAACCATGAGTAGAAATACAACCTAAAAAACAACAGAGTTGAGTGATTTGGCCTACTTGTGCTTTCCAGGGTCTGCATGTATGAAATGAGAATGGCACCTATCTCCCAGGGTTGCTGTGCAGATCAAATAATAACATATTTGTCAGGGGCAGTACAAAATTTCAAGAGCTAAGAATACTGTTAATTATACTTTTTTTGTTTTTTTAATAGTTCAGAGATTTTATTCTAATAGCTTTAATTACAGTGACTGTGGAAATGAAAACTGAAAACAAGTATGCAAAACAGTCGATTACTAATTGTGTATTGAAAGCAGTAAGAGTTTCCACAACACCAAACAAAGCAGTTCTGAGTTTTTCCCGAGATAAAGTTTAATAGCTCCAGCTTCTTCAGTGTTTATCAAAATAGAAAAGGAAAAAAAAAAGTAAAGATCTTTTTTCAGATGGCAAATCTGACCCTTGTAGTAATGAGGGGTAGTAAAGGACATTTCACATATATACAGATAGGTGGATTGTTCCAAAACAAGACTGAATACTTCTAGAATGGAATGACTCCCCAAGCTCTCATTCTCAATTTATTTTCTTGCAAAACCTAGACACCTTAGAGAAATGCCTAGTGTTCTTGACTGGTTTCGAATATCTCCAGTCAAGGTTTGGGGCTAACGTAGGCTGTGCTTACTGTGGAGAGGTTTCAAACAGAAGCACCACACACCTGACCAAAAATTAAAAGGCTAGTTTTTTGTTGTTCAAATATGTCAGAAAGCTCTTTCAAATGTTTAATACCAGCCATCACCTATCCTTCTTAAGAGTTATTCAAGTGTGATGGAGAGCTAATCACAGCCTGAACTGAACTGCAAGGGAGAAAAAGTCTAGTTATAAACGGCTCATGACTGAAGATCTAATGCTCTTAATGTGCAGCCTGCTCTGAACCACAACCTCAAAGCTTTTTTTCCTAATAAGTATCCATGTGAGCACAAATACAAGCACAAACTCTATGAAAAACATAAAGATCAAAATACATATCATTACATGCATCTCTATTTTAATTACACACTTGTTTGATTTTTATCATTTCTCAAGTTTCAAAAGAGAAACTGCAGACAATTACAATGGTCTGGTATTCAAGTTGTTACTGCAAAACCTACACTAAGCATATTTCTCTGTTCTGTGTGTTCAAGTGTTTTACTTGTCTTTTTTAGATTTTTACTATTTAAAAAAATACACTGAGTTCAGGTTAAAAACCAACCCACAAAATGGATCTCAACACAGGTCTCACAAGCATTCAGCTTTGCTGCTTGCATGCACGTTAACCCCCCAGCAACCCAAGTGTCAATGTGCTTAAAATCCCTTCCCAGCACTAAACGGTGAGTTGATTTTTTTACGATAAAAAAAGCTCAGTAATATTACATAGGAGTGCCAGAAACTGCCCCACTGGAAGCAAAAACTATTTACATTAAATAAGAAACCTTTTTCAGGCCTGAATTTGCCACATTTACAGCATGGTGCAATACATACTGTGAGGGTAAGGGGTAAGAAAAAAACAGCTTCCGGAACTCAATAGCACAAAGTAGCACAGTTTGCCACATGAGAGTAAAGCAAAGGGTGAATAGGAGGAAATAAGAGGGAGAGAAGGAAAGAGGGAGGAGGAACTTTTGTTGTTTCATTTCTGGTTTTGGCGCTGATTGGACAACCAATCCAGTCCTTCATAGAGCCCATCCCCACTAGTGGCACAGGTGGCTTGGATGTACCAGTTTCTGTGACAAAGAAAATGCAATCCAAGTTTATCTGTGATTTCAGCTGCATTCGTGGGATTGGGAAGATCCTGTTTGTTAACCAACACTAATAAGACAGCATCTCTAAGCTCATCCTCTGCCAACATTCTCATCGGTTCTTCTCGGGGTTCATTCACTCGTTCTCTGTCATTACTGTCAACCACAAAAATCAGTCCTTGTGTGTTCTGGAAGTAATGGCAACACAGGGGTCAGATCTTGTCCTAGCCACCGACATCCCACACCGTGAAGCTAATGTTTTTGTATTCTACAGTTTCTACATTGAAACCTATAGTGGGAATAGTAGTTACTATTTCACCCAGCTTCAGTTTGTACAAAATAGTTGTTTTTCCTGCAGCACCCAGACCAACAATTAGAATTCACCATTTCCTTTTTGCCAAAGAGCCCCTTGAAGAGGTTAGCAAATATATTCCCCATGTTCCAGGTGTGATGTGTTGAACGTTGTCAAAAGAAACCCGTGAGCGGCTGCTGCTCCTTCCCTTTCTCGGCTTCTCCAGGCCTTGGTTTCGCTCCCACTAAAAAAAATTGCACAATATTTTTAGGCATGTTTAAAAGGATTTTATGTTGGTGGAGCTGTGAACTCATCCATTTCTGGAGAGTAATTCAGAATTACACCCAAAGAGCAGCAAAACTGTGCATACCCTTTGATCCAGCAATACCACTACTGGGTCTATACCCTAAAGAGATGATGAAAAAGGCTAAAAACATCACTTGTACAAAAATATTCATAGCAGCCCTGTTTGTGGTGGCAAAGAATTGGAAATTGAGTGAACGTTCATCAACTAGGGAATGGCTTAATAAACATACGTTTAGTACGTTATGGAACACTAGTGTTCCATTAGAAACAAGAAGGGATGGGAATTCAGGGAAGCCAGGAAGGATTTGCATGAACTGATGCTGAGTGAGATGAGCTGAACCAGAAAAACACTGTACACTCTAACAGCAACATGGGAGTGATGATCAACCTTAATGAACTTGTTCACTCCATCAGGGCAACAATCAGGGACAATTTGGGGCTATCTATAATGGAGAATACCACCTGTATCCAAAGAAAGAATTGTGGAGTTTCAACAAAGACAAAATACTATTACCTTTAATTTAGTTTTTTATTTTTTTAGGTTTCTGCAAGGCAAATGGGGTTAAGTGGCTTGCCCAAGGCCACACAGCTAGGTAATTATTAAGTGTCTGAGACCGGATTTGAACCCAGGTACTCCTGACTCCAAGGCTGGCGCTTTATCCACTACGCCACCTAGCCGCCCCTATTACCTTTAATTTAAAAAAAAAACAAACACGTTAACTTATAACGTAATTTTGCTATCTCTTATATTTTATTTTTTCTTTAAGTATATGATTTCTCTCTCAACACATTCAATTTGGATCAACGTAGAGCATAGAAACATTGTAAAGACTAAAAGACCGCCTTCTATGGGAGGTGGGGGTAGGGAAGCAAGATTAGGGGGAAAAATTCAAAAATAAACAAATAAAAGTCAAAAGAAAGATTTTATGGTTAGTAAATCATTCACTTTTGCCAGAAAGTACATTTGCTATGGAATTAAGACTGCATGAGACTGCATTTGTTTGTGCATGTAAATAAGTTAGAGGAATACGTTAAGATACGTATATACAAGTATACATATGTAGATACTAATATGAATCTGTGTCTGTATACAGGGTTTCCCAAGTCTTAAGATTTATTTAGCCTTGAAAACATAATCTAAGAATATGCATGTATGCATGTAATTCTGACAGCATCATTCCACAGAAACTGCTCTTTACAGGGTTACCACTGGGTCATCTAATCAAATCCAATGGTCTTTTCTCAATCCTAATTCTCCTTGACCTCCCTGCACTTTTCACACTGTTGACCATCCTCTTATCCTTGAAAACTTTTCTCTGTAGACTTTTGGCATCCCAATCTCTCCTGGTTCTCCTATCTGTCTCAATCACACCACCATCATATCACTTCCCCTACTAAAAGAACTCCAAAGGCTATTGTCTCCAGTGTTTCAAATACAAAATTGCTCTCTTAGGAATTCAAACCCTAGCCACCTAAACACCACCACACACAGACACAGGTCTGGTCTTCTTACACTTTACAACTGTCTACACTAAAGTCTCTGATCCAGTGATATTAGACTCCTTGGTATTGGGACAAATAAATGCCATCCCTTTAACCAAATGCCACGACTGACCTACCTTTACATCTTTACTCCTCCATTCCAATATATAAAAATATAAAATGCTTCTTACAAATTACATTAGACCTGTTATTAAAGATACAGTCAAAATAAAAGAATGTGGTGACAAAAAGCTGATTTAAAAAGTTTCCCTATCTTACAGATAATGATAAAACATATTTTCAAGAAAAGAAAGGTTTGAAACATGTTCATTCTTTATTATCCATGTAAAAGCAATGAAGATTCGATTTATTTTTCAAAGACAGGGCACTCTACTTGCCCCTGACCAAAATCAGATTTTAAGGTCATTAGATTTATCAAAAAAGAAGCAAATGTGGATGTAGTTGGGTTGGCCAGTGACTTCAAACTGATGTAAACCTATAGAGATAAAAAAAGAACCCACTTACTTTCATGAGGTTTTATATTAGGTTTGCCTCCACCACCATTGAATCCATCATTTCCATCATCCAAGGCATCACTCAATTGAAAATCAGGAACATCAGAATCTCCAAGAAAAAGAAAAGACAAATGGATTAATAAGATGGAATAAAAATAGCAAAATACAATGCAGTACCCTCCCATCATAAATGGTATACTAAAATTAATGGGGTATACAGAGAGGACTAGTACCTCTGATGTGAAAGCTTGCTGAGCCCTTTTCAAGGCTGTTCATCCAGCTTTGATGTCCACTTTCTTTTGTTTTGTTTTGTTTTGATGAAGCAATGGGGTTAAGTGACTTGCTGGTGTCCACTTTCACCCAACTCTCAAGTATGGCTCCAAGAAGCTGGAGCATTAAGAGGGGAGAACACTGGTAAACTGTGTCAGCAGACAGGTTAAATCACAAGCTGGTTGAGGATAACCACAGGTCTCAAACCCATAGGTAAATTAAGGGATGTACACTTTCAAAATTTAGGCTTAAAATAAAATGACAGAAAATGTAAGTTAGACAGGAAAGTTTATTCTCTAAGACTTATCAAGAAACCTGTAAGTGGAAGCCATCTATTTAAGGTGACCACCAGGAAGAGAGAGTATTTATCCATAAATAAGGATAAGGGACATCAGTAAATTCATTGGAAACCTGTCTATCAGGTTGCACAATATCTGTAAACAATGATATCTGATGGGGGCAGCTAAGTGGCCTAGTGGATGGAATACCTGTCCTGGAGTCAAGAGGCTCTGAGTTCAAATTCCCTCTCACACATTTAATACTTAGCTGTGTGACTTAACACTACTGCCTTCTGAAATATACAAAAACAAACAACAATGCTATCTGGACTATATGAGAATGACTTATCTCTTTCTGGATTTGAAGAATAATGGGGGCAAGACAAGTTTTCTGGCTTCCTAATCATTTGTCTTCCTGAATTTGTGATTAACATATGGGGAGATAACATTCCATTTCTTATAAAAGAAAAAAATCAGATTTTTTAACAGGAATATAGGTTTGAAATACTTATTAAATTTTCACAAGAGTTGTCTACCCCAAGCATGAGAAAACTTCCCAGAGCAGACTAAGTAGATAAGACTAATCAATTCCAATAGCCATGAAGGCAGCTGAAGCAAGTGCTATGGAGCACTAACAGCTTGGTCAGACATCAAAGATGCCAAGGTCATCCACTGGCCCGTGAGCCATGATCACTTTTGGACTTTGAGGACTCAGGAAGAAAGCATGAGGCTGATCATTTTTTGGAGTTCTGCCTCACTTGAATCCAATTCAAGTGCAAGTGAAGACAACACTAGTGATGTCACTGATCCTCTTCAAAAAACAGAGGACATTGTCTACGCCAGTACAATACAGTTGGCCTAGCTCTCTGAACTGCTGAGAGGAGCTGCTTCCTTCCATCAAGGTTAATCATCTCCTAATGATGTTGTTAATGTGTGCACTGTTCTCTTGGTTCTGCTCCCTTTGCTCAGCATCAGATCCTGTAAGTCATTCCATGCTTCTCTAGAGTCCAACCATCTATGGTTTCTTAGAGAATAATAGTATTCCATAGTATCCATGTACCATAGAATCAGAATTTCCGGGTCAAAGGAATGAACATTTTTAATTGCGCTTTGGGCATAGTTCATATTGCTCTCCAGGATAACTGGATCTACTCACAACTCCACCAGCAATGTATCCAATCCTCCTACAACCTCTTCTTGATCATTTTTCCTTTTTTGTCATCTTGGTCAATCTGACAGAAGTGAGATGATACCTCATTGTTGTTTTGATTTGCATTTCTCTAATTAATAATGATATGGAGCATTTTTCATATGAATATTATGTACCATTAACTTTTTTCATTTGAAAACTACCTATTCATATCCCTTGACAATTTATCAGTTGAGGAATGATTTATAACCTTATAAACAAGATACAATTCTCTATACATATTAGAAATGAGAACTTTAGCAGAACTCCTAGTTGTGAAGATTGTTTTCCAGCTTTCTGCTTTCCTTGTAATTTTGGCAGCACTGATTATTTTGCAAAAACTTTTTAATTTAATATAGTCAAAATCATTCAAGTTATCCCCACACTGAGGAAGAACAAAACAAAACAAAAAAAGAACAAGCTTGAGAATCTGAAGAATACTTTATAAAAATTATCTCTTCCATCTCTTTCCCTTAATCCCAATTTCTAATACCGAAAATGACTAATCTGTAAACATGTTTATCAAAAATATGTATGTGCAATGCTAACCTGAATGTTCACCACTGAAGGGAGGAGAGTGGGAAGGAAAAGTGGAAGTAAATTTTGTAACTTAAAAATATACATGTGCATAAAGATGAAAAAATAAATATTTTTTACAAAGAGTTATTTGAAAACAACAGTAATGTCAATTTCAATTTGCATTTGAGAAACAATGAAAAAAAATAAAGAGGACAAACAATAACAAAAGCTAGTTATCACATAAGAATAAAAATATTAACTCACATACCCATCTGAACTAGAATCACCTCAATTCTAACTGCTAATAAATGAATCCAGAGAAAAGTCAGAACTAAATTGGAGAACAAAAAGGGAATAATCTTGTGTTTTCAAATTAGCATCATACAATTGAATGGCTGAGGGCAGACTGCCTCTCAAATCAACTTTCTCCTAGCTATTCCTTTGAAAGTTTTCCTAAATTATTCCTTTGTTGCAAAAGGGTCCATCTGTTCAGCCTAGTTAACATGTACAATGCAGAATTGTTCCCACAGACTTCTGCAATTGGACTTCTGAAAATCTCAGCAGTAGTTACCTGAACTCTTAGGTGGTATCTTTATAGCTTGGGCATAATTAGCATTTTTTCTCTGAAAATTAGGTCTCAGAGAGTTTGAAAACACAAAACCAGATAGAAAGCTTGGCAAAACAGAAAATTCAGCTAACTTAATTGACTAACTTAAACAGCAAATCTTGGTGGCTTCAATTCAAAATTTATGAAGCACCTGATAGAAGCAAGGTACTACATTAGATGCTACTGCTGAGTAATTTCCTAAAACTCCAGAACAAGACTCAGTCTCAGAAAGATCCCTCCAACAATTCGCTTCCTAATCATCTTCCTCCTTCTAATGCAGAAAAAAGTTCAGTTAACTAGCTTTCTAGTTCCCCAGGTCTTAATGAACTGTGTTTTACCAGAGCTAGAAAGCACCTTTTAAATTGTCAAAAATTGAAAGGAGTTAGGAAAACAGTGCAATGAAAAGAAGATAAATAGACAGTGATTGCATATATCAAATAGAGGAGAGAATGTGGGAAAGACAAGGAAGTAGGAGTCAGAGACTAGGATGAAAGAAAGCTCACAATACACATACAAATAGCGCTAGTTGCTCATTAACTAAACAGAACTCTCAATGAATTTTGAGTGTTACTAAGGCACCAAGAAGAATATGAGTCAGAGGGGCAGCTAGGTGGCGCAGTGGATAAAGCACCGGCCCTGGATTCAGGAGTACCTGGGTTCAAATCTGGCCTCAGACACTTAATAATTACCTAGCTGTGTGGCCTTGGACAAGCCACTTAACCCCATTTGCCTTGCAAAAAAAAAAAAGAATATGAGTCAGAAATGTTCATGGAGAAGTTGAATTACCTTTTTTCTTCAGAGGGGGCTTAGGTTTAGAGGTTGTCCGAACTAAAGCATCATTCAAGTCAAATTCTACAAAGACAGACAAAAGATCTAGTTACAAATCACAGCACGGAAATCAAGGCCAGAGAAAACTTTCTTAAATTCTCAAAGCATGAAAACCTCTATTCACAAACCAAAAATCATACTGAAAGCAACCAAGTGAACTTCACCACACATATTCTTCCTCCCCGCTCTGGCTCACATCCCTCCAGCTACCTGAACAAAACACATTTCAAAGTGTCTCTGCTTCTAAGTCTCCTAAAATCAGCTTCCTAGTGAACACAGGGAGCCAAACAATTAATTAAATTTCATCTTTATTTACTTATTAAGTACCTACTAAGTACCAGGCACTATAATGGACATATATAAAGGATATAAAGACCATTTGATAATTTGAAATTATAACTGTATGTTAAAACATGACAAAGGACTCCAGACTAAAGAAAATAATGAAAAAAATATAACAGAAAAGGGTATTACATGGGGCGGCTAGGTGGAGCTGTGGATAGAGAGCACTAGCCCTGGAGTCAGGAGGACCTGAGTCCAAATCCAGCCTCAGACACTTAACAATTACCTAGCTGTATGGCCTTGGGCAAGCCACTTAACCCCATTGCCTTGCAAAGAAAACAACACCCCCCCAAAAAGAACCTAAAAAACAAAAAAAGAAAAGTGCATTACAAATATTATTACAATATATGTATTATAAAAGTATATTACAAATAGAAGAGAAACTTTTTAGATAAGTTCTAAATATTAAAATTAAAGCCGACACTGATGTGAAAAAAACATAATGATTTGTCATTTAAAGTATTTAAGAAGCATGGATCGAACTACCTTTCATTTTACTCTTATTTGACTATCAAAGAACTGGAAATGGTCAATGGTTATAGCTTTTAATTATTACATGAGAATTTTGAAACAGATAAATAAGTACTGGTTTTATTTTTTAATCATCATCTGCCTTATATCCCAATAAAAATATTACGTAAACTTAAGACACCTTAAACCCAGATTGTTTCCATCTTAGAAATATAGATTATGGGAGACATCCTTTATTCAGAATAATTCTCTTGTGTGAACAATAAAAATATATTAATCAGCACATGTATTCATTTTCCATAATTTTCTTCAAAACATTACGATATTTAGCTGCTTCATTCCTCTTTGGCATTGGCTACTTCTCTGGTAAGTGACCAAACCAATAATTTCAGGTATAGTTTCTTCATTATCTATTTCATTCCGATTTTCAATCATTGCCTTAAATAAGCTTTTGTCTGAAAGTCTGCTCTGCTAAGAAGAATGAATTTTTAAATTACACTCTTTAATTTATCTAGCTTCATTTAGATCACTCTATGACTTGTATTAAATTCACTTGATCAGAAAACACAAAATGGTGATACAATATTGTCTTTTTCTTGTATTTCACCAGTGTGCCTCATAATATTCTGTACCATACATTTAGACACTGACAGTTCATCCTATAATTATATTCATGCCATTCAAATTTTTACTGTAACACAATAACAATGAGCCAATAATGCTGGTAAGGTAGCTACTCTTATTATATGATCCACCATTACTAAAGAAATTGTATGATATTTTTAGGCATATTTATAAGAATGTGATGGCTGGTAAAACACTGATTTTTGGTAGACAGTATGCTTGTTATGTAACTAAGACTACATGAGACTGCATTCCAATTGTGCATATGAATAGGGAGGAGGGGTATTTAAGATATGTGTACTCATGTCTTTTGATGCACATGTATACATATGTAGGTATTATTATGTATCTATATCTGAATACAGGGATTCCCAAGTCTTAGATTTGGCCTTGAAAAACATAAGCCAAGAATATGCAAGTATCCATATAATTCTGATAACATCATTCAACAGAAACTGCTCACTCCAAAGTTATCAATGGTCACCTAACTGGCAAGTCCAATGGCCTTTTCTCAATCATTATTCTCCTTGACCTCTCTGTACTTTCACACTATTGACCATCCTCTTATTCTTGAAACACTTTTCTCTGTAGACTTTTGGCATCCCAATCTCTCCTGGTTCTCCTCCTGTCTCAATCACACCACCATATCACGTCCCCTAATCAATAAACTCCAAAACCTATTATCTCCAGTATTTCAAATAAAAAATCCTCTGTTCGAAATTCAAACCCTAGCTACCACCCCACAACCTCACACATAGGTCTAATCATAGACCTCTCCACACATACACTTTGATCCAGTGACATCAGACTCTTTGGTACTGACACAAATAAGAAATGTCATCCCTTTAATTAAATGTTGAATTGTCCAATCTTAACATCTTTATTACACCTTTTCAGAATATAAATATCAAATACTTCTTACAAATTACATCAGATCTGTTTTTAAAGATACATTCAATATACAGGAACACAGGAAACAAAAAGCTGATTTAAAAAGTCTCCCAATGGGGCGGCTAGGTGGCACAGTGGATAAAGCACCAGCCCTGGAGTCAGGAGTACCTGGGTTCAAATCCAGTCTCAGACACTTAATAATTACCTAGCTGTGTGGCCTTGGACACTTAACCCCGTTTGCCTTACAAAAAAATAAAAAATAATAAAAAAAAGTCTCCCAAACTTGCAAGATAATTTCAAGGGAAAAAAAGGTATGAAACATATGCATACTTTTTTATTCATGTAAAAGCAATGAAGATCCAAATCATTTTTCGAGTCAGTGCATTCCATGTGCCCTGACCAAAATCAGATTTTAAGGTCATTAGATAGAAGCAAATGAGAAAGTTGTTGGGTTGGCCAGTGACTTCAAACTGAAATAAACCTATAGAGATAAAAAAAAAAAATCCACTTACTTTCATGAGTTTGGGTATTAGGTTTTCCTCTGCCACGATTGAATCCATCATTTCCATCATCCAAGGCATCACTCAACTCAAAACCAGGAAGTTCAGAATCTCCAAAAAAAGAAAAGACAAATAGATTAATAAGGTGGAATAAAAATCGCAAAATACCAAAAGTGCTAGTGCTCTTCTCTGCCCTGTAACTGCAAGCAGGACCCTATTCCCTTGGAACTGACTCTAAGCTCTCTTCTCTCTACTAGAACTGCAACCAAGAATTGGAGATGACCAATGAAGTTCCCAAATAGCAACTAGTTGTTCATCCAGTGCTAGTAAAATGGTCTCTTGTAATCTCTTCCTGAAAAACTGCCCAATCCACTTACTGTCTCTGCCATCAGAGCTCCTGAAGCTGGTACCTCCTGTCAAAGCCATTGCTTCTATTATGCTCACTCTTAATCAACCCCTATCCCAGAGGCACAGACCTCTCTGAGCTAGAAAATATCTCACCCGGACATTGCTTGCTTATGCCACTCCAGAATTCAATTTGATACTATTTTAAAGTCATTTAGAAGGGAATGGAAGAGAACTCAAAACCATAAAACTTTCTCTATACTGCCATCTTGACTCTCTCCTTTGGACTAGTTCTAGTATTTCTTGCTCTCTTGTGGAGTTATCAACTTCTGTTTGGACTATTCCAGTTTTCAGTGAGTCTATTACTTAGAGAAAGTCCAAGTAATTGGTAGGAAAATAATCTTCCAAGATTTTCCTCAAGAATTTTTATTTCAGGAGTGGCTAGGTGGCACAGTGGATAAAGCACCGGCCCTGGAGTCAGGAGTACCGTAGTTCAAATTAAGGCCGCAGACACTTAATAATTACCTAGCTGTGTGGCCTTGGGCAAGCCACTTAACCCCATTTGCCTTGTAAAAGCCTAAAAAAATAAAATAAAATAAAAAAAGTTCAAATCAATTTTATTAGTAAGGCTAGCAGCTGCCAATAAAAAATTGAACCAAGACTCCTTAAAAAGACTAGGATCCTTCATGCAGTCACAGCAATCCTTTTATATAGTAAAAAAAGAAAAGTTTATATGAAGTACTAAAAATTATTTTGTGAAGAAAATTAAACCAAGACAATAAATACTGTCTAATGGCAAAGGCAAGGTGGACTTACATATAGATTGATTTACATGAGGGATTTTCCAGTATCCAAGACAATGGGAAAAACACTGAATCAATAATCTTCTGCAAATTCACTTTACCCCAACACACACTAACGTGATTTGGAGCTAGGCTTATAACCTAGCGAAACAGCTTATGACCATCCTGACTCACCCTCCTTTCCCCTTCCACCTTCCAGGGTGGGATAGACTCAGTACTATTGCAACTTAAGAGAAATAGGAAAAATTAAACTCTTATAAAGAAGTAAAACTATCTTACAGAATCTAATGTTAGGAAGCCAAATTGTTTCTTAAAATCAAACTAATTCCTAAGTGCTGATTCGAATGAAAAAACCCATAATAGCATTGTGTTCAATTGTTTCATAACAAACAGTAAGCACAATGAGATCTTATAGTCTCTAAATCTTTCACTTAATGAACAGATGATATATTTTGCATATCTAAGGTATGTTCAGTCATTCTGCAGTAATGTATGATCCTTGGAGTTGATGCCATTCGGGTTTTTCTTGGTGGAGATATTGAAGTGGTTTGCCATTTCCTTCTTCAGCTCATTTTACAGACAAAGAAACTGAGTCAAAGAGGGTTAAATGACTTCCTCAGTGTCACACAGAAAATAAAATGTATAAGTGTATGAAGTCAGATTTGAACTTAAGAAGATGAATCTCGGGGCGGCTAAGTGGCGTAGTGGATAAAGCACCGGCCCGGGATGCAGAAGTACCTGGGTTCAAATACTGTCTTAGACAATAATTACCTAGCTGTGTGGCCTTGGGCAAGCCACTTAACCCAGTTTGCCTTGCAAAAATAAAAAAAAAAAAAAGAAGAAGAAGAAGATGAATCTCCCTGTTCCAAACTCAGTGCTCTTTCCAATTTGCTACCCTTCTTCCCTATGACAGGTAAATCCTATTGCTAGGATCTCCATTTTGCAAATGCTGAAACTAAGGTTCTAAGAAGTGAAGTAGTTAACCTGAGGTCACAAAGAAATAGTTGGAATCTTCCCACAGCAATAAGCAAATGAAAATGGTACTTGAAAAGACAAGATTCCAAACTAAAGGAAAACAAATCAACTTACCAGGTTTTGGATTGAGCTTGCCACTTCCTCGTTTAAATCTTTCAATTCGCTTATACAAGGAGACAGCCTGGTCAAATCTTCTATCTTTGGCAACCTCTAAAGACAGAACAAGGGTCAATGAAATGCAGTTATAGAACTTCTCTGAATGTATTAATGTAGGGATATTTGAATGAAATAGAGAATCTACTTTTCAGGATTAAACCTAAGGTTAAAAGATAATAGCAGTGGGGTGGCTAGGTGGCGTAGTGGATAAAGCACCGACCCTGGAGTCAGGAGTACCTGGGTTCAAATCTGGTCTCAGACACTTAATAATGACCTAGCTGTGTGGCCTTGGGCAAGCCACTTAACCCCGTTTGCCTTGCAAACCACCCCCCAAAAAAAGATAATAGCAGTGAGAAACAGATGTCTCTATCTCATCCTATTATTTATCCTCACTGTGCCCCAAATGCCTCTATAATGCAGTGTTCATTAAGTGCTCTAGCATCACTTTGCTATGTTCCAAATCTTGTCTCTAAAATAAACCTTTTTAACTAGAAATTATTCTCACTTTTTGCCTCTATATAGCTTCTTTGTCTTAAAGCCTCTAATGTTTTGCCCAAACCAAAAATGGATATACTCATCTGCTTTCTCTGCTCTTCAATAGCTATAGCCCATTCCCAGAATGCTCTTCCTTCTCACATATATTTTCTAGTGTCCCCACCGGGTCTTCATTACTCAGTTTAAATTTCACCTTCTTCAAAAAGACTTTCCTGATCTTTTCCTTCTCCCCAATTACTAGTATCTTCCATCTGAGATTATCATTAAAGTACACTGTAGGGGAGGCTAGGTGGCACAGTGGATAAAGCACCGGCCCTGGAGTCAGGAGTACCTGGGTTCAAATCTGATCCGGGACACTTAATGATTAGCTAGCTGTGTGGCCTTGGGCAAACCACTTAACCCCATTTGCCGTGCAAAAACCTAAAAATAAATAAATAAATAAAATAAAGTGCACTGTATGCATTTTATATGAATATGCTCTTATTTGCAAAATATCTTCCATTAGAACTTGAACTCTTTGAAGACATTTATTATACCTTTCTTTGTCTTCTCAGCTATCAGTAAATTGCCTGGAATGTTGTTATTATTCACTCTTCTTGACCCCATTTGGGATTTTACTTGTTGGCAGATACCGAAGTGGTTTACCATTTCCTTCTCCAGCTCATTTTAGAAATGAGGAAACTGAGGCACATTGGATGAAGTATGACTAGTATCACATGGCTTGTACCATATTTCCTCAAAAATAAGCCCTAACATGATTTTTCAGGGTACTTGTAACATAAGCCCGACCCCCAAAATAAGTCCCAGTTAAGATCATCAGTCAGGTAGACACATTTGGTACGTTTGTTGCAACATGTGACGGATGTATTGAATTATAAAATAATAATATCGATAGATAATTAAATGGGCACCTTTGGACCAGAGCTAAACACTTATGGAAATAGATGAACTTGAAACTTATTGCCAAATGACCAATCAGAGTACAGTTATAACACACAAATAATGTTCACATTTGATAATATCTGCATAGAAAGTTCCATCTCTAATCATCACTAAGGGCAAGAAAGACTGAATGTGTTTCAGGCTTTATGTTCTCAAACCAAAAAAGCCTGGTACACACAAGCATTATAAGGAAGTGGTTCAATCTAACGCGCCACTTCTTTTCTGAGGTGGCCAAAGAGGTCTTCTAGTCTCAGATTCAGTTAGCCCTCACCAAGTTAAAGATATGAAGAACTTCCTTGCAGAGAGAAGAATAGATGAAATAAGGATTCCCACAGGAATGAGTATCTATCTCTAGATTTGGTAATGCAATAAACAAGCCACTCAAGAACCATTTGTGCATGGAAATCAATGACTACCTTGAAAACAGAATGGAGAGAAATCAGTGTGGAAACTTTGTGAAACCTAAACTATATGAGGTTGTAACTTGAGTGAAGAATACATGAAATAAAGTCACTGACAGCTGTGTTGCCAATGTACTAGGAACAGACTATATGAACAAGAAGTGCTCAATGAAGGAGAGCTCCATTGCCAGACATGAGAGATTGGGGATAATGACGCCAAATGAAATGGAATCACAAGAAATTCAGGTTGGGATTTGGGGTTTGGAGTTATGGTGATGTTTCAGAAGAAGATGACATGACTGTATTTGAATTAATGTAGATTACTGTACATGAAAAAAAATGAGACCTAATGAGTCTTTGGAAGCAAAAATTAATGTAAGAACTGTTCTTACATTTGGGGAAATATGTGTTCAAGGCTAGATTTGAACTCGTGACAAGAAGTCTTCTAGGCTATAGGCCTAGCATTCTATGCACTGCAGCACAACTTAGCTACTACTTGCTGACTGGTATATTCCTTTAATTCTTGGTGACAGAATGGATCCACTATAAATTTGTTTTATAAAGGCAATCCTCTGACAAAGGACTCATTTCTAAAATATACAGAGAAATGAGTCATATTTTTAAAACAAAAAGCCATTCCCCAATTCACAAATGGTCAAAGGATATCCAAAGGCAATTTACAGATGAGGAGATCAAAGCAATCCATAACCATAATTATTAGAGAAATGCAAATTAAAGCTTCTCTGAGGTACCACCTCACACCTCTCAGATTGGCCAATATGACCAGGAAGGATAATGATCATTGTTGGAAGGGTTGTGGGAAATATGGGCCACTATTACACTGTTGGTGGAGCTGTGAACTCATCCAACACTTCTGGAGAGCTATTTGGAACTATGCCCAAAGGGCAACAAAAATGTGCATACCCTTTGACCCAGCAATACCACTACTGGGTCTATACCCTGAAGAGATGAGGAAAAAGGGTAAAAACATTACTTGTACAAAAATATTTATAGCAGCCCTGTTTGTGGTGGCAAAGAATTAGAAATCAAGTAAATGTCCTTCAATTGGGGAATGGCTTAACAAACTGTGGTATATGTATGTCATGGAACACTATTGTTCTATTAGAAACCAGGAGGGATGGGATTTCAGGGAAGCCTGGAGGGATTTGCATGAACTGATGCGGAGTGAGATGAGCAGAACCAGAAAAACACTGTATACCCTAACAGCAACATGGGAGTGATGTTCAACCTTGAAGGACTCGGTCATTCCATCAGTGTAACAATCGGGAACAATTTGGGGCTGTCTGCAAAGGAGAGTGCCATCTGTATCCAGATAAGGAGCTGTGGAGTTTGAACAAAGTGCAAGGACTATTCCCTTTAATTTAGAAAAAAAAAACAGCTATCTTATTGTCTGATCCTGTTACCTCTTAGACTTCTCTTCTCTTCTTTAAGGATATGATTCTGTGGGGGGGTGGGGGAGGGAAGCAAGATTGGGGGGAAAATTGTAAACCTCAAATAATATCTGTAATAAAAATAAATTTTAAAAAAGGCGATCCTATTATGCCCCCCAACTTACCCTTTCCCACTCCTCTAAGACGCTATTCCAAACCTATTCTCTTCCTAACAAAATGAAACCACCATATGCATTGCTTCCTCAGAGCAGAGCATCTCTCCAGATCCTTTACTGAGAAAAAAGTCATTTGTTAAGAACTTCATCTTCTCCTAGTTTACATTTCAAAACCCCCTGGTATTATCACTTATCTCCTTTGCTCTAGTCTAAAGTAACTAAGTGGCTTTTCTTCCTGGGGAAAGGTGTGTTCCCCTCTTCTTTACATTTAATCCCATCCCCTCCTTTCTCCAAGACTTTACCCACAATCCTTATATCTCTCAATAGTCTTCAATCTCTCTTTATCTCATCCTTCAAAAAAACAATCCCTTGATCCAGTCATCCCTCTCAGTCCTACATCTCTCCTTCCTACTTAGCCAAACTTCTAAAAAAGCTTCCTATATTCATTATTTCTCCTCCCACTCTCAATCCTTTTCAATCTAGTTTCTAAACCTATCACTCAACAGCAATTGTTTTCTTCCATGACCCAATAGTTCTTAACTGCCTTCTCAGTCCTTGTCCTTCCTGACCTCTCTAAGGCATTTGATATTTATGTGTCTAATTTATTCTGAAAATATTCTTTCAAAAGTACTGGGTGGAAGGGAAAGAAGATGAAGAAGAAGCTAAGAAATTTCACATAAGCATCAAGAAAAAGCTTTTCCAATGGAGTGGAAAGAGGGAAGGCAAGGGGGAATAAGTGAGCCTTCATTCACATCAGAAATGGCTCTGAGAGGAAATAACATACATACTTAATAGGGTGAGGTAATCTATCTTACCCTAGAGAAAAATGAGAAGAAATTGGGGAGATAAGGGGGAATGAGGGGAGGGAAGGGGGAAATAGGTGATAGAAGAGAGGGAAGATCGAGGGAGAGGGTACTCAGATTCAACATACTTTTGGACAAGGCCAGGATGAAAGGAGAGAGAGAATAGAATACATGGGAGTGTGGAGGAACAGAGTGGAAGTACAGTTAGTAATAGCAACTGTGGGAAAAATATTGAAGCAACTTCTCTAGTAGATGTATGATAAAGAAAGCAGAGACAGAGCCATTGGAATCTGAATACAGACTGAAATACATTTGTGAATGTGATGAAACATTACTGTGCTATAAGAAATCATGAGAAAAAAAAAATCATGAGGGACAGCACTTCAAAAAATCCTGGAAGGATTTACATGAACTAATATTGAGTGAAATAAGTAGAACCAAAAAACATAATGCATGATAACAATAGTTGATGATGATCAATTATGATGGACTTGTTCATTTCAACATAATATACAATAATCAAAGACAATTCTAAAAGACTTGCAAAGGAAAATACCACCCACAAAGAGAGGAGGAACTAGGGAGCTCAAATGTAGACCAAAGATTACTATCTTCAATTTTTAAAAGTTGACTTATGAATTATGTCATTTTTTTCTCTCTAATGGTTTTTTCCCCTTCCATTTTGATTTGATTCTTCTTTTACAACATGATTAAAATGGATCTATGCTTAGCATAATTACCCAAATAGAGCCTATATTAGAATGCCTTCCTGTCATGGAAAGGGGGATGAAAGGGAGGGAGGAGAAAAATTGTGCAAAAAAAAAAAAAAGATTAGTGAAAACTACTGTTATATGGAAAAACAAATAAATAAAAATATTAAAAAAAAAAACAGCTAGGGGAGGCTAAGTGGCATAGTGGATAGAGCACAAGCCCTGGAGTCAGGAGGACCTGAGTTCAAATTGAGCCTCAGATAATAGCTGTGTGACCTTTGGGCAAGTCACTCAAACCTACTGCCTTGAAAAAAAAACAAAAACAAAAAAAAATAAAAATTAAAAAAAAAACAAACAACTTTGCATATGCCAAGACCTAGGCCAGAAGATTCCAGAAGTATTGATATGCCAGTACATTTTGGGATACTACAGACTCAATAGCTATGGGAACGTAGGATTTCCCCTTCTAGAAAAGATGAGAATACATTCTTCTATTGCCTTTTTAAAGAAAAACAATTCTTAACTGTCAATACCAAAAGAAAGAAGAAATGGATTATCCAACATAAAAAATATAAAAAGCATTCTCAATTTGGCATTTATGAAGGCATTTATATTGATCCCTTTAATTAAAAAAGTCATGGTTGTCACAACTTTAATCCCACACAACACTGACATAATACGTAATTATTAAATACTTCTTATATCTTATGCTAGATTCATTTTCTTTTTAGGTTTTTTTTTGGTAAGGCAAACGGGGTTTAGTGGCTTGCCCAAGGCCACACAGCTAGGTAATTATTAAGTGTCTGAGACTGGATTTGAACCCAGGTACTCCTGACTACCTAGCCGCCCCTTAGATTCATTTTCAATAATACTCTACGCTGTCCAAAATGTGGCCCACAGTGTGATTTTATGAAACCTGACTTTGGGTTTTAATCTTCATGAACAAAAACATAAAATAATAATTTGCATGGAATGCATATTAGATTTTTTAATTCCACCACTAATAAATAATTTCATTGATGATAATATTCTTTGGTGTTTTTAAGCAGTATTAAGAATGGAACATATTAGGCGGCTCACATGGAATCAGCTAGCACGAGGTTGGGGGAGTGCTTAGCCGAGCATCATTCCCTGCGCTGCCCAGACTAGCAAACAATACAGAGTTCACCATGGCTAAAGGTGACCCCAAGAAAACAAAGGGTAAGATGTCCACTTATGCCTTCTTTGTGCAAACTTGCTGGGAAGAGCATAAGAAGAAGAATCCAGAAGTTCCTGTTAACTTTGCAGAGTTTTCCAAAAAGTGTTCTGAAAGGTGGAACATTATGTTGGGGAAAGATAAATCCAAGTTTGATGAGATGGCAAAAGCTGATAAAGTATGATACGATAGAGGAATGAAAGACTATGGACCAGCAAAAGGTGGCAAAAACAAGGATGCACCAATGTACCTAAATGGCCACCGTCTGGCTTCTTCCATATTACACACAATTTCCAATCGATCTATAGGATGCACCTTCAGAATGAGTACACACCTACATTAATACTGTTGTGTTGTTGCTTTGTTGTTTTGTGTTAGCTTTTGCACCTTCATGTGTTGTATTGATGATGCAGGTTTCCCCACTTTCTAAGAAGTTAAAAGCACTATGACTTCTCGTAGCATTTGTTAAGCCTAAGGTAAGACTACAAATTAACTATTATATCAGTGTACTGTAGTTTTTGTTCTAGGTGCAACCCTCAAATAATTATTTTATTTTAATGCAGTCCTAAAATAACCTAAGGTTGGACAGTCCTGCTCTAAATAAAAGAACCTGGGTCACAAAAAAACAAACCCAGAAAAACCTGAGTG
The DNA here is from genome assembly GCF_037893015.1 of Macrotis lagotis. Classification (NCBI taxonomy): domain Eukaryota; kingdom Metazoa; phylum Chordata; class Mammalia; order Peramelemorphia; family Peramelidae; genus Macrotis; species Macrotis lagotis. Next base: position 44,567,848 of record NC_133666.1, read on the forward strand.
ACAAAGCAAGGACCAAGGACAGAAGACTAAGCAACATACAAATTATTCATTATCTACTTGAAAGCATGGGAACATGAAAACTGTATTTGAGCCTTTCAAAAATATGAAAGGGGGATTACAATTGTTCTTCTTGGGAGTAGAATACAAAAGTAGGGTCAAAGGAAAGAAACTAATAAGTTTCAAAGTGAGGCTGAATATTGGAAAAATTTTCTCAACAATTAGAACTATTCAAATTCAGGGAATAGTAGGTCATTGCTCTTTGGTAGGTTTTGATTAAAGGCTAGACCACTGGTGGCCAGCAAAGGTATATAGGTATAGATTGAACTAGATAGCTACAAGGGTCCTTTTAAATCTGAAATTATTTGGATTCTGGGACTGAAATCATGTGTTCTGGCTTAAACAACAGCAGGCAGGGATTCCAGAGTTTTGAGATCTGGTTTTCTGTTCATCTCCCACCCCCCTCCCCCACAACTGCAGTGCATGTTAACTGCCTGATGTGACTTCTCTTTTTTACTTTGGCTTTTATTCTAGTGCCCTAGGGTGTAACAGATGCCTGAAAACTATTTGGGCCTCAATGTCACCTGGCCTTATTTCTTGGATCTGTGCCCCAAGTAGATCAAGACTATCTTTGCAGTTTTTTCTCACTTTCCCTTCATTATTAGGATTAGAATTTTAAAAGCTTTCAGAATTCTGATAAATAAAATGACCAACTGTCTCCAGAGAATCTAGGAAGAATCATATTATAACTTTCTGCTATTCTCAAGATGCAAAAAGAGACATAAGTTTTTGTTAATGACAACTGTGGGGATTTGTTTTATTTCACTATGCTTACTGGATACAAGATGTTGAAAATGTTCTTTTTCTGGCTTAGTGGAGATGAGGAAAGTTGGAAGTTCAATGATTAACAACAGTGATACCAAAAAAGAGGGTCACTGATTTTTTTTAAATGCAAAGTGAAGTTCAGAAAGAAGCAAAGCCTAAGTCAAATCAAATGAAGTGGTTACTACATACAAGGCACTGTTTAATGGTAAGATAAAAAGAAAGGTAAAAATAATTGCTACCATGAGAGAGCTCACATTCTACTATTGGGGGAGATGACATGCAAACAATTACACAGGAAGAAAATAAAAATACACAGAATAAACTGGAAATTATCTCAGAAGGAAGGAATTAGAATTAAGAAGGACAGGAAAAGGCCTTCTGAAAAAGGGAAGATTTTAGCTAAAAACTTGAGGAAAGCTAAAGAAACCAGAAGACAGACATGAGGAAGGAAAGATCCAGACATGGGTGACAACTACTGGAAATACATGAAATTTTGAGTTGAATCAGCTTGTTACAGAATAAGCAACAGCAAGGGTAACACTGGATAGCACAGTTCATGGACAGTAGTAAAATTTAAGTACACTAGAAAGGTAGGAAGTGGCCAGATTATGGAAGGGGAAGAAGAGAAAGATCCAGTTACACCTTTGCTTTAAGAACAGTTTAGAGATCTGAGGCAAACTGACTAGACTAAGTCTACTAAATTAATCTAGACAAGTAACAGCAAACTGATAGACCCTGATCCCTACATGCTGCATATTAAGGAAAACAAATAAACACTGTCTATGTAATATTGTATTTTTATTCATTTTCTTAAACATTTCCCAATTATATTTAAATCTGGTTCACCCATATTTCCAAGCACACAAGCCAAGTTTGATACCACTGGACAAAGCATGAGGTGAGAGGGGCCTGACCAGAATGGTTACAGTGTGAAGGAGGAAAAGAGAGTGTCTATGAAGGATGAGTCAACCCAGAGTCATAGAACTAGTAAGTGTCTGAGGTTGTATATGAATTCAGATTTTCCTCACTCTACCTGCTAGCAACTGATGGGCTTATAAGAGTGAAAGAGAATGAGGAATCAAGGATGTCACCTTTGTTTACAAGTGTGTTGGAAGGATAGTAGTTCCCTCAGTAATAACAGGAAGTTGGAGAAAAGATAAGGGTCCAGTTTTATACATCCTGAATTTAGATACCTACATGATATCCAGTTCAATATGTGAGACTGGAAGTCAAGAGAAAGGTTAGGTCGAACAAATATGAATCATTTACTTATATAACAACTAAATCCATGGGGGCTAATAAAATCAAAAGGAATCAAATAGAGGAAAAAGAAGAGAGACCATGGCAGAGCCTCAGCATATATGACATGGGGTAGTATCTAGAAATTACTATATACTTTTTCCTTAATTTTGAAACCCTTATAATGGAAATGTAAATTTAATTAAGTCAGTAATATATAGCAATTTGCAAATTTTGAAGCATTATGTAATTGTGAACAATTAATCATTATTTTATAATCACATTTAAAAATTTTTTATTTCAAATTCCAAATTTTCTCCATCCCTCTACCCCTCATCCACTAAATGAGAAGGCAAGAAATATATCCATTATGCATATTACATCATGCAAAAAAAATTTCATATTTATACATAAGTTAAGGAAAGAAAAAGAAAGGAAACTAAAATATCCTTATGAACTCAGAATTCATAAGTTCTCTTTAGCATTTCATCATGAATCTGTTAAATTTGTTGTAGACCACTGTATTGATCACAGAATCAAAACCTTTCACAGATGATAGTCATGAAATATTGCTGCTATTAGTTACAATATTCTCCTTTTGTCATGGTTGTTCAGTTCTAAATGATACTCTGTGACCCCAAAAAGGGTCTTCTTGGCAAAGATACAGGAGCAGTTTGCCATCATTTCCTTCTCCAGCTCATTTTACAGACTAGGAGTTGAGTCAAACAGGGTGAAATGATTTGCCCAAGATCATACAACGAGGAGGGGTGGGGGTGGAGCCAAGATGGCAATAGAAGAGTCTCTCTTAGGTGCTCTCTCTCAAAACTCATAAAATAAGGACTCTAACTAAACTTTCGAGAGAAAGAACCCACAGAGCGATCCAGTGAAGCAGTTCTCCAGCCCAAGGTAACCTGGAAAATAATGGAAAGACTCCGTTCCATGGAGTCAGTGGAGCAGCCGCCAGAGTGAAGGAACTTCAGCCTCCTGGAGGCAGCCCCAGAGTACTTAGAAGCCACAGCTCATGGCAGCAGGGGCAGTTTCCTTACCTATACCCCGGGGAGCACCCCAGGCACAACTTGGAAGATCAGCAGGGGGACCTCTGCCAAAGTGAGCACGTGAAGCCCAGCCCTCAGAGCACTCGGCGGGCAGAGGTGGTCATGACAGCCCAGATCCAGGAATGAGAAGCAGGTAGACCCGGTAAGCAGGAGCCCCCAGGCAACTCAGCCTTGAATGCTCAGCCTAGGTAGGGGAGTAGAGAGAAACTTCCAAGATCTGTCCTCTGTACCTGGTACAGGAGTCTGGGGCTCTGACCACATTCAGATCCTGATAGCACTCTAGACCCCCCATAGAACAGCAGGACCCTCCCCACCTCAGCCTAGTGGCAGAGGGGTGCACTTATGGTCATTCACAGACGAGGAAGGAGGACAGAACTTCACACACTGAGATGCTTGTGGGGGGAGGGGTGTCCCAATAATACTCAAAAGCTCAGGAAGCACCCCAAGACCAGGCACAGGTTGGGGAAATGAGTAAAGAGAGAAAAAGGAGGAACACCATTGAGAAATACCTTGTCTATGATCCCAAGAAGGATCACAATATTCAGTCAGAAGATGAGGAAGACCAAGCTCCTGCATCTAAAGACTTCAAGAAAAACAGAAATTGGGCTCAGGCTATGACAGAGCTCAAAAACGATTTTTAAAATCAAGTGAGGGAAACAGAAGAAAAATTGGGAAAAGAGAAGAGAGAGATGCAGGAAAAACATGGAAAAGAAGTCAGCAGCTTAGTCAAGGAAATCCAAAAAAATGCTGACAAATAGCATGTTGAAAACCAGCTTAAAACAAAACGATAAAACAGTTCAACAAGTTATTGAGGAGAAGAATGCTTTAAAAAGCAGAATTGGCCAGATGGAAAAAGAGATAAGAAAGCTCTCTGAGGAAAACAAATCCTTCACATCTAGAAAGGAGCTGAAGGAAGCTGCTGACTTTAGGAGAAGTCAGGACACAATACTTCAAAAACCAAAAGAATGAAAAATTAGAAGAAAATGTGAAACATCTCACTGAAAAAACAACTGATCTGGAAAACAGATTCAGGAAAGATAATTTTAAAAGTATTGGGATATCTGAAAATCATGATCAGGAAAAGAGCCTTGACCTCATTTTTAAAGAATTCCTACAGGAAAATTGCTCAGACATCCTAGAAGCAGAGGGCAAAATGGAAAATGAGAGAAAATCCACCTATCTCCCCTGGAAAGAGATCCAAAAAAAAGGAAAAAAAACCCAGGAATATTATAGCCAAGTTCCAGAACTCCCAAGTCAAAGAGAAAATATTACAAGCAGCCAGAAGGACACAATTCAAATATCATGGAGCTGCAGTCAGGATCACACAGGACTTAGCGGCAACTACATTAAGGGCTCACAGGGCTTGGAATGTAATATTTCAGAAGGCAAAACCGAACGTCCTCTTTTCCAGGAAAAAAGATAGACTTTCAATGAACCAGGGGAATTTCAAATGTTCCTGTTGGAATGGCCAGAGCTGAACAGAAAGTTTGATCTTCAGGTACAGGACTCAGGTGAAGTATAGAGAATGGAGGAGAAAGGAAAAATATGAGGGACTTAATGATGATGAACTACATGTATTCCAGCATAGAAAAATGACATTGATAAAACTCATAGGAAACTTCTCATTTCATAGAGCAAGTAGAAGGAGTTTTTATGAAGCACAGGCTGAATTTGAAGATATAATATATTGTAAAAAAAAAATGGAATCAATGGCTAAAAGGGAAATGTAATGGGAGTCACAGAACGGAGAGGTAGAACAGGCTAAGATATTTCATATAATAAGATTTTTTTATTACAATGAGCTATTGCAATGATATAGAAGGGGGGGAAGGCAAGGGGGAATGAGGGAACCTTTGTTCTCATCAGAGGTGGCTCAGAGAGGAAACAGCATATATACTCAATGAGGTATAGACATCTAGAATAAGAAGGAGAGAAGATGGACGGGGGATGGGGGGAGGAATGTGAGTGATGGAAGAAAGGGTGGACCACGGGGGAGAGTGGTCAGATATAACACATTTTCTTTTTTACTACTTGCAAGGGGCTGGGATTGGATGGTCTGTCTGGGACGACAGGGCCAGGTGGTTGCTGGGCCTTAGAGGTAGTAGGTGGGCTCGGGCCTCTTGGCCCCAGGGCCGGTGATTAGTCTGCTGTACCATTCAGCTACCCTACAGCACATTTAAGAAGAGGGACAGGGTGAAAGGAGAGAGAAAATATAATGTATGATAGTGGGGAAGTATGAATGAAGGGAGTTGCGATCAGCAATAGCAACAGTGGAAAATTATGGAAGTAGCTTTTGTGATGGACTTATCATAAAGAATGTGATCCACCCACGACAGAACTGGTGGTGTTGGAACAGACTGAAGCACATTTATCATTATTATTATTATTATTATTGTTATTTGGGGGGGTTGTGGGGGAGATGGGGTTGGGTGGCTTGCCTGGGGTTGCACAGCTGGGTGATTGTTGGGTGTCTCAGGCCAAATTTGGACCTGGCTGCTCCTGACTTCAGGGCCAGTACTCTGTCCACTGCGTCACCTGGCCGCCCCTACTATTATAATTACTATTATTATCATTTTATTTTATTTTGGGTTTTTTTTTTGGGGGGGGGTTGCAGGGCAGTGGGGTTGGGGTGGCTTGCCCAGGGTCGCATAGCTGGGTGATTCTTGGTTGTCTGGGGCTGCATTTGGGTCCGGGTGCTCCTGACTCCAGGGCCAGTGCTCCATCCAATGTACCACTTAGCTGCCCCTATTATTATTATTATTATTATTTTTTTTTTTTAATTTTAATTTCAATTTTTCCTCTTTATTGCTCATGAGGGTCTATATTTTTGGGGGAGGGGGTTTTATGTTTACTCTTAAACAAGAATATTTTAATAATGTATAAAAAAAATAATTTGTACAAAAATGAAATAAATATTAAAAAAAGAGAAATAAAAAGTAAAGAATTTCCAGTAATTATTCAATGAAAAACACCGGCCCTGGAGTCAGGAGTACCTGAGTTCAAATGCAGCCTCAGACACTTTATAATTACCTAACTGTGTAGGCCTTGGGCAAGCCACTTAACTCCATTTGCCTTGCAAAAAACCCTAAAAAAAAAATAAACTGTTGGCAAAATTGGAAGTCAGTATGGAGGAAACTTAGATTAGACCAGTGCCTCACACCCTATACCAAGATAAGATCCAAATGTCTACAGGATTTAGACATAAAAAACAATATTATAACCAAACTAGAAGATCAAGGAGGAGTTTGCCTGTCAGATCTATAGAAAGGGAAGCAGTTTATAACTAAGGAAGAGATGGAGAACATCAGTAAAAACAAACTAGATGGTTTTGATTACATTAAATTAAAAAACTTCTCCCAGGAATATCATCTGAGTAAATGATGAATATCTATCTATCTATCTATCTATCTATCTATCTATCTATATATCTTTGGGATTAGCCTTTTTTTTTCTTTAGTTTTTGCAAGGCAGTGGGGTTAAGTGGCTTGCCCAAGGCCACACAGCTAGGTAATTATTGTCTGAAGCCAGATTTGAACTCAGGTCCTCCTGACTCCAGGTCCGGTGCTCTATCCACTGCGCCATCTAGCAGTCCCGGGGTTAGCCTTTTAAAAAGCTTTAGCATGATACTTACCCCTTCTTTTAAATTCACTCAGTCCATCTTCCAAACTCTTCCCAGCTCCTATTTAAAAAAAAAAAAAAAATTAACTTGGTTTTATAGGAAATAACTACAAAATATTCATTTTCAAAAGCAATCATTTCCCTCTGAAAAATAGTCAACTACATCACAAACCCTAGGACCCTTACGATGATCAAACAAAAGAGCATAATGAAATTTAGATGAGAAGTTAAAGAGGATACCTTTTTTTTGTCAATTTTTTTTTACCATTTACACATTACTAAGTCTTGTTCTAAGAGTAAAATAATCCCCACAAAAATAGAAAAACCTCACTAAAAAGAAAAAGAAATAAAAAAAAATTGGGGCGGCTAGGTGGCTCAGTAGATTAGAGCACCCGCCCTAGAGTCAGGAGTACCTGAGTTCAAATCCGGCCTCAGACACTTAATAATTGCCTAGCTGTGCGGCCTTGGGCAAGCCACTTAACCCCATTTGCCTTGCAAAAAAAAAAAACCTATTAAAAAAAAAATAAGGTAGAAATTTGTTTAGGGGTGGCTAGGTGGTATAGTGGATAAAGCACCGGTCCTGGAGTCAGTACCTGGGTTCAAATCCGGTCTTAGACACTTAATAATTACCTAGCTGTGTGGCCTTGGGCAAGCCACTTAACCCTGTTTGCCTTGCAAAAAAAAAAAAAACCTAAAAAAAAATTGTACTTCAGTCTGTTCTGTCTCTGGGAAGGATCACAATCTTTAACATAAATCCATCAGAAGTTGCTTCAATATTTTTCCCCCACAATTGCTATTGCTAAAATTGTATTTCCCTCCATCCATTCCTCCCCATTCCCATTTATTCTATTCTCCCTTTTCACCTTGTCCCTCCCCAAAAGTATGTTATTGAGCAGCCAAGTAGCACAGAAGACATAGCCATGGAACCAAGCCCAAATCCTGCCCCAGAAACTGAACAACCACCCAGCCACGTGGTCCTGAGTAGACCACCCAGCAGGAAGGCTATCCTACCCCATCACCTTGCAAAAACAAAACAAAAAAAAAAGTCTGTTGTATCTGACTACCCTCTCTCACATATCTTCCCTCTTCTCTATCACCTACAACTCCCCATCTCCTCCCCCAATCCCTTTCTCCCATCCCCATCCTCTCCTTTTTCCTCTGGATAAGAGATTTCTATGCCGTATTACGGATATATGTTGTTTCCTCTCTGAGCCATTTTCGATGAAAATGAAGGTTCACTCATTCCCCATCACCTTCAACCCTTCCACTCCATTACAGAGGTTTTTTCTTGGGGCTGTTACATCAAATATCTGAGTTGATTCTACCTCTCCTTTCCCTTTCTCCCAGGACATTCCTTTTTCACCCACTGACTCCATCTTTATAATATACTGTACCTTCATAATCAGTCTCTCCTGGGCCTTGTCTATATATGCTCTTATTTGCTCTATTAATTGAGATGGTTCATTTGAGTTATCAGCATCATCTTCCCATTCAGGAATACAGGCAGTTCAACATCATTAAATCCCTCATAATTTGCCCTTCTCGTCCACCCTCTCTATGCTTCATCTGAGGCCTGTACTTGGAGATAAAACTTTCTGTTCAGCTCTGCTCATTTCAACAGGAGAGTTTGAAATTCCCCTATTTCACTGAAAGTCTATCTTTTCCCTGAAAGAGAAGGTTCAGTTTTGCTTGGTAGTTGATTGTCAATTGTAATCCAAGCTCTGCAAACCCATAACATAAACACTGCGAAACCCTGTGTAATCCTGACTGTAGCAACATGATATTTAAATTGTTTTTTTCTGGCCGCTTGTAATATTTTTTTCTTTGACTTGGGAGAGTTCTGGAATTTGGCTATAATATTCCTGGGAGTTATTTTGGGGGGATTTCTTTCAGGAAGCTATCAGTAGAATCCCTCAATTTCTATTTTACCCTCTGCTTCTAGGATATCAGGGTAATTTTCACAGAGAAATTATTAAAAGTGAAGTCAAGGCTCTTTTCGTGGCCCAATAATTTTTTTTTAAGTTTTTGCAAGGCAATGGGGTTAAGTGACTTGCCGAAGGTCACAGAGCTACAAAATTATTAGGTGTCTGATGCCGCATTTGAACTCAGGGTCCGTGTTCTACCCACTGTGCCACCTAGCTGCCCTGGCCCAACAATATTTAAGTTATCTCTCTGGATCTGTTTTCCAGGTCAATTAACCCTGATTGCCCCACATTCAGGACTATCTCCAGTCGTCCCGATTTGTATCTGGTCATTGGACACAGATGGCTCTAAAGGAGAAAGTGAGGCTGGTGACTTAGCACAGCAACCCTCTCACTCAAATTCAATTCATGTACTTGTCATGACACCACCTCCCTGATGTCATGGTCTTCTTCGAAAAATGAAGACCATACATTAGTAAATCTGGTCCTAATTAGCTCCCTCAACAAGCTCCCTCAATTGGACATGTTGAACCCCTGGAGATTGAACCGCAGAATAAGGTAGTTAGAGGTGCAGCTGAATGAGATTCTGAAGATGGTGAGGTCCAAGAACTTCTTAGGCATAGGAAAATGATAACCCAGTGTTGGTTATGACCAATAAAAATATGCGCCTGTGACCACTACCATGGTCAGACAATGTTAGGATTATGAGCAAGGGCTCTTCCACGTACACCTCTGTAATCTATTCATACTGATACAAAGACCAGGAATAAAAATATAAATTTTTTCCTCTTAATAACCACACAAAAATAGAAAAATAGATAAAATATGAACTTTCTTACATCAATGAGCTCAAGTTGCAGATTGTACCAAAAAGCAGACGCTTTACTTGGAATCATGATGTTGAATAAAGCCTCTACAGAATTCAGCAGAATCAAGTCAATTTGAAAAGACGGGGGGGGCACCTAAGTGGCACAGTGGATAGAACACTGGTCCTGGAATCAGGAGTGCCCGAGTTCAAATCAGGCTCAGACACATAAGAACTGCCTAGCTGTGTGACCTTAGGTAAGTCACTTAATCCCACTGTCTTAAATAAATTTTAAAATGTTTTTAAAAGAAAGGACAAGGAGAGGTTTCATCATTTAAGAACATAAAGGATTCAGAATGCAGTGCCTTTAGTAATTCTTACAGCAGCAGAATAACCAGATGAATAAAATGAATAGAAGCAAGAATGTGGTTGAAAGGCATCCATTTCATGGAACTAAAGACATCACTTTGCATACCATCCAAATCAGAACTTGGACCAGAAGATCCATAAGACCCATGGGACAATTTATGGAAAAGGCAACTACTTTGCAAGATAAGCAAGTTATTTCCACTAACACTCAGAATCTGAGAATAATATCAAAATGGTGCTCATGGTTTGAATTTTAGATAGAGATTTCACTCAAGAAATTTAGTGTTAAGTCCAGTTTAGAATAAAAGAGAATGACCAGAATATCTTTTATGATAGCTATGTTGACAAGCTATCATATTCCAACATATCTGTCCATTTTGAAAACCATCAGATTTGGGGCAGCTAGGTGGTGTAGTGGATAAAGCACTGACCTTGGAGTCAGGAGTACCTGGGTTCAAATCTGGTCTCAGACACTTAATAATTACCTAGCTGTGTGGCCTCAGGCAAGCCACTTAACCCTATTGCCTTGCAAAAACCTAAAAAAAAACAAAAACAAAAACCCATCAGATTTACCCAAAATGTGCCAGAAGAAATTTCAAGGAAGAAAAAGTCTGTACTGGTAGGTAAAGTAAAAGAATTTGCTATTTCATCAACTGAACCACTTCTGTGAAGACTACTGAAATAGCTTTTGTGCCTTCCTGAACATGAGAAATTATACTAAATCATTTCCAGTAATAGAATACTGTTTTTTTTCTTTATAAGTAGATTTTTGCTTTTTATGCAAGCCCTAGGAGTTCTAATCCCCCCTTCTTGGAAAGTTTTCCCTGATATGATAGAATGTCATAGAAAGAAAAGGAAGAAAAAGAACTTTACCAAAAATGATCAGGTGGTGCAGTGGATATAGCAATGGCCCTGGAATAAGGAGGACTTGAGTTTAAAAATGATCACTATATTTTTCAATACAATAGATAAAATGACTGCAATTCAGCATTCAGTATCAGTAGACCCTTGACTCTGTTAGGAAAGGGGAAAAAAGGAAGAAGATATCTTTTCCTATTTCTGCTTTGGGGTCATACTTATTGTTTGTGGTTCTGTGGCATATATTTTCTTTTTTCTTTCTTTTAGGTTTTGGCCGGTGCTCTATCCACTGTGCCACCTAGCCACCTACAAATGTACTTTTAAAGTTTTAAACTTACATAATCTTCAAAGCATTTTGGAATTATGCAAATAAACTGGCCACAGTTTCTATGCCTTTTGGCCTAGAAATCCCACTGGTAAGTACCAATGCCATTGATTGGAGAGTAGCCACACAAATTGTGATATATGAATGTAATTGAATGTTATTGTACTGAATGTGATGAATAGAAATAGGCCTGTAGGGGCAGCTAGGTGGAGCAGTGGATAAAGCACTGGCCCTGGAGTCAGAAGGACCTGAGTTCAAATCCGACCTCAGACACTTAATAATTACCTACCTGTGTGGCCTTGGGCAAAACACTTAACCCGGGTGCTCCTGGCTCAAGGGCCAATGCTCTGTCTGCCACCCAGCCACTGCTACTATTATTACTATTTTGTTTTATTTTGGGCCTTTTTTTTCCCTTCTTTTTGGTTTTTACAAGGCAGTGGGGATCGGGTGGCTTGCATGTCACACAGCTGGGTGATTGTTGGGTCTACGGGGCTGGATGTGGGCTCGGTTAGTTGTGGCTCCAGGGCTGGTGCTTTGTCCATTGAGCCACCTGGCCATACCTACAATTATTACTATTATTTTTTTAATTTTAATTTTTTCTCTCTCCCCTTTACTTTATCGCTCAAGCAAGTCTATATTCATGAGGGGGAGGGGGTATTTTGTTTACTCTTAAACAAGAATATTTTATTAATGTAAAAAAATTTGTACAAAATGAGAATAAAAAATAAAAAAAAATAAGAGAAAAAAAAGAAAGAAAATAAAGGACAAATATTATTATGATTATCCCTTCCACTTTAGTACCTGAATTCATGAGATCAACCAGGCATTTCTGGTGCACATGAATGATGCAGTTGTGAAGAAACTGAGGCCTTTGCACTTGCCTGTATTTCCTAGTCTCAATCCAGTCAGGTCACTCTCCTCTCCCACCCACCCTTCCCCTCAGTTTACCCACAAGCTTGGCATATTTTGCATGTGAACTCTGTGGTTTCTTTTTAGGACCCTCCTGCCTCTTTCCTTGACTTAGCACATGAAGCAACATCAAAGGACATTATGGAACAGGATATATTTATGTCAAGGCTCTGTGATGGGATGTTGTCGTGTTGAAAAACTGTTTACCAGATTGCTTCGTCAATGTTTGTAAAGCACTAAGCAAGTGCCAAGAACTACTTGGTTTCCCTTCCCTTGACTGTGTACAGAAAAGTTAAACTGGTAGTATGATGAACAGCTATACCCCAATCTGCCACATTACTTCTCAGGCAAGGAAAACGCGCAAAGAAAACACACGGAACGAGGGGACAAGGAAAAGGTGCTACAGCCAAGGGAGGAAAAAGATGACAACCAGTAGTCTTCTCATGGAAAGAATAACACTTTTAGGGCATCCAGGCTTTGTTGATTTGTTAAATGATTTGAAGGACTGCCATATGAGATAGCATGCCATAGGGGATAAAGTATTGTCAGGGATTTTGCTGAGTGATTTACTTGTCTGGAAAGGAAATGAGATGAGGTGATATCTAAGGTCTTATCTCAAGTCTGAGATTGTATAATTTTCAAGAGGAAAATGAACCTTCAGATTCAAACATAGGAAATAGCACTCTAATTTATTGTGGTCTAAAGCATAGTGCTCTCTCACAATATCTAAGTATGCAGTTAGCATTATTGTCAGCCCACCTGAATACAGGAGAGCTCCCTACTATATTCAGGGTTCAAGGATCAGTTTCCATTTAAGAAGCCAGTGGAACAGCATGCCTAGCTGAATGAAATGGTCAGGAAGCAGCTGCAGAACAGCCCCAATTCAGGGCTCTCGACAAAGAAAAAGCCTGGAATAATATGACTAGTACTAACGTAGAACACCCAGAGAAGATAAACCTTTCATAAATTGTTTCAAAGCATTCTATTAAAATACTATTAGAAGAATTGGTGGGGCAGTAGACAGAGTACTGGCCCTAGAGTCAGGAGGACCTGAGTTCAAATCCAGCTTCAGACATTTGACATTTACAAGCTAGTTGTGTGAATCTGGTTAACTCACTTAACCCCAATTGCCCTTCAAAAAAAAAAAAAGTCACTGAAGACATTCTTATGAAGAAAACCAGAACTGAAGAGATTTTTTTCTCAAATGTAGAAATCATACAAGCAACAGTCATAGTGAAAAGAGAGAGAACAGTACTAAGAAGCATCAACTAAATGTACACAAGGAGATCAGAGGAAAGACATTCATCAGATAGGAGGAGAGAGGTAAGGGGCATTATGAACAGAATTTGGCCAAATGCAGCCTACAGATGAAGCAATATTTAGAGTTGGTGTTTTGTGGAACTATGTTACAGAATAAGAGGGTACATTAAAAGGGAGGAGGAAACAGATATAGAAGGGAGTGTTTGTTGTGCCTAGGTCAAAAAGTTGGCTAACAGTAAGGAGCTATCCCTGAGGGTGTCTCAGGAAAAAAGGGTGTGGATGAGGAGGGTTTAAAGAAGAACTGAAAAAAGGTGAGGGGGAAAGAAGGAAGGGCGTGTTTTATAACAGAAGGGGGTTTCTGTGAAGTGACATACCCGAGGTACCTTGCACTGAATATGGTCTGGATAATTTGGCATTCAAATAGACCAACAGGGGCAGATAGGTGGCGCAGTAGATAGAGCACAGGACATGGAGTCAGGAGGACCTGAGTTCAAATCTAACCTCAAATATTTCATAATTACCTAGCTGTGCAATCTTGAGCAAGTCACTTAACCCCACTGCCTTGCAAAAACCTAAAAAAAAAAGCCCCACAGACTTGCTGTTAGTAAGAACTCCCTTGGGGCATAAACCCCAGGAAGACTGGGAGTGCATGGCCCCAAGGAGATTTTGAGGTAAATGGGGAAAAGATAATTCAAAGTAGAGTGCAGATCAGTGATATGCTGCATAAACAGAGATGGCCATGGGGGGGGGGGGGTAGAGAAGAAAGCCACCCCCCCCCCACCACTATTACTATCATAGAAGACCCTCCTCTCTATCATCTAGTTGGGCTATCCAACCTTAGGTTATCTTGGGGACTCATTAAAATAAAATAATTATTCAAGTACCACATCCAGAAAAAAAAAATTCGGTACACCAATATAGAGACTCATTTCTAAAATATACAGAGAACTGAGTCAAATTTTTAAAAAAGATTAATTCCCCAATTGACAAATGGTCAAAGAATATGCAAAGGCAATTTACAGATGAGGAGATCAAAGCGATCCATAGTCATATGAAAAACTGCTTTAAATCACTACTTGTTAAAGAAATGTCAATTAAAGCATCTCTAGGTACTACCTCACACCTCTCAGACTGGCCAATATAACCAGAAAGGACAATGATCATTGTTGGAAGGGATGTGGGAAATCTGGGACACTATTACATTGTTGGTGGAGCCGTGAACTCATCCAACCTTTCTAGAGAGAAATTTGGAATTATGCCCAAAGAGCAACAAAAATGTGCATCCCCTTTGATCCAGCAATACCACTACTGGGCCTATAGCCTGAAAAGATGATTAAAAAGGGTAACAACATCACTTGTACAAAAATATTCATAGCAACCCTGTTTGTGGTGGCAAAGAATTGTAAATCAAGTAAATGTCCTTCAATTGGGGAATGGCTTAGCAAGCTGTAGTATATGTATGTCATAGAACACTATTGTTCTATTAGAAACCAGAAGGTATGGGAATTCAGGGAAGCCTGGAAGGATTTTCATGAACTGATGCTAAGTGAGATAAGCAGAACCAGAAGAACACTTTACACCCTAACAGCAACCTGGGGGTAATGATCAGCCTTAATAGACTTGCTTACTACATCAATGCAAAAATCAGGCACAATTTGGGGCTATCTGCAGTAAAGAATACCATCTGTATCCAGATAAAGAACTGTGGAGTTTGAAGACCAAGGACTAAAATTTAGGGGGGAAAAAAACTGATATCCTATTGTCTGATCTTGCTATCTCTTATACTTTATGTTTCCTCCTTAAGGATATGATTTCTCTCTCATCACATTCAATTTGGATCAATGTATACCAAGGAAACAATGTAAAGACTGGCAAATTGCCTTCTGTGGGGACTAGGGGGAGGGAAATAAGATTAGGGGAATAATTGTAAAACTCAAAATAAATAAAATCTTTAAAAAAAAATGAGTCCATTGTCAGAAATACTAGTTGTAAAAATTGTTTCCCAATTTACTACATTTCTTTTGATCTTGGTTACAATAGTTTTATCTGTGCAAAAGCTTTTCAATTTAATGTAATCAAAATTGTCTAGTTTGGTTTTTTTTCCTAGTTTGTTTTTAATGATGTTCTCTATCTCTTCTTTGGTCATAAACTGTTTCCCTTTCCATAGATGTGACAGGTAAACTATTCCTTGATCTCCTAGTTTGCTTATAAAATTGTTTTTTATGTCTAAATCCTGTATCCATTAGAATCTTATCTTGGTATAGGGTGTGAGGTGTTGGTCTAATTGAAATTTCTGCCATACCTAATTTCCAATTTTCTCAAGTTTTTATCAAAGAGAGAGTTTTTATTCCAACAGATGGCCTCTTTGGGTTTAACAAACCACAGATTACTATCATTTCCTGTAATTGTACCTAATGTATTCCACTGGTCCACCACTCTATTTCTTAGCTAATATCAGACAGTTTTGATGACTAATGTTTTATAATATAATTTTAGAACTGGTAGAACTAAGCCCCCTTCTTTTGTACTTTTTTTTCCATTAAGTCCCTGGAAACTCTTGACTTTTTATTTCTCCATATGAATTTACTTTTTCTAACTCATTAAAGTAATTTTTTGGAATTTTGATTGGTAGGGCATTAAACAGGTAGTTTAATTTAGGTAGAATTGTCATTTTTATTATACTAGCTCAGCCTATCCATGAACAGCTGATATTTACCCAGTTATTTAAGTCTGATTTTATTTGTGTGAGAAGTGTTCTATAATTGTTTTCAAAATGCTTCTAAGTCTGTCTTGGCAAATAGACTCCCAGGTATTTTATATTGTATGAGGTTACTTTGAATGGGATTTCTCTTTCTAGGTCTTCCTGCTGTATCTTGCTAGACATATATAGAAAAATTGAGGATCCATGAGGGTTTATTTTATATTCTGCAATTTTGCTAAAGTTGCTAATTATTTCTAGTAGTTTTTTTAGATGATTTTTGGGGATTCTCTAGGTATAGCATCATGTTATCTGAGAAGAGTGAGAGTTTTGTCTCTTTCTTGCCAATTCTAATTCCTTCAATTTCTTTTTCTTCTCTTATTGCTGAAGCTAGCATTTCTAATATGATATTGAATAGCAGTGGTGATAGTGGGCATCCTTGTTTCACCCCTGCTCCATTGAATATAATGCTTGTTGCTAGTTTCAGATAGATACTGCTTATTATTCTAAGGAACAATCTCTAGTGTTTTAGAAGGAATGGATGCTGTATTTTTTTCAAAAGATTTTTTCAGCATCTATTGAGATAATCATTTGATTTGTTAGGTTTGTGATTGATATAATCAATTATGTTGACAGTTTTCCTAATATTTCCTAATATGCCCCAAGGGCAACCAAAATGTGTATACCCTTTGATACAGCAATACCACTACTGGGTCAATACCCTGAAGAGATGATAAAAAAGGGAAAAACATCACTTGTACAAAAATATTCATAGCAGCCCTGTTTGTGGTGGCAAGGAATTGGAAATTAACTGAATGTCCTTCAATTGGGAAATGGCTTAACAAACTGTGGTAATATGTATGTCATGGAACACTATTGTTCTATTAGAAACCAGGAAGGATGGGAATTCAGGGAAACCTGGAGGGATTTACATGAACTGATGCTGAGTAAGATGAACAGAACCAGGAAAACACTGTACACCCTAACAGCAACATGGGGGCAATGATCACTGATCACCCTTGATGGACTTGCTCATTCCATCAGTGCAACAATCAGGGACAATTTGGGGCTCTCTGCAATGGAGAATACCATCTGCATCCAGATAAAGAACCGTGGAGTTTGAACAAAGTCCAAGGACTATTTCCTTTAATTTAGAAAAAAAAAATTGATATTTTATTGTCTGATCTTGTTAACTCTTATACTTTATGTTTCTTCCTTAAGGATATGATTTCTCTCTCATCACACTCAATTTGGACCAATGTATACCATGGA
This sequence comes from Macrotis lagotis, assembly GCF_037893015.1. Taxonomy (NCBI): domain Eukaryota; kingdom Metazoa; phylum Chordata; class Mammalia; order Peramelemorphia; family Peramelidae; genus Macrotis; species Macrotis lagotis. The sequence continues at coordinate 44,585,000 of NC_133666.1, forward strand.
AACAATGTAAAGACTGGCAATTAAATTGCCTTCTGTGGGGGGTAGGGGAGGGAAATAATATTAGGGGAAAATTGTAAAACTCAAAATAAATAAAATCTTTAATTAAAAAAATTCTCAGATCTTTATGAATTGATGCAAAGTGAAATAAGCTGAACCACATCACTGTGCATAGGTAACAGCAGAGTTGTAATAATGATCAACTGTTAAAGACTTGTTTACTCTGATCAATACCGTGATCCAAGACAATTCCAAAGGATGCATAAGGGGAAATGCTAAGCACCACCCAAAAGAGAACTGATGAACTATAAGGGTAAACTGAAATACATTTTTAAACTTTATTTTCCTCATGTTTTTCCTAACATAGCTAATACTATTTCATAAATATAACTGATATCACTGCTTGCCTTCTCATGGATGGAGTAAAGACTGGAGGAAGTAGAGAATTTAGAACTAATTTTTTAAGTGAAATGTTTTAAAAAGAAAAAAATAGCACATTTTAAATATTCAGTGCTTATGGCTACATTATGCCAAAATAATAAAAATGGCAAAAACATCAGGGAGTTTATGCTTTTAATATTCTATCAACCAAAGGGATATTCTATAAAACTTGATAAAAATAATAATCCATTTGGAAAAACGAAAGTTCTAGAATATAAAGGACAAAGATAAAAAGAGGTGAGGACAAAGGGGGAATAGTACACCCAGACCTCAAACATTATTATAAAGCAGCAGTCATCATCTGGTACTGCTTAAAAAAAGAGAGCTAGATCAATGGAATGGATTAGAATAGAGAGAAATCAGAAACAATTTAACACAAAAACCTAGTGTTGAATAAAACAGAAAACATAGATTAACTAGGGGAAAATGCCTTACCTAATAAAAACTGACAGAAACTAGAAAGCAAAAAGGCAGAAATTAGGTTTAGAACACTACTTTCAATCATATTTCACAATACACTCTAATTTTGGAAGCAATGAGGAATTATGCAAATAAAGTGACTAAAATATCCATACCCTTTGAATTATAGGTCCCATTGCTGAGCTTACAATCTCAATCAGGTTATCAATAAAAAGAAAATGCTCATACACAACACAATATTTATAGGAACACTTTTTGTGACAGTAAAAAACTGGAAACATAGCAGAGGCCCATCAATTGAGGAATGGCTTAAACAAACTATAGCTTGGAGTTTTGGGGGTACATAAATATAATGGAAAATTATCATACTGTAAGGAATCATATATCTGATGATTACAGAGAAGTATGGAAATATCTTTGTGAAATGATTAAGAGCAAAGTAAACAGTAAACAAAATCATATAAACAACTACAAAAATGTAAATAAAAAAACACATACCAAAAAAAATCAAAAGTGAATATAACAAAATTATAAAGCTCAGGCATAACACAAATGAGGAAATAGGAAGACACCCAAACCCCAGCCCATTTGTAGAGATGGAAGGTTCATAGGTGTTACATGTTTTTCCAGACTTTTTTAGTGTATTGATTGGCTAACTTTTTTTCCTCTTTGAAAAATATTGATAGATGGGGTGATTCTGTGGGAGAGGAGGAAGAAGCTAGGGATTATTATCATGATCTAAATAAACAGAAATCAACAATTAAAATTTATCTTTAAAAAAACACAAACAGCTTTGTTTTATGGCATAGCTCTCTGGGTGGGACAAGAAGAAAGGTACAGAGATAAAGTCAGGTTATATAAAAACAAAATAAATCAATTTCAAAAGTATTTTAAGAGGGGCAGCTAGGTGGCGCAATGGATAGAGCACCGGCTCTGGAGTCAGGAGTAGCTGAGTTCAAATCCAGCCTCAGACACTTAACAATTACCTAGCTGTGTGGCTTTGTGCAAGCCCTTAACCCCATTGCCTTGCAACAAAACCTAAAAAAAAAAAAAAAGTATTTTAAGAAAAAAAAGAAATATGTGCTAATGTATAAATTCACACTGACTTCCAGAAAACAGCTATCTATCTGATGGGATTAAAGACACAATACTGGTAGAAAGAGTCTTAGCCTAACAGTCAGGAGAAGTAGGTTCTAGTCCTAAATCCATCCATTAACTCAGAATCCCAGGCTACCCAATCTAATTCAAATTTGCACAAATGTCTGCTAAGTGATTCAGCCTTAGCTTACAGACCTTCCACTAAGGAAAATCTACTGAGGCAGTCCATTCTACTATCAGGCTTTACTTAACACCAAGCTGCTTCTGTAATGTTCACCCATTTTTTTCAAAAGCAGCCCTTCAAAAAGAAGAGTATTATCAAGTCCCCCTAAGATTTCTCCTCTCCAATTGAAAAACAACCTCAATTCCTTCACCTGGATCCTACTTATTATTTCCCCTCTCTTAAGTGAGGATAATTATTCCAATCCTGCTCTACCTCCCAGGGGCCACAGTAAGGTTCAAGTGATGGACTCCACATGAAAGTCCTTAGAAAAAGAATAACCACAACTCTGTACAAAGGCTTTGATATGCTTGTCATCTCTGAGGAGTTTACAATTCAAATCAAGAAACATTTATTAGGCAAAAAACACTAGGGTATGTAGGCATTTGTCAGTTTACATTTCCTAGCTATTTGCAAACATCATTCTTGGGCCCAGCCTACAAAGAAACACAGAAGAGTCCCAAGCTGCTTTGAGTCATAAACCTCTTGTCATTTAAAGAATTACCACCCATAAAAAGCCCCACTCTGCTCGCAAGGCTGAAGAAATGAAAATTGCAGATACAAGAAAACTAAAAAAAACCTAACCACCCACATATTTGGAAACCATTAGGGAGAATATTACTTCCTATAAACCTGCACTAAAGCTTTCTTGGAGAGTAAAGTACAAAAATGCCAGAGCTGAAAGGGCATTAAAAACTAGCCAATCAGGGGCAGCTAGGTGGTGTAGTGGATAAAGCACCGGCCTTGAGTCAGGAGTACCTGGGTTCAAATCCAGTCTCAGACAAGACACTTAATAATTACCTAGCTGTGTGGCCTTGGGCAAGCCAGTTAACCCCATTTGCCTTGCCAAAAAAAAAAAAAAAAGAAACCAAAAAAAAGAGTATCATTTTGGCAGCTGTATGGAAAATAGATTCAAAAGACAATAAAAAGGTGACTAGGTGGCACAGTGGATAGAGAACCAGCCCTGGAGTCAGGAGTACCTGAGTTCAAATTCAGCCTCAGACACTTAATAATTACCTAGCTGTGTGGCCTTGGGCAAACGTTAACCCCATTTGCCTTGCAAAAATAAAAAAAATTTAAAAAAAAGACAATAAGACCACATATAAAGGATCATATCAGTTCTAGCCACCACATTTCAGGAAAAATACTGACAAAACATAGAGTGTCCAGAAGACAGCAACCAGGGTGACAGAATTAGAGACCAGGCCACAGAAGGATTAGCTAAAAAACTAAATTTATTGAGCCTGGAGAAGACTCAAAAGAGGGAAGGATAAGGTAGGTACCTTCAAGTATTACAAAATATGTCTGTAAGAGAGAAAAGAGATCTGTTTTGCCAGTTCAGGAGATAGATGAGATATATTCTCCAGTGAGGCGAACCTCAATTTAATACACTAGAAAAACTTGTTAAATTTGAATGGTCTAAAAGAGGAATGGTCAGTCTCCAAAGTAATGAATTCCACATCACTAAAGAACCTTTCAGGTAGACACTGAACTAACAGATATCAGAGATGTTGTAGAAGGAGTTCCTATTCAGGCAAAGGGGTCATAGCTAGAAATTAAGTAATAAAGTGTAATCAGTTCCAGGGACCACAAAGTTCTCTCTCAAGATGTGAACAGAGGAATAAAATCAAATTAGTCAAAACATTCTTTTGAATGGTATTCACACAACCTTAGGTTTAATTTGTGTTGACAAACCCAACAACCCTGTTCTACTGAAGTATTAACATTCTAATAAAACAACATAACCTGGCACCAGATAGGCTGCCCAAGATGTGTTTATTTTATGGTAATTTACTATCAAAGAAAAGAAAATCCTGCCAATCTTCCAATCCCAGATGTTGGAACTCCAGAGTTACTGAAAGTTGGTACCCAACAGCAGATTAGCAAAATGGGAAGATAATCTTAAGAGTGGTAGGGGAAGGACAGAGAAAATATTTTTAGGCAGATAACTGGAAGAGCAGTGGATAGAGAAGACTGCAGACAAGAGACCAGCTACAATACCACTACAATTATCTAGACAGAGGGGGAAAAAAGACTAAATGATGGTGATGATCATGAGAACAGTGATGAAGAGATAATGTAAAAGACTTCCCCAAATAGTTAGAAACTGATAAAAGATACTGGGGTGGAAAAGGAAAGTCACAGATTAATTGCGAAGTTTCAAATGTAACTGACTAGGAAAACAGTGGTAAATGGCACTAATAGAACCAAATAAGATTAAAGAAGACTGATGAAGGAACTCTAAGAGAGGAAGAACCTACAATAAACTATCATTATTTCATTTCATAATTCACAACTTACTCCACTCAGTAAGTGTGGAGGGTATATTTACATACACACTTGTTTTTCTTCTGTTTGTTGTACAATAGCATTCAACTCCTCATGACCCTATTTGGGGTTTTCTTGGCAGAGAACCTGGAGCAGTTTGCCATTTCCTTCTCTAGCTCATTTTACATGATCCTAGCAAAGGAACTGAAGCAAACAGGGTGAAGTGATTTTCCCAGGGTCATACACTCAGTAAATCTTTGAGGCCAGATTTGTACTCAAGGAGAGAAGTCTTCCTGACTTCAGGACAGGCATGTTCTATCCACTGTATCACCTAGCTTCCCTAAAAATAAGAGTAAAAGTATATACATTTTAACTGAAGTGAATAAAAATAATTTTTGTTTTGCAAGTCCTAGAATTTCACTTTGACTCTTTTAGATAAGAAGTACGGTACAAGAATACAATGGAATATTACTGGCTATAAGAAATGAAAGAAATGGTTTCAGAGGAATCCTGTAAAATATATATGAAATGATACAGAGTGAAGTGAATGAAATGAGATGGACTCACAGATGGAGCCCCAGAAACAGTGCATATATATATATATATATGCACTACAGATATATTTTTGTACGTGGCCAAGGGTTTCCATTTTTCTTTTTGGGGGAGGACAGGGAGGAGCTGAGAAGGACAGGGGCTGGGGAAGGTAGGAGAAAGAAAAAACAGATTTTTGTTCATTGAGAAAGAAATTAAATTGGGGGGGGAGAAGGAAATGAAGGGGGAAAGTCTTTGTCCTCTAGGGAAACTTCTTCCAACTCAAATTCCTTTAATCCCAGAGTAATACAGTTGATGCCCCAATACAGGAATAAGAATGACCACGCAAGAAAAACAAGCTCTGAATCCATAGAAAGAGAACCTGATACAAATCCAATTTCTATTCCTTAGTACCCTATTTATGTCAACTTAGGGAAGTGAATTCACCATTCTGGCATATAAAATGAGAGAGCTGGACTAACTGGTCTCTGAGGTATCTACCACTTCTATAAACACAATGCTGTGATCTTAAGTATGAAAAGGAATACAAAGAGGTACAAAATCCTAACAATTTAAAGCCAAAATAGCCATTCCAGTTAAGTGCATTAGAATACAAGAATCCCCTATACAATATACCTGGCAGATAGCTGAAGAGTAGATTGGAAACAATCTTGAATTTAAAATTCTAAGATCTGGATTTAAATATCAAAATTCTGTCATGTATTAGATTTTGTGACTTCTGAGTCCTAGTTCCCTCATCTACAAAATGGGTATAATATTTATACTAGCTAGCTAATGTGACTTATTGTGTTCAAAGTGATTTGTGAATTGTAAAGCACTGCTCTTATCATCCATTCTCCAGGGACAGGAAGCAAGCAGGAACCCATTCCACTGTGCAACTCAAATTCTAAGAAAGTTCTTCCTTCTACTGACATAAGGTGTACTTTCTGGAAGCTTCCACTCCATGAGCCTACTCTGACCCTCTAACATTACATTCCCACTTTCACAAGACAAGTCTGTCAAATATTTGAAGAATTTCTGAATAAAGTATTCTGGAAAACTGGTGCCTTCCCCAGAAGTCTCTGCAACAGTCTGACAAGTCACTTTTCTGCCAGAAAAATCCAATTTGATCCTAAAAAGATAGTATCTGTTTATTCAGATGAATTTCCCAATTTCTTAGATAAACCAGAGGTCACTTTAAAAGGACTTGATTTAAGAACCAAAAATCTCAATGTGGGGCAGCTAGGTGGCGCAGTGTATAGAGCCACCGGCCCTGGAGTCAGGAGTACATGAGTTCAAATCCAACCTCAGACACTTAATTACCTAGCTGTGTGGCTTTGGGCAAGCCACTTTACCCCACTGCCTTGCAAAAAAAAAAAGCCTAAAAACAAAAAACAAAAATCTCAATGTACTTTAGAAACTGTCAAAACAAGCATTTTTCCCAAAGCAAAAGTCTGCTTTAAATAATTTAGTTTGGAATTATCTGCTCCTTTTCTCTCCATTTTATTCAAAGAAAACAGAAAATTGTATAAGTTAAACTGAAGTCAGGAATTCCCTGGGTATTGTTGGAATTAATAATGCATTGGGGGACTTCCGGCCAAGATGGCGGAGAGAAGACAGGCACAGTTCTAAAGTCTCCTGATCTCTTCCCCATCTATCACATGAAACAAACCTCTTAAAAGAAATCCGAACCAGGAAACCCAGAAAGAAAAGCCAGGAGAGGAAAATCTAGCTCAGGATTTGTCTCCCGCAGCAGCCTTGGCTGAGTACCGGCAGGTGAGTCTGAGCTCCGAGGGAAGATCAGCCAGATCAACAGCTGAATTGGAACCGGGAGTCTGAGGGCCAGAGAGCCGGAGCTGCTGGAGCAGCGGTAGGGCTGTATGAAGGGGGCTTGGGTCCACGGGGGAAGCAAAGGCGCTGGTGTTGGGGCTGTCCCCCTGGAGCTTGGGGAAGGGGCTGCGGGGAGAGGTCTGGTGCAGGAGAGCTGTGGATGCCATCCTTGGGCTCCTCAGGTCTGAGAAACTCTGAGCCCACGCCTCCATTGCACCCAGGCCTCCTCCCAAACAAATGCAAATTACTTCTGCCTCAGGCCCAGGTGTGTGAGCAAAAGAACCAGCCCAGCTGAGGAATCACCTCAGGCCAGGGTAAAGCCCACCATTGATTGAAGGCAAAAGAATTCAATAGCTCCAATTCCCTCCCTCAAGCAAAGGGAGAAGGCCTTGCAACCAAAGTCACAGACACTCCAGAGAAAGCAACCAGCACCTCCTACTGGCCAGCCAGAGAAACTGCGCTCAGTAAAGCCTTTAGAGATCCCAAGCCCAGGTGAACCAGGCCCACCCAGCTCAAGGTCTTAGCATAATGAAGAAGGGTCTGCAGAAAGGTGGATCCATAGAAAAATTCCTGGAAGGGAAAGACCCCAACCCAGAGAGACCTGGAACATCTGAGCAGAATACAATCTGGTCCCCAGCACAGAAAGACTTCCTTGAAGAAATAAGGAAGGAGTTTAAAAATCAACTGGAAAATTTGGGGGAGACAATTAATACCTTGCAACAAGAAAACAAAACCTTAGTAGAATTGGACAAACACAAAAGGAAAATAAATCTCTCAGATCATCAATTGGACAATTACAAAATGAGAATAATTCTCTCAGATCCTCAAATGAGCAAATGCAAAAAGAAATTAATTCTCTCAAAACCTCAATTGGTCAAATGGAAAGCTCTTTCAAAAGTAGAATTGACCAATTGGAAAAGGAGTTGCAAAAGGTTAATGAAGAAAACTCCTCCCCCCAAAAAAAGAATGGAGTCTACAGAAACTAATGACTCCATGAGGCAGCAAGAGTCAGTTAAACAAAATTAAAAAATAGAAAAAAAATAGAAGCAAATGTGAAATACCTCATCAACAAAACCACTGACCTCGAGAATAGATCGAAGAGGGGCAACCTGAAAATTATAGGACTTCCTGAAAACATCGAAGAGAAAAAAAGCCTGGACTTAATATTACAGGATCTAGTGATGGAAAACTGCCCTGACATCATGGAATCGAAGGGCAAAGTAGTTATTGAAAGAGTACATCAATCCCCACCAGAAAAAGATCCTAAAAGGAAAACACCAAGGAATGTTGTGGCCAAACTCCAGAACTATCAGATAAAAGAGAAAATCCTGCAAGCAGCCAGAAAGAAACAATTTAAATATCAAGGAGCCACAGTAAGGATCATGCAGGACCTGGCTGCATCAACTTTAAGGGATCCAAGGGCCTGGAACGAGATATTTCGAAGAGCATGGGAGCTTGGAATGCAGCCAAGAATCTACTTTCCTGCAAAGCCGAGCCTTCTCTTCCAGGGAAAAAGATAGACATTTAACGAAATGGAAGAATTCCAAAAATTTCTGATGAAAAGACCAGAGCTAAACAGAAAATTTAGACATCAAACAGGAGGTTCAAGAGACTCATGAAAAGGTAAAAAGGGGGGGGGGGCAGTAAAAGAAAAAAAATGCAATACAGTAAATTGAAACTGGCTATATCCCAGCATGGGGGGGGGGGGGGGGGAGAACTCTCATAAATCCTGAGAAATGTAACTCTAACAGAGAGAATATACCTAGCCAGAAATGATGGACATCCATGACCTATCCATGAGACTGGTATCTAATGGGATGTAACTGGCTTTAACTCCACTCAGAATTTTCTATGACTTAGACAGAATGATCTAAAAAAAAAATATACTACCTCCCTAAAAAGGGGGAGAGGAAAGAGACAGGAGAAGGTTGGGGATTGAATGGGACAAATCTCACTACACTAAGAGGTACAAAAAACCTATGGTAATAGAGGGGAAGAAGGGAGCAGAGGAGAAACACCTGAATCTTCTCATCAGACTTGGCTTAAAGTCAACCTACACATAACTCAGTTAACTTATAAAACATCTAACCTTTCAAGTATTAAGGGGGGAAAGGAGGAGGGGGGAACGGAGAAAGGGAAGGGTAGTGGGGGAAATAACGAAGGGAAGGGAAAAGGCAAAGGGGAAAGAAAGGGGGGTGTGATATAGGAGGGCAAACAAACTAAAGGGGGTGGTATTCAAAAACAAAATACTGGGGAATATGGATAAAAGGGGGGGAAAGGGGGGGAAAAATACAAACAAAGGGAAGATAGCACAGAGGGCAATAAAGAATTAGTAATCATAACCTTGAATGTGAATGGGATGAACTCTCCCTTAAAACGTAAGCAAATAGCAGAGTGGATGAAAAACCAGAATCCTACAATATGCTGCTTACAAGAAACTCATTTGAAGCAGAGAGATACATATAGAGTAAAGGTAAAAGGTTGGAGGAAAATATATTTTGCTTCAGCTGAAGTAAAAAAAGCAGGGGTAGCAATCCTTATCTCAGACAAAGCAGCAGCAAAAATAGATAGCATTAAAAGAGATAAGGAAGGAAACTTTATCCTCCTAAAAGGTACCATAGACAATAAAGTCATTTCAATATTGAATATATATGCACCCAGTGGGACAGCACACAAATTCTTAGAGGAGAAGCTGAAAGAACTACAGGAAGACATAGACAGCAAAACTCTACTAGTGGGAGACCTCAACCTCCTGCTATCAGATCTAGATAAATCAAATCATAAAACAAACAAGAAACAAATTAGGGAGGTAAATAGATTTTTAGAAAAATTAGATATGGTAGACTTATGGAGGAAACTGGGGATAGAAAGGAATATACCTTTTTCTCTGCAGTACATGGAACTTATACAAAAACTGACCATGTACTAGGACATAAAAACCTAATGATCAACTGCAGAAAGGCAGAAATAGTGAATACATCTTTCTCAGATCACAATGCAATAAAAGTCATATGCAATACTGGGCCAAGGAGATATAGACCCAGAACAAATTGGAAACTGAATAACCTCATTTTAAAAAATGAGTGGACCAAAAACAAATTATAGAAAGAATTAACCATTTTATCCTAGATAATGATAATAATGAAACAACATACCAAAACCTATGGGATTCATTCAAAGCAACTCTCAGGGGATATATTATAACTCTAAATGCTTATATGAATAAACTGGAGAAAGAGGAAATCAATGAACTAAACATGCAATTACAAAAATTAGAGAAAGAACAAATCAAAAATTGCCAATCAAATACCAAATTAGAAATTTTAAAAATTGAAGGAAAAATTAATAAAATTGAAAGCAAAAAACTATTGAATTAATAAATAAAACCAAAAGTTGGTTTTATGAAAAAACCAATAAAATTGATAAACCTCTTGTCAATTTGATTTAAAAAAATTAAGAAAACCAAATTGCTAGTATTATAAATGAAAAAGGTGAACTCACCACCAATGAGGAGGAAATTAAAGTAATAATTTGAAATTACTTTGCCCAACTTTATGCCAATAAGTTTGATAATCTAAGTGAAATGGATGAATATTTACAAAAATATAAGTTGCCCAGGTTAAATGAAGAAGAGATTAAATACCTGAACAACCCTATCTCAGAAAAAGAAATTCAACAAGCCATTATTGAACTCCCTAAAAAAAAAATCTCCAGGGCCTGATGGATTCACAAGTGAATTCTACCAAACATTTAAGGAACAATTGGTTCCAATCCTATATAAACTCTTTGGAAAAATAGGGAAAGATGGAACTCTGCCTCTTTCTATGAAACCAATATGGTACTGTTACCTAAACTAGGAAGAGTTAAAACAGAGAAAGGAAATTATAGACCTATTTCCCTGATGAATATAGATGCAAAAATCCTAAATAAAATCTTAGCAAAACAACTACAACAAGTCATCACTAGGATAATACATTATGATCAAGTAGGATTTATTCCAGGAATGCAGGGTTGGTTCAATATTAGGAAAACTGTTAGTATACTCAATTATATCAATAACAAACCTATCAGAAACCATATGATCATATCAATAGATGCTGAAAAAGCTTATGACAAAATATAGCATCCATTCCTATTAAAAACACTAGAGAGTGTAGGAATAAATGGACTGTTCCTCAAAATAATTAGCAGTATGTATCTGAAACCATCAAAGAGCATTATACTCAATGGGGAGAGGCTAGAGGCATTCCCAATAAGATCAGGGGTGAAACAAAGTTGCCCATTCTCACCATTACTATTCAATATTGTATTAGAAATGTTAGCATCAGCAATTAGAGAAGAAAAGGAAATTAAAGGAATTAGAATTGGGAAGGAAGAGACAAAACTCTCACTCTTCACAGATGACATGATGGTCTACCTAGAGAATCCCAAGAAATCATCTAAATAACTACTGGAAACAATTAGCAATTTTAGCAAAGTTGCAGGTTATAAAATAAATCCCCATAAATCCTCAACTTTCCTATATATGTCTAGCAAGAAACATCAGGAAGAGCTAGAAAGAGAAATCCCATTCAAAGTAACCTCAGACAGTGTAAAATACTTGGGAGTCTATTTGCCAAGACAGACTCAGAATCTTTTTGAAAACAATTATAAAACACTTCTCACACAAATTAAATCAGATTTAAATAACTGGGCAAATATCAACAGTTCATGGATAGGGAGAGCTAATATAATAAAAATGACAATTCTACCAAAACTAAACTATCTGTTTAGTGCCCTACCAATCAAAATTCCAATAAATTACTTTAATGAGTTAGAAAAAATTGTAAGTAAATTCATATAGAGAAATAAAAAGTCAAGAATTGCCAGGAGCTTAATGAAAAAAAAATGCAAACGAAGGTGGCTTAGCACTACCCGATCTAAAATTATATTATAAAGCATCAGTCATCAAAACTGTTTAGTATTGGCTAAGAAATAGAGTGGTGGACCAGTGGAATAGACTAGGTACAAAAGCAGGAGAGGATTATAGTAATCTGTTGTTTGATAAACCCAAAGAGTCTGGCCACTGGGATAAAAACTCCCTCTTTGATAAAAACTGCTGGGATAATTGGAAGTTAGTATGGAAGAAACTTAGATTAGACCAACACCTCACACTCTTTACCAAGATAAGATCCAAATGGTTACAGGACATAGACATAAAAAACAATACTATAAGCAAATTAGAAGATCAAGGACTAGTCTACCTGTCAGATCTACAGAAAGGGGAACAGTTTATGACTAAGGAAGAGTTGGAGAACATCACTAAAAACCAATTAGATGATTTCGATTACATTAAATTAAAAAGCTTTTGCACAGATAAAACCAATGTAATCAAGATCAAAAGAAAAGTAGTAAATTGGGAAACAATTTTTACAAGTAATGATTCTGACAAAGGACTCATTTCTAAAATATACAGAGAACTGAGTCATATTTTTAAAACAAAAAGCCATTCCCCAAAAAATGCTCTAAATCATTAATTATTAGAGAAGTGCAAATTAAAGCTTCTCTGAGGTACCACCTCACACCTCTCAGATTGGCCAGTATGACCAGGAAGGATAATGATCATTGTTGGAAGGGATGTGGGAAATCTGGGACACTATTACACTGTTGGTGGAGCTGTGAACTCATCCAACCCTTCTGGAGAGCTATTTGGAACTATGCCCAAAGGACAACAAAAATGTGCATACCCTTTGACCCAGCAATACCACTACTGGGTCTATACCCTGAAGGGATGAGGAAAAAGGGTAAAAACATTACTTGTACAAAAATATTTATAGCAGCCCTGTTTGTGGTGGCAAAGAATTGGAAATCCAATAAATGTCCTTCAACTGGGGAATGGTTTAGCAAACTGTGGTATATGTATGTCATGGAACACTATTGTTCTATTAGAAACCAGGAGGGATGGGATTTCAGGGAAACCTGGAGGGATTTGCATGAACTGATGCTGAGATGAACAGAACCAGAAAAACATTGTACACCCTAACAGCAACATGGGAGTGATATTCAACCTTGAAGGACTTGCTCATTCCATCAGTGCAACAATTGGGAACAATTTTTGGCTGTCTGCAAAGGAGAGTGCCATCTGTATCCAGATAAGGAGCTGTGGAGTTTGAACAAAGTACAAGAACTATTCCCTTTAATTCGGGAAAAAAAAAAACCCACATGTCTTATTGTCTGATCTGGTTACCCCTGAGAATTCTGTTCTCTTTAAGGATATGATGTCTCTCTCATCACACCCAATTTGGATCAAGGTACAACATGGAAACAAAGTAAAGACTGACAGAGTGCTATCTGTGGGGTGGGGGTGGGAAGCAAGATTGGGGGAAAATTGTAAAACTCAAATAATATCTTTAATAAAAATTTTAAAAAAATGCATTGGGAACTAATCACAGTTAACAGTGCTTTTATATTCTGTAGGGAGGTGAATAGACACAGGACACCTTTAGGGATCAAAAATTAAATGACCAGTGAGAAGGAAGGTATACCATAATAGTGGGTATATTCCCAGCTACCCAGCTTCTCAACAGCCGCCATTAAAACTAAATGTGCTGGGGGCAGATAGGTGGAGTAGTGGATAAAGCACTGGCCCTGGAGTCAGGAGTACCTGGGTTCAAATCTGGTCTCAGACACTTAATAATGACCTAGCTGTGTGGTCTTGGGCAAGCCACTTAACCCCATTTGCCTTGCAAAAAATCTAAAAAAAAAAAACAAAAAACTAAATGTGCTGGGGTGGCTAGGTGGCATAGTGGATAGAGCACCGGCCCTGGAGTCAGGAGTGAGTTCAAATCCAGCCTCAGACATTTAATAATTACCTAGCTGTGTGGCCTTGGGCAACCCCATTGCCTTGAAAAAATAATAATAATAATAATTGTGCTTGGCATATCACAATAAATAGTGAAAAAAGTATAGTTGGGCACAACGCCATCAGCTAGGCATGGCTAGGTTCTAGACATACAAAATTCTTTTCAAAATGACCTGTGAATAACCCTGGATATTGTCTGCCTATGGCAACTATTTCATACTGGGAAGGAAAAGGAAAAGAGATTACTACTAGACTTCAACAATCTTATTGACCCCAAAAAAAAAGGCTCTAATTCAATTCTGCAGTTTTCATGAGGTAAAAAGCTTTGCAGAGGGGTCTTTGCAGTATTTGGGAAAGGTAAATAGGGAAATATTTTTACATGCTATTTATAGAGATAGCTTATTTTATGCCTAAAACCTCAGTACTACTCAAGTTTTTGGTGTTTTTGTTTAACTTACCCAGAGGGCAAAATAAAGAGCAGCAGGGCATAGAAATTACCCAGAAACAAATTCAAGCTTAATCTTTGTTTAAAAGTTAAAAAAAATAAAAAAAGCTTCCTAAAAATCTGAGTTGCTCAAGTGACATGAGCTGTCTTAGTCTATTTCATAATCTGTAAAATTGTGATAATTATGGAACAACATGATGCTCAAGTTTTCTTTAGTACACGCCAGATACATAATCATATTATCTTCCAAAGGGCTCTCTGAAGGGAATCAATTTCTCAAGCAAATTCCACCATGGTATTATGACACCTTAGGAATATTTCTAGATAGTTCTACCTTACCTCCTATAGTATTTCCTGTGGCAAAAGTCACAACATACAGGGAGACCCAAAAGTTATAGCATGGTTTTAAGCTTTAAACCCTAAACACCACATTTGTTGTCCTCTTCTGATCAGTTGTCTGACCTCCCCCTTATCTTCTTGTGGACTAAGAACTCCAGAAGCCACCACTGCTTATACAGCTGCTCCCACACCCTGCTACTAGCTGGGGCACAGCCTACGTAGCATTTTGCTTTACTCTCACCCCAGTATATAACAGACCTTTCCTGCCAACCTAAGTTGTCTTGTACTGGAAAGTTGTTTCACTGCAACCTTTTGTTCTGACTCTCTAGAATTTGTTTTAAGGTATTTTAAAGTTCTTTGGAGAAAAATTAGGGAGAGTTCAGTTAAGTCCCTGCCTTTACCATCTTGACTTCATATTCAATGTTGGCAATTTCACCTCAGGTTCTCCTATCTCTTTGAAAACCAGCTTGCACTTCTGGTAAGTATTGATTCACATGCTGCTGAAGTCTGGCTTGCAGAATCTTAAACATAACCTTGCTGGCATGTGAAACTGAATGCAGTTGTTTGATCATTTTCAGTGGGATAAAGTCTGAGATTTCTTCAGTAGAATATTATAGATTGGAGAATAGTTAACTATGTGCCCCTCCTGCCTTGACAAAGCAACTTCTGGGATATTGGTGAAGAGTCAACTGACCCCATCTTATCTGTTGAAGTCTGGATGTCCATTCAATTCCTGGAGCTGAAGAGAGAATCTGGTTTTGGTTTGAATTTTATGCTCCTTTCCTTGAATTATATGCTCTTTTACCATCTAGATTGTGAAGACCACATTCCTCATTAAGGCAGTGGGGGGGGGGGGTTAAATGTGATTCTTGGGTCTTTTGCTTTTGCCTCAATCTCTGTAATTGATTGGGACCCTTTTCTCTTCATACCTTGAGAGATCTCCGAAATGTATTTAAGTGGCATTTGTCCCACACAATTTGAACATTACAGGACATTTTCAGGCAATAGATACAAGACTCTGTTGCATGCCCATTTCTGGGTCACAGTCTCAAGGTGAGGAGGAACACTAGCATGCAATTGCTTTCGGCCCTAGGTGAGCAAGGATCCTGGTTACAGTTTCAGGGAGGACAATAGTGCTTGTGGTCACTCACAGAACAGACACTCAAAGGAGAGCGGTGACTAAATCTCTCATTCTTTCATACCACCTAAGAAGAATGGAAAACTTACAAGTCCCCAGAATTAGTTCTGACAACAGCAGCACAAAAAACTTAGAATGTGGGACAATTTTCCTGCCTCCTTTTGGACTCTTCACTTTATGTTAAGGAAAAATGAGCAAACCAAAAAAATAGAACTTGAGCAATGAATGTCACTATGGTGACAGGGACAATCAAGAGACAAACTCAAAAGACAACAGACTTAAAACACATAAAAAATGCAAAATCTCAAAGGAAATATGAATTGGGAGAATGCAGAAAAAGAAGTCCTGAAAGAGCTCAAAAAAGATTTTTAATATCAAATAAGAAAGACAGAAGAAAAACTGTATGAGGTGGGGGGGGCACAAAGCAAAGATGAATATTGAAAAATATCTTTGCAAGTAACTGAAAAAAAAAATAACACCTAAAAAAAAGACAAAATCATGAGAATCAAAAGGTTGGCAAAGGAAGCACAAAAAATATTAAAGAAAATAATAACTTAAAAAAATTGTCAGAGGCAGCTAGGTGGTACAGTGGATAGAGTACTGGCCCTGGAGTCAGAAGGACCTGAGTTCAAATCCGACCTCAGATACATAATTATTACCTAGTTGTGTGACTTAATCCCATTACCTTGCAAAAAGTAAAAAAAAAAAAAGAAAAAAAATTGTCCAAGTGGTAAATGGTACACAAAAATCCAATGAAGAAAATCATTCCTTAAAAATTAGGATTGGACAAGAGGAAGCTGCTGAAACCATGAGACATAAAAAAAGTTAAAACAATAAAATAGAAGATGATATGAAATATCTAATTGGAAAAATAACTGATCGGGAGAACAGAGAGCTAATTTTAAAATTATTAGACTATCAGAAAGCAATGATCAAAGAAAAAGCCTAGAAACCATATTTGATCTAGGAAAATTACCCAAATACCTTAGATCCAGGGGGTAAAATAAAAATTGAAAGAATTCACTGAACACCTTTTTTTTTTTAGATTTTTCCAAGGCAATGGGGTTAAGTGGCTTGCCCCAGGCCACACGGCTAGGTAATTATTAAGTGTCTGAGGCTGGATTTGAACTCAGGCACTCCTGACTCCAAGGCCAGTACTCCATCCACTGTGCCACCTAGCCACCACCCTCTTGAAGATCTCAAAATGAAAACTCCCAGGAATATTATACCAAGAACTCCTAAGTCAAGGAGAAAATACTGCAAATAGGCAAAAAGTAACAATTTAGGGGAACACAAGATTTAGTAGCTTCCACTTTAAAGAAGCAGATGGCTTAGAATCTGATACTCCAGCGGGCAAAGAGCTAGGATTACAGATCAAAAATATTCAGCCCCAGGGGCAGCTAGGTGATGCAGTGGATAGACCTCATAATATTTAGCCCAGAAAAACTGAATGCAATAAGGTTTTCTTTTTATGTTTTTGCAAGGCAAATGGGGTTAAGTGGCTTGCCCAAGGCCACACAGCTAGGTAATTATTAAGTGTCTGAGACTGGATTTGAACTCAGGTACTCCTGACTCCAGGGCCAGTGCTTTATCCACTGCACCACCTAGCCGCCCTGTGCAATAAGTCTTTAGGAGAAAAAAAAAGATATTTAATTCAATACTTCCAAGCATTCTTTTTTTTAGGTTTTTGCAAGGCAAATGGGGTTAAGTGGCTTGCCCAAGGTCACACAGCTAGGTAATTATTAAGTGTCTGAGACTGGATTTGAACTCAAGTACTCCTGACTCCAGGACTGGTGCTCTATCCACTTCACAACCCAGCTGCCCCCAAGCATTCCTAAAGAAAAGACCAAAGTTGAATAGAAAGTTTGAAATTCACACACAATATCAAAGAAAAACATAAAAGATAAATTTAAGAGACTCAATAAAATTAAATGTTCCATTCCTACATGGTAATATGATACACAAAACTCCTAAGAACATTATAATTAATAGGCAGTTAAGGAGTAGACAGAAAGTACAAGTGTAAGTCGATTATGTAAGGGTGAATTTAAAAAAGGGGGGGGAGTAAGAGATTCATTGGGAGAAGGGAGACTTAAAAATAGAGCTGATTTTCTCATATAAAAAAGGAGTTTTTACAGGGAGAAATGAGGGATTAGGAAGAGTCTGAACCTCACTCTCATCAGAATTAGTTCAAAGAAGAAAGAATACATATACACTCTCAGTTGTTTATAGAAATCTTTCTTAACCCAACAGGGAAATAGATAGGGAAGAGGATAATAGCTAAGGAGTAAGATGGGGAGGGGAAGTGATAAGGAAGATAGCACATTGGAAGGAGTAGTGATTGGAAGCAAGACAGACTTTAGAGATAGGACAGAAACAAAAGAAAGATAAACCAAGAAAAGTGGTCTGGAGGGAAGTATATGTAGTTAATGATCATAGTTGTAAATATGAATGCAATTAGCCAACCCATAGAATCTACAGAATAGAAGAGGATTGGAAACCAGATTCCAACAATATGTTAAATACAAGCAACACACTTAGGATAGATAAGCACACACAAAGTTGGAATGATAAACTAGATCAGAGTATATCTATGCTTGAGCTGAAATAAAAAAGACAGGGATAGTAATCATGATCTCAGACAAAGCAAAAGTAGAAGTAATTCAAAGGGATAAATAGGGGAACTATATTTACCATAAACAATAAATAAATATGAAAAAATTTTACAGCAATTTCACTGATAAAGACCTTATTTCTCAAATATATATCAAGTAAAAGAACTAAGTCAAATTTATAAAAACCCAATTTTTTTTGGCTGCCTCAGCACTAACTGGCACTGAGTTTGGGTTAGAGTAAAATCAATAAGCATTTATTAAGTGTTTACTATATGCCAGGCACTATGTGCTACATAATGAAAGGAGATATTTAAAAGGACACAAAATAGTCCCTGCTCTCAAGGGGTCAGAGTCTAATGGGAGAGAAAACATGCAAACAATTATGTACCAAAAAGATACTAACAGGATAAACTGAAAAAAATCACAGGAGGAAAGCATCAGATCAAGGGGTATAGGGAAAGGTTTCTAGAAGGTCAGATTTCAGTTAAGACTAGAGGGAAACCAAGAGGCAGAAATGAGAAGGCAGAGTTCTAGGCTTGAGGGATAGTCAGTGAAAAATGCTCTGAATTAGAGCAAGAAGACTATTGTATTGGGGTGTTCAGGAGGACTAGCACTTCTAGTGTGAGGCTGCTGAGCCCTTTTCAGGGTTGCTCATCCACCTTTGGTGTATACCTGATTCATTTAACTCTCACTTGTGCCTCCAAGAAGCAGGAGTATGTGCAGTAAAACTGTCACTAGACAGGCAAAATCATATTGAGGGTAACTGACAGGCCCCAAACCCATCAATGAGTTAGGGAGATGTCTACCCCAAGCATTTGAAGACAGCTCCTGGCAGGATGGACAGATAAGAACAGTTTGTTGCAGCTGAAGCAGGCATTGTGGAGCACTTAACAGCTTGGTCAGACATAGAAGACACTAAAGTCACCCACTGCAACCTGGGCCACTATCAGCAGTCCTAAGTTTTGTCCTGCCACTGGACTTAGATGACTCTGGAAGAGAGAGTAAGGCTGATGACTTTGTGCAATTCTGCCTCCCTTAAATCTAAATCACGCACAAGATATCACCCTGAGATGACACTGGCCCCCTTCAAAAATGGATGAACAAGGGGGCAGCTAGGTGGTGCAGTGGATAGAGCACAACCCTGGAGTCAGTAGGACCTGAGATCAAATCCAGCCTCAAACACTTAATAATTGCCTAGCTATGTGACCTTGGGTAAGTCACTTAACTACCCTTAAATAAATGAAATTTTTAAAAAAGGAAAGAAAATGGATGAACAGGATGCCATTAACTAAGGAATGGCTGAACAGGTTATACAGAATATGAATGCTATGGAATATTACTGTTCTATAAGAAACCATGAGTGGTCAGACTTCAGACAAACCTCATAAGACTCCAATGAACTGATAATGAGTGCAATGAGTAGAACCAGAACACTGTACAAATTACCACAAATACTGTGAGATGGATCAACTATGATGGACTTAGCTTTCATGAGCAGTGCAATGATCAAAGACTAATAAAGGACTGGTGATGGAAAATACCATCCACTTCTAGAGAAAGAACTAATGGAATCTGAATGTAGACAAAAGCAAAGTATTTTCCATTTTAAAATTTGTTTTTTTCTTCTCATTGTTTTTTTCTTTTTGTTCTAATTCTTCTTTCACATGACTAATATAAAAAGAAATATGTTTAATATAGTTGTACTTGTGTAACCTATATCAGATCTCTTGCTATTTGGGGAGAGAAGGGAGGGAAGAGAAAAATGTGGAACTCAACATCTTATAAAAAAAGGAACATCAGAAACTATCTTTACATATAATTGAAAAAAATAATAAATAAATGAAAAACGGGGGTGGGGTAGAGAAGCACAAAAAATAACTAAATGCTTATTCCCTCTTCACCCCCTCTCTATGAACTTTATAAAAAGTGTTTTGATAATTGTATTTAAATAAAGTCTGCTTCCTTTGTAACATTATATATTCTATTTTACACATTTATTTTGTTTTTGTTTTTGTTTTTAGGTGTTTGCAGGGCAAATGGGGTCAAGTGGCCCACCTAAGGCCACACAGCTAGGCAATTACCAAGTGACTGAGCCCGGACTTGAACCCAGACACTCCCAATTCCAGGGCCGGTGCTTTATCCACTGAGCCACCCAGCCGCCCCCATTTTATACATTTAAAAACATTCTGAGAACTACTTCACCAGACTTCCAAAGGGATCCATGATAGACACACACAAACACATACACAAAAAATCCAGTCTGTGTCATTCCCTAATGTAGTAACCCCGCCCAAAAAAAGAAATGAACTTATTCTAAAATAACACAGTAGAAAGTTGATAAATGAAGAAAATGAATTTAATGATAAGTTCTTTATGAAGACACACTGGCTCATTGCTTCCCCTTTCTAAATGCTCAATCATCCCTTTAAAAAGAATGTTGAAAAAAATTTAAAAAAAAAAAAAGAATGTTGCCAGAAATCAAAGTCATGCACATTCTACAGATCTGACTTTATCCTCTTTGAAATCAAGATACTAGCCCTTCTCTAGTTCTGCAGAACCTCTCCTACTCTCTCTAATTTTCAAAGTTCATCAACACAGTCTCAGCAGCCAAATTTTCCAGTTCTTTCATTATTCTGGGACATCCTTTTTCCTGGTCAGTGTACTGAATTAATTGAAGGTATTCATTATTATACTGAGCTAAAATACATACATGTCCTGAATACCTGAGATGGACAGTTAGGTGGCACTTTGGACAGAGCATTGGCCTTGAAGTCAGGAGGATAGGAGTTTGAATCTGACCTCAGACACTTGACACTTAATGGCTATGTAACCCTGGACAAGTCACTTAAACCTGATTGCCTCGCATCTATGACCCTTTCCAGTCATCCTGATTCATATCAGGCCACTGGACCCAGATGACTGTGGAGGAGAAAGTGAGGCTGGTGACTTAGCACAGCACCTCCTCAACTCAAATCCAATTCATGTGCTTATCATAACATCACCTCCCTGATGTCATGGTCTTCTTTGAAAATGAAGGACAGAGGCAGCTAGGTGGCGCAGTGGATAAAGCACCGGCCTTGGAGTCAGGAGTACCTGGGTTCAAATCCAGTCTCAGACACTTAATAATTACCTAGCTGTGTGGTCTTGGGCAAGCCACTTAACCCCATTTGCCTTGCAAAAAAACTTAAAAAAAAAAAAAAAAGACAACATCACCTATTAAGATATATGCGAGTCTTTTGCCCAGCATTAAATGACAGCAGGGGATTTAGTTCCTATATTCTTATAGTACTTATCTTTTTTATCATGAAGCTGTTGGTTGTCACTTCTTCCTAAAAAACTGTTCCTACCACTAAGACTTTACCTACTACCCTTTCAATTTTCCAAGCTTAGAACTCATATTTTCAAGCTCATTAGAAATGTGTGTAAGGGATAGTTAGGTGGTGCAGTGAATAGAGCTTCTGCTCTGGAGTCAGGAGGATCTGAGTTCAAATCCAACCTCAGATACTTGATACTTAGCTGTGTGACCTTGGTTAAGTCACTTAAAATTGTCTTGCAAAAACAAATGTGTGTAAACTAAAAGAAAACAGACTGAGGGAAGACCTCTCCTAAGAATAAGAAGTACATGTAACTTTGTGACATCTATTTTAACTATTCAAGCACCTTTTTTCTTTTGCTTCCTTCTGCATATTTTTCTGTGAATTGAACAGGTGATGCTGCTAAATAGTGTGGTGTTATTTATAGACTGCAAGTTAATCCAAGAACCATAAAACATAATCATGACAAACAAGAGCCTAGAAAAACAATTAGCTTCCAACATAGGCAGTAGTACCAATATTATACCAAAATGACTGATGTGAAAGCTGGTTTACTTTTGAAAAAGCAAACTAAAGTCATTTAATACTCATCCAGGTCCCTCCTGAGTACATTTGTTTATGTGGCATTGACAGAACAGGATCCATATCTTAAAGGGGGAAAAAAATGGAGGCTTCGATGCATCTTTACTCCAACAACTTGAGTAAACAGAGAAACTAAGATCCAGAGTTTATCACATAAGGCTAAAGTAGACCATGTTTTTAAATGGTTCAATTGCAAAGGGGAGTCACATGGGTTGCATCAGTCTGAATACAATGAAAGTAATACAATTGTGAGATGTATTCAATATTGAACTTCATTTCTATCTGTTGATGGAGAGAAGCTAAATTTGTTTTTTTAAGTGACATTCCTTGTCAATGTTTATAGATTTGTAGGTAAGAGATAGGAAAACCAAAGCAATCATCTAGTCCAACTGTGCCATTTTATAGAGGAGCAAAATGACGTTGTTACTTGCCCAAGCCACGAATTAAGTTAATAAAGCACAGGTTCCACTCAGAAATGAAAGAAAGTGTTAATAGGTGACCTAAACTCACTCATTCCATCAGTGCAACAATCAGGAACAATTTTGGCTGTCAGCAAAGGAGAATGCCATCTGTATCCAGATAAAGAGCCATGGAGTTTGAACAAAGTTCAAGGACTGTTCCCTTTAATTTTAAAAAAAAGATATCTTATTGTCTGATCTTGTCATCTCTTAGATTTTTTTGTCTCTTCCTTAAGGATATGATCTCTCTCTCATCACACTCAATTTGGATCAAAGTACAACAGGGAAACAAAGTAAAGACTGACAGACTGCTTTCATGGGGGGGGTAAAATTGAGGGTAAAATTGTAAAACTCAAATAATATCTTTAATAAAAAAAATTTTTAAGGTTAAAAGGCATGTAATATGTCCATTTTATTTAATAATATCAGTACCATGTTATTACCATGGAATGTAAATTCATCTTAAATATCACAATTCTACAAATGTAACAAAGCATTAAATAGGTCAACATTTGTATAAGAAGAATGCTCACATTAGTCTTCTCATACTGTGATAAACCATCAACTCTTAAAATGTACTTTTCAGTTGGACATGACTCTTCTAGAAAACAATATTGCACACATTTTAAATCTCTATCTTTACTGCTGAACAAGCACGTCAAATACATATAAAACAGATGGCATTTAAAAAACAGTAGTAGTTTCATCTTTTACTAACTTTATAATAAATACTACTATGTTAACTAACCTGGTTAACAACTGTTCAAGGCACATCTTAAATATAAACAAGTTTTTCTTAAAGTGAAGTGAAGATTGAGAGGAAAACTTGCTATAATATTTTGTTTCATGCTTTTCTTACAAATGTTCTTTTGGCCCTAGTCAAAGCCAAGCAGACCTAGACATTTAAGTTCCACATTTCTACAAGAAAAGGAGGTAAATGCTTCCTGAATTATGTTAAAGCAGATTCCCATATTATATCCCAAAATATGCCCCATCTTAAACCAAAAGGAGTAACCTGAGTCTTGGGCCTCTAATTTTTTAGTCATTAATGTTTAAAATTTGAGCAATATCAATAATTTTTCACCCAAGTAACTTTCAACGACCAATTCTTTTTATATATATATATATATATTTTTAGGTTTTCTGCAAGGCAAACGGGGTTAAGTGGCTTGCCCAAGGCCACACAGCTAGGTCATTATTAAGTGTCTGACACCTCCAGGGCTGGTGCTTTATCCACTGCGCCACCTAGCCGCCCCTAACGACCAGTTCTTTTGTATTAACTCAGCTCCCCTAATTAACTTTTGGATACCAATCAGTATACCTTAAATCACCTGGGAAACTAAAGCTTCCTTGAAAATAAATCCAATCTTAAATATCATGATTATGTCTGATGTGTGCTGCTTTTTAGAACCGTGTACCTCTAGATGATTTTTTTTTAAACATAACCTCAAAGTGGGGTATCTAGCTCTATAAAACATTATCAGCATGAAGATAGGATCTTTCCCCTTAAGGTTTGGGTTTTGCCCAGTATTCCTGGTACATGGAGTACAACATACCAATGGTCATTACTCCTACTACAAAGCCTTGGGCTCCCACAGACATGTGAATCAGGTGGACAGACATGTTAGTATTCCCTCTGCTCTTCAGTCTGTATAATCCATACGCAACAATAGCTGCAAAGCCTACTATTCCTATTGGGACAAATGGTGCCTCTTTGGCTTTTCGGGCAAGTTTTGATCCTGAAGTCTCATCATAAGAGGAAAGGGAAACATCACTGTCCATTGACATGGTAGCTTACTGGAAAAGCTTTCAGAGCAGGATGGAGAGAAAACACCTCACCCGGGCAGCACAGGCAGGCACAGGACTTCTGTCTAACTTTAATAAAAATTAAAAAAAAAAACCCAAAAACTACTGCCTTTGTTGAGGCAGAAAAAAAAGGGTGACCTAAGAAGATATCTCTACATCCCTAATTTTTAGTTCTAAGTAAAATATGAAAGAAACTAAAATATTAACAACTGAAAACCAAAGGCAGCAGTGTGGTCAATGTAGAACATCCAAAAAAAAAAACAAACTCCCATCACATATCTACTATAACACTTAAGAGTCTGATACAATCACTTAATAATGACCTAGCTGTGTGGCCTTGGGCAAGCCACTTAACCCTGTTTGCCTTGTAAAAACCTAAAGAGTCTGATACAAAGCCCTTGATATATACTTTATAACACAGATCAGTATACTAGAAGAAAAATAAAAGGAGTTCTAAAAGGGAGAAGAGGAAGAGATTTTAAAAAGGAAATGACAGGATTCTGAGAATCGTAAGGATTCTGAGAAGACAAATGAAAAGGGAGTACATTCTGGGAATACAAAGAGGTGGGGGATGAAGTGTCAATTTTAGGGAATGGCTGGTAGTCCAGTTGGTCTAATTATCAAAGGTTCAAGAAAGTAACAGTAGTAAAGCTGGGTTTTCTGGCCAAGATGATTATCTGAGCAGAGATCAACTGCTCAGCTCCCCTATGCCTAAGAACCTGCAATTCTCACAAGATGGAAAAATGACAAAGAACTGCAATAAGAAGCTACAGTGATTTTTTTTACCCAGGAGAACTACAGAAAATGTTGGCTAGTAGCTCTTCAGATAAAGGAAAGATAGCCACCAGCATAATTAGTGTTCATGTAGGTAAACAAACCCATTATCTTCCCAGTGAGACCAGAGATAGGTTCCAGGTATCTGTAAGCTTTCAAGTTTTCTTCCTTTATAGCTGTGTGTGTGCGCAGGTGCGCGCACACACACACACAAAATGCAAACACTACCCACATACACATCACATACACCACAGACACACAAACAACACATACCACAAACATATATACACACACACACATCAAACACCACACACAGACACACAAACCCACAGAGTCATTCTAATATTCCTCATGACTGCATCTGGGGCTTTCTTGATAAAGATACTAGAGGGGTTTTCCATGTCCCTCTTCAGTTCACTTGACAGATGAAAAAACTGAGGCAAATAGGGTGAAGTCATATATCTGGGGTCAAAAAGTGAGATAATGTCTGAAGTCAGTTTGAACTCAGGTTTTTCTGACTCCAGACCTGGTCCTCTATCCACTGAACCATCTAGCTATCCAGTCTGGTACATAGTAGGTCCCCAATAAATGCCTTTTGGTTGATAGTTTGCAAATCCTGGCTATCTTTCCTGAGGCTCAAAATTGTGGTTATTTCCCTGTCAAACCATGTGTCACACATCATGAGACTATGAAAATCAGGAAGAATTTCCTCTACAACAAAGGTGTCAAACTAGCCACCAAATGAACCAGTTTAAAATGAAGCAGAGAATGTTTGGGTTTTATTTTTTAAAATTAATATTTTATTTTCCCCCAATTATATATAAAAACAATTTTTAACATATTTTAAAAAAAATTTTGAGTTCCAAATTCTCTCCCAGCCTCTTTTTCACTGAGAAGGCAATTAAAATATGCATATCCATATGCAATCCTGCAAAATCTATTTTCATGTTAGTCTAGTCATGTAGTGAAAAGAAAGAGAAAAAAAAGCAAGAAAAATTAAGAGTAAAGAAAAAGTCTGCTTCAATCTGCATTCAGATTCCATCCATTCTTTCTCTGAAGGTAGAGAGCATTTTTCCTTTTATGAGACCTTCAGAATTGTCTTGGATCATTGTATGCTCAGAATAGCAGTCATTCAGAGTTTGATCACTGTACATAATAGTAACTACTGTATCCAATGTACCAGGGAAATGCATTTTTCTAAATCACTATGTGACCAACAAGGACCCATTTCTATTTCAGTTTGACACCAGGATCTCGAGCTCCCTGCTATGCCTTTGGGGGCAGAGTTAGCATAGGCAGAAGAGAAGGGGGTAGCCCAGCAATAAGAAAGTAGACATGCTTCACCTGAGTCCTGTATCTGAAGATCAAACCTTCTGTTCAGTTCTGGCCATTCCAAAAGGAACATTTGAAATTCCCCTGCTTCATTGAAAGTCCATCTTTTTCCCTGGAAGAGGACATTCAACCTTGCTGGGTAGTTCATTCTTGGCTGCATTCTAAGCTCTTTTGCCTTCCGGTATATTATATTCCAAGCCCTAGGAGCTTCCAATGTAGTTGCTGCTAAGTCCTGTGTGATCCTGACTGCCTCTCCATATTTGAACTGTGTCCTTCTGGCTGCTTGTAATATTTTCTCTTTGACTTGGGAGTTCTGGAACTTGGCTATAATATTCCTAGGGGTTGGTTTTTTGGGATCTCTTTCTCGGGGGGATCTGTGGATTCTCTCCATTTCTATTTTGCCCTCTGCTTCTAGAATATCAGGGCAATTTTCCTGTAATAATTCTTTGAAAATGATGTCAAGGCTCTTTTCCTGATAATGACTTTCAGGTATTCCAATAATTTTCAAATTATCTTTCCTAAGTATGTTTTCCATATCAGTTGTTTTTTCAATGAGATGTTTCACATTTTCTTGTAATTTTTTCATTCTTTTGATTTTGAAGTATTGATTCCTGATTTCTGGTAAATTCATCAATCTCCCTGAGTTTTATTTTTTGTCTGAAGGATTTGTTTTCCTCACAGAGCTTTCTTATCTCTTTTTCCATCTGGCCAATTCTGCTTTTTAAGCATTCTTCTCCTTAATCATTTTTTGAACTGTTTTATCCATTTGACCTAAGCTGGTTTTTAGCATGCTATTTTCTTCAGCATTTTTTTGGATTTCCTTGACTAAGCTGCCGACTAGTTTTTCATGTTTTTCCTGCATCTCTTGTCTTTCTTTTCCCAGTTTTTCTTCCAACTCCCTTCTTGGGCTCGTATGCAAAATATTTCCCAATGGTGTTCCTCTTTTTTCTCTGCTTTCTCATTTTCCCAGCCTAGCCTGTTTTGGGGGTGCTTTCTAAGCTTTTGGGACACTCCCACAAGGGTCTCAGTGTGTGAGGCTCTGTCCTCCCTCCTGGTCTGTGAATGACCATAAGCACCCCCCTCTGCCACAGGCTGAGGTGGAGGGGCCCTGCTGTTCTATTGCGGGGCCTAGACTACGATCAGGATCTGAATGTGTTCAGAACCCCAGAGTCCTGTTACAGGGGCAGAGCCCTGCAGTCTCTCTTCACTCCTCTCCCTCAGCTACATGGGCTCTTGCCCTGGGGGTTCCTGCTTACCTGTTCCGCCTGCTTCTGTTTCCTGGAACTGGGCTGAGGTGGCCATGAGCCTCTCTGTGTGCCCTGAGGGCTGGGCTTCATGTTCTCGCCCTGGCAGAGGTCCCCCTCTGTTCCCCCAATTTGTGCCTGGTGTTCCCCGGGGTATAGCTCAGGAAATTCCCTGGCTTCTGTGAGCTGGGGCTCGGCGCCCTGGGGCTGCCTCCGGGAGGCTGAAGTTCTTTCGCTCTGGGGGCCACCCCTCTGGCGGGCAGCCCCTCCAACCCCGGGGAGCAGAGCCTTTCTGCTCTTTTCCAGGTTAGCTTGAGTAGGAGAACTGCCTCACTGGGTCCCTCTGTGGGTTCTGTCTCTCCAATATTTAGAGACCTTAGTTTCAAAGATTTATGAGAGAGCACCTAAGACATGATCCCGCTCTTGTCCCATAACATGCTTTAAATGAACTGGTCTAGCTAGGGTAGACAGTTGGAATATTACCCAATTTAAGACACTGATCTAAAGAATACAACTCTTCATTGGGTTATGCGTGTGTATGTACATAAATCAAAACAAGGAAGACTTCATTCTTTCTTTGAATCACTGTGGCATATTTATTATAAGGACGTTTTTGTCTGAAGCTTTGCCTCAGCTTTTTCATCACTGAGACCTAAAGCATACAAGAAAATGTCACTGTCTGTTGAAATGGTTTCAGAGACCTGGGAACCTGTTATATGGTCTTGCCCTGGTCCTCTTTGTCTCTTGGCTTTCCTGATTCTCTTCAGTCTCAGTTGAAAAGCCACCTTGTGTTCAGAAGTCTTTCTCAGTCTTTTCTTAATCTTGGTGTCTTCGCTTTGGGATCATTTCTAGTTGACCTTCTAGTGAAGCTATTTGTGGATAGCTATTTGAAGATCACTTGCTCTTTTGTGACTTCTCTTTCTCTACTTAGCGCTGTGCTTAGCAGCACATAATAGGTGTTCAGTAAATAAGTGCTTGTTGACTGACTAACCTACTGAGTTCTAGATCACCTCATTCACAATGTCTGCTTTCTTTTCTTTTTTTTTAATTTTTTTAAATTTATTTTTTATTCTCATTTTGTACAAATGTTTTTGTACAAAACAGAAATGGAGAGAATCCACAGATCCCCCCGAGAAAGAGATCCCAAAAAACCAATCCCCAGGAATATTACAGCCAAGTTCCAGAACTCCCAAGTCAAAGAAAAAATATTACAAGCAGCCAGAAGGACACAGTTCAAATATGGAGAGGCAGTCAGGATCACACAGGACTTAGCAGCAACTACATTGGAAGCTCCTAGGGCTTGGAATATAATATACTGGAAGGCAAAAGAGCTTAGAATGTAGCCAAGAATGAACTACCCAGCAAGGCTGAATGTCCTCTTCCAGGGAAAAAGATGGACTTTCAATGAACCAGGGGAATTTCAAAGGTTCCTTTTGGAATGGCCAGAGCTGAACAGAAGGTTTGATCTTCAGATACAGGACTCAGGTGAAGCATGGAGATTGGAGGAGAGGGGGGAAATATGAGGGACTTAATGAGGATGAACTGCATGTATAGAAAAATTATATTGATAATATTCATATGAACCATCTCAGCTAATAGAGCAGGTAGAGGGAGCTTTTATAGTTGAAGCACAGGAGAAAGCTGAATTCGAAGATAAAATATGGTGTAAAACTGGAGTCAATAAGAAAAAAAGGGCAATGGAATGGGAGAAAGAAAAAGGAGAGAGGAATAGTCCAAGCTATTTCACATAATGAGATTTTTTTTTATTACAATGAGCTATTGCAATGATATGGAAGGGGGAAGCAAGGGGGAATGAGGGAACCTTTGCTCTCATCAGAGATGGGTAGGAGAGGAAACAGCAAATATACTCTGGGGTATAGACAACTGGAGTAAGAAGGAGGGGGGAGAGGGGGAAGGGGTGGGGATGTGAATAAAGGAGGAGAGGATGGACCATGGGGGGACAGTGGTCAGATATAACACATTTTCTTTTTTTACTTCTTGCAAGGGGCTGGGATTGGATGGCCTGCCCAGGACCATAGGGCCAGGTGGATTCTGGACCTAAGGGGTGGTATGGGGCTCAGGGTTTCTTGGCCCCAGGACCAGTGATCTGTCTGCTGCACCACTCAGCGACCCTACAGCAGAGTCAGAGTGAAAGGAAAGAGAAAATATAGTACATGGTAGTGGAGAAATAAGAAAGGAGGGAGTTGCCATCAGCAATGGCAACGTTGGAAAAACATGGAAGTAACTTTTGTGATGCACTTATCATAAAGAATATGATCCACTCACGACAGAGTTGATAGTGTTGGAACAAAGACTGAAACACATTTTTTGTTATTATTATTTGGGGGAGGATGCAGGGCAAGTGGGGCTGGGTGGCCTGCCTGGCGCCACATAGCAGGGTGATCATTGGGTGTCTGGGGCTGGATTCAGACCCAGGTGCTCCTGGCTCAAGGGCCAATGCTCTGTCTGCCACCCAGCCACCCCTACTATTATTACCATTTTATTTCATTTTGGGTCTTTTTTTTCTTCTTTTTGGTTTTTGCAGGGCAGTGGGGATCGGGTAGCTTGCATGTCACATGGCTGGGTGATTATTGGGTTTACGAGGCTGGATGTGGACTGGGGTGCTCGTGGCTCCAGGGCTGGTGCTTCATCCATTGCACCACCTGGCCATACCTACAATTATTACTATTATTTTTTTCTCCCCCCTTTACTTTTTTGCCCAAGCAAGTCTATCTATATTCATGGGGGGAGGGGTATTTTGTTTACTTGTAAACAAGTATATTTTATTAATGTAAAGAAAAACATTTGTACAAAATGAGAATAAAAAATAAATTAAAAAAAAAAAAGAAAAAACTGATAAGGAAAACAGATTTAGTTAAGATAATTTAAAAATTATTGGAATACCTGAAAGTCATGATCAGGAAGAGCCTTGACATCATTTTCAAACAATAACTACAGGAAAATTGCCCTGATATCCTAGAAGCAGAGGGCAAAATAGAAATGGAGAGAATCCACAGATCCCCCCGAGAAAAAGATCCCAAAAAACCAACCCCTAGGAGTATTATAGCCAAGTTCTAGAACTTCCAAGTCAAAGAGAAAATATTACAAGCAGCCAGAAGGACACAGTTCAAATATCATGAAGCTGCAGTCAGGATCACACAGGACTTACCAGCAACTACATTGGAAGCTCCTAGGGCTTGGAATATAATATACCAGAAGGCAAAAGAGCTTAGAATGCAGCCAAGAATCAACTACCCAGCAAGGCTGAATGTCCTCTTCCAGCGAAAAAGATGGACTTTCAATGAAGCAGGGGAATTTCAAATGTTCCTTTTGGAATGGCCAGAACTGAACAGAAGGTTTGATCTTCAGATACAGGACTCAGGTGAAGCATGGAGATTGGAGGAGAGGAGGAAAATATGAGGGACTTAATGATGATGAACTGCATGTATTCCTGCATAGAAAAATGACACTGATAATACTCATATGAACCTTCTCAGCTAATAGAGCAGGTAGAGGGAGCTTTTATAGTTGAAGCATAGGAGAAAGCTGAATTCGAAGATAAAATAAGATGTAAAAATGGAGTCAACAGAAAAAAAGGGAAATGTAATGGGAGAAAGAAAAAGGAGAGGGGGACTAGGCCAAGACATTTCATACAAGATTTTTCTTTATTACAATGAGCTATTGCAATGATATGGAAGGGGAGAGGATAGGGGGAATGAGGGAATCTTCGCTCTCATCAGAGGTGGCTAGGAGAGTAAACAGCATATTATACTCAATGGGGTATAGGCATCTGGAGTAAGAAGGAGAGGGGGGAGGCCAGGGGGAAGGGGGGTGATGTGAGTGATGGAGGAGAAGATGGACCATGGGGGGAGAGTGCTCAGATATAACACATTTTCTTTGTCACTTCTTGCAAGGGGCTGGGATTGGAAGGCCTGTCCGGGACCATAGGGCTGGGTGGATGCTGGGCCTAAGAGGTGGTATGGGGGCTCAGGGCCTCTTGGCCCCAGAGCCAGGGATCTGTCTGCTGCGCCACTCAGCTACCCTACAGCAGAGTCAGAGTGAAAGGAGAGAGAAAATATAGTGCATGGTAGTGGAGAAATAAGAAAGGAGGGAGTTGTGATCAGCAATGGCAACAGTGGAAAAATATAGAAGTAACTTTTGTGATGGACTTATCATAAAGAATGTGATCCACCTGCAACAGAGTTGTTGGTGTTGGAACAAAGACTCAAGCACATTATTATTATTATTATTATTATTATTATTATTTGGAGGGGGTTGCAGAGCATATGGGGCTGGGTGGCCTGCCTGGGGCCACATAGCAAGGTGATTGTTGGGTGTCTGAGGCCAGATTTGGACCTGGGTGCTCCTGGCTCAAGGGCCAATGCTCTGTCCGCCACCCAGCCACCCCTACTATTATTGCTATTTTATTTTATTTTGGGTCTTTTTTTTTCTTTTTTTGGTTTTTGCAGAGCAGTGGGGTTGGGGTGGCTTGCATGTCACACAGCTGGGTGACTGTTGGGTGTACGGGGCCGGATGTGGGCTCGGGTGCTCCTGACTCCAGGGCTGGTACTCCGTCCATTGTGCCACCTGGCCATACGTACAAGTATAACTATTTTTTTAATTTTAATTTTTTTCTCTCCCCTTTACTTTAGCGCTCAAGCGAGTCTATATTTTTTGGGGGAGGGGGTATTTTGTTTACTCTTAAACAAGAATATTTTATTAATGTATAAAAAAATTATTTGTAAAAATGAGAATAAATAAATATTAAATATAGAAAAAGGAAAAACAACAAAGCATATTATGGGGTGGCTACGTGCTCCCACAATCTGGATTTGAACCCATGTCATCTGATCTTCAAGTTCAGTGCCTCAAATCTCGGTCTTACAGAGAAAAGATACATGTCACATATAGTGCAAAATTCTTCAGTGCTGGGGTGGCTAGGTAGTGTGGGGGTGGCTAGGTGGCACAGTGCATAGAGCACCGGCCCCGGAGTCAGGAGTACCTGAGTTCAAATCCG
This sequence comes from Macrotis lagotis, assembly GCF_037893015.1. Lineage (NCBI taxonomy): Eukaryota > Metazoa > Chordata > Mammalia > Peramelemorphia > Peramelidae > Macrotis > Macrotis lagotis. The sequence goes on from NC_133666.1 coordinate 44,617,710, forward strand.
GCCTCAGACACTTCATAATTACCTAGCTGTGTGGCCTTGGGCAAGCCACTTAACCCCATTGGCCTTGCAAAAACCTTAAAAGAAAATATTGTGCTCAATTCAGCACTATAAGATTGAGAAACTGAAAACAAACTGGACCATGTCTAGAGAGGGGTCAAGATAAAGGTCCTTCTACCATCTGCAAAAGTTCATTAAAGAAATGGGATACTTAGCTTGGACAAGAGAAAGGTCAGAGAGGGATATGATTCTGAGAAAAGCATAAAATCAGTAGTGGAAGAATAAGCTATCGAATAAAGAGAAGAGGCAGTGATTTCTGCCACTGAAGGCCTTCAAACAGGAACTAAATGACCACTGATTGTGGAAGCTGAAGGGATTCATAATAAGGTACAGTTTTAAGGTCTTTTCCAGCAGAGGTTCTATGACATCTTCCTTGACAAACTACAAGAAATTCTGAAAAATCTATGAACTTCTCCTTTTTTACTACTGCTGGTATGACCAAGTCTGTGCCTCCCATGGCTCCAATCTGAATATAAACTTTGGGAGTACAATCACTAGCATGTAACATAATTAGAGTCACAAAGTAAAACCTCAATACATCTTCATTCATTCATCATCTCTGTAGCTAAGTCTTTGATACTGAGATACCCAGAGATACCCAACTCTGCTAGGTTTATCTGAGTTTTGTTTCCTAAAAAAAGTTATTCATTATTCAGTCATTTAGTTCTGTCAGACTCTTCATGACTCCATGGACCATCCATGGGAGTTTCTTAGCAAGGATACTGGAGTGGTTTGCCATTACCTTCTTCAGTTGAAGCAAACAGAAGTTAAGTGACTTTCCCTGGGTCACATAGCTAGTAAGGTTTTAAAGTCAAATCTGATCTTCCTTGACTCTAGGCCCAGTACTCTATCCAAAGAGCACCTAGTTATCTCCCATTTCTAAAATTACATTACTTCAATGTTAATGTAATTTTATAAAATTCATCACATGTTGTGTTCTGTCCACATCCACACCCATACTCCCAAACCATGTTCAAAGAACATGGATCATGACTTGTGCAATTTCAATTTTTCTTGGCAATTTCAACAGATTAACCTCATTTCCTTCTACATTCTACCAGTTATCAGACTGGTAGAGCAGGGAATATGATCTCTGGTTTACCTAGATTTTAACATAATATTTGATCATGTTTCTCAAGTTACCCTTGTCAACTAGATGAAGAATTATGAGGTATTTGATGGTATAGTTATATGTTTTCAGAAGTAACTGAATGGTCAGGCCCAACAAATAAAGGAGGTATTTTAGTGATGCCAAGAGCCATGATCAGATTAGTTATCTGATAACTGAAAAGGATTCTTAATCAAATCTAGGCTGAATTCCATAGCATTTGAGTTCTCTTTCAATTCTCACATCTACAAATAGCTGTTTTATAGCCTTTCAAACAGAAAGATGTGGAAATTTTAATCCAACCTTTAAAATTTTTAAATGAAGATGAGGAACACCACATGGATAGCAAAATGAAGTACATATAAACATACATGTCTCTTTGGGGGGGGAGAAGGAGAAGAGCTGGCTGCCTAAGACAGTTTTGTTCACTCCTACAAACATTTGTTTTCACAAAATCCCTTTTGATTATAGCAAAAACAAGCTTCAAGATGTTATTACAATTTTCAAAATAATTCTAAGTAGTTTTGGTCATGAGAGTAAAGGAAAAACTCACCAGAAAACATAGAAATAAATCTTTAGAATAAATATTTGTGTAAGGTATATAGTTCTTCACCTTCACTGTAACAGAAACTCTAAAAAAGATGCTTCAAAGTCACAAGACAAATTTAAATCCAAATCTCCATCCAAAATCTCTTTACAAGAGTCTGGATATAACTATCCCAGCATCATAAGCATTTGATTTACCAATATCCCAAGAGGCATGAATTGCTGCTGCCCCCTCCTTCCCCTCAGTTCCACCCTAAAAAATGGGAGCTACAGAAAACAGGAGCCTGCTCCTCACCTTAACCCTTCTGATTGCCTCCAGGAAGGGAGGGAAAGGAGGAGGTAGAGATTTTCCAGGTAAGATGGTAGCATGCTAGGACTCCTAGAAGTTCAGATGCCCCATGAACTCCAAAGTAAAGCTCCAATAACGGTAAGAAATAGAAGGGAGGGGCTGCTAGGTGGCACAGTGGATAGAATGCCAGCCCTGGAGTCAGGAGTACCTGAGTTCAAATCCGGCCCCAGACACTTCATAATTACCTAGCTGTGTGGCCTTGGGCAAGCCATTTAACCCCATTTGCTTTCCAAAATCCTTTAAAAAAAAAAAAAAAAGAGGTAGAAGGGAAGGAAAAGGAGAAAAGAAAGGAGAGATGATACAAGACTGGAGGAGTCAAGGAAAAAGTAAAGAAGGAAGGTAGGGGACGGTAGAGATGGAAGGGAAAGGAGCCAATGATTCTCAAATCTACCTTTTCTTCTGCTGACTTGCTATCTTCCACCTCCAACTGACTTTCAGATATCTCAAACTGGATGTCTAGTAGACATTTTTTTTTTTAGGTTTTTGCAAGGTAAGTGGGGTTAAGTGGCTTGCCCAAGGCCACACAGCTAGGTAATTATGAAGTGTCTGGGGCCGGATTTGAACTCAGGTACTCCTGACTCCAGGGCTGGTGTTCTATCGACTGTGCCACCTACCTGCCCCCTCTAGTAGACATCTTAAACAATACATCCAAAATGAAACATTACCTTTTCCTCTAAACTCTTCCCCACCACCAGCACCTCCCCTATTAATATAGAGTGTACCACCAGTGCCCTAGTCCCTCAGGCTCACAATCTAGAGGCACCCTGAATTTTTCATTATCTGTCACCTCCCATATTCTAAGTTGTTGGCAAGGCTTGTTGATTTTACCTTTGCAACATTTCTCTAATACAATTCCTTAGCTCCCCTGGTACTGCCACTACTCTGGCTTCATAACCTCACACCAGGATTAAATCTATGATAGCTGCTGGTGAATCTACCTGGCTCATTTCCCTACACCAATCTATTGTCCATATAGCCACTAAAGTGATTTTCCTAAAACGTAGATTCCATCAAGTCACAGACACAGACACATTCAATCTATCTCCTCTCTCTCTCAGTAAACTCCAGGGGTGTCCTATTGCCCTTTGTAACCCAGTTCCCTACTATATTTCCAGTCTTTTTGTAACTTACTCCCCAACATGTATTCTTTCATTCAGGGACACAAAAAAGATGCTCTGGACATTATCTCTGGCTGGCACCTATGCTTAGAACACTCTCCCTTCTTTGATACAAATACTGACCTCCCTGAATTTCTTTAAGGCCCAACTACAATCCCCCCCCACTACAGAAGCCGTCCCGCAGTTCAGTATTTTCCATTTATCCCGGAGACACTCTGCTTTATTTCAAATGGTTGCATGTTGTCTTTCCCACCACACTGTAAGGTCCTTAAGGATAAGGACTGTCTTGTGACCCCTTTTATATCCCCAGATCTCAGAGTAGGACCTGATGCACAGACTGCCCGAAAGGGGGAAGAGAAGAAAAGGGAGAGGAAGGAAGGGAGAAAAGGAAAAGGGAAGAAGAGGTCAGGGAAGGTGAAAAAGAAGATGAAGGGAGAAGAAAGAAAAGGGAGGCAAAAATGGGAAACTAGGGCATGAGGTTTAGGGAAGAAAAAGAAGAGGAAAGTAAGAGGAGGGGGCAGCTAGGTGGCATAGTGGATAAAGCACAGGCCTTGGAGTCAGGAGTACCTGGGTTCAAATCCGGTCTCAGACACTTAATAATTACCTAGCTGTGTGGCCTTGGGCAAGCCACTTAACCCCATTTGCCTTGCAAAACCTTAAAAAAAAAAAAAAAAAAGAGTAAGAGGAGGAGAGGAGGATTTTCCTGGCTAAGATGGAAGAATGTTAAGACTCTAGAAGAGCCTAGACCTTCCATGAACTTCACAGTAAAGTTCTAATAATGAAGAAAAAGAGGGGAGAAAGGAGAGAAAAGAGACAGAGGGGATAGGGAAGAGAAAAGATACAGGCTTCTCTAAGTCAGTAGAGGACCACAAGAGAAGGCTGCCAAGGAAACCCTACAAACCCTCTGTCTCACTGTCATTATGACTAATCGTACACTTCTCAAGTATTTTACAGTTTGGACAGTGACTCCCCATAACATTTCAGGTAGAAAGTACAAGGATTATCATGCTTATTTTACAGATAAGGAAACTAAGGTACAATTAATTCAATCAAAGTCACAAGAAGAACCGAATAGAAGAGCTAAAAGTCAAACTCAGGTCTTCTGATTACAAATCCAGGAAAGGGTCTTACCACCAGACCATGTTGCCTCCTTTAATGTGCATCTCTACGTGTTATATATAACCTTGCTTATTCTCATTATCAGTTATAAGTGGTAGAAGGGAATACTGTCCCCACAAATTCCCTGCAATATGAAGTGGTCACACATTGTTGGCAAAACTTTAATAAATAGATGTAGTCAGGAAGAAGGTGAATCTGTGATAACAGTAAAGGCTCATAGTGACTGCCTTTCCAACCCTGAACAACACACTATGACCAACTAAGAAAGATGATGATGCTCTTCCAGCACCTGACATTTCACTATAAGAGTCCAACCAAATTTATGAAGCACCACAGACACTGTGCTAAGCACTAAAGAAACAAAAAAAAAGGCATAAAAGAGTCCCTGTCTTCAAAAAGCTCACAATCTATAGGAGAAACATTACATAAAAAGAAGCTGAAGCAACTGGGGAAGGAAATTATCTGAATGGGTAAGAATATTAAAAATGATTTCATTTTACAAAATGATGCATTTCTAGAGGAAAGCAACTGAGTAGGAAATAAGAAGAATTCCCTAGTTGTTCTCCATAAATGGTGAAAGATCTGGGAAAAATGATTCCTTTAGACCTGTAAAGTTTTTCAAGGCTGTAAAGCACCCTTTAAGAATGTAAAAACACAGGGCAGCTAGGTGGTGAAGGGATAAAGCACCGGCCCTGGAGTCAGGAGTACCTGAGTTCAAATCCAGCTTCAAACACTTAATAATTACATAGCTGTGTGGCCTTGGGCAAGCCACTTAATCCCGAGGGAGGGAGGGAGGAAGGAAAAAGAATCTGGGGGGCAGAGCCGAGATGGCAATAGGAGAAGAGTCTCTCTTAGGTGCTCTCTCTCAAAACTTATAAAATAAGGACTCTAAACTTTTGAGAGACAGAACCCACAGAAAGATCCAGTGAGGCAGTTCTCCAGCCCAAGGTAACCTGGAAAACAGTGGAAAGGTTCCACTCCACAGGATTAGTGGAGCTGCCTCAAGAGTGAAGGAACTTCACCCTCCTGGAGGCAGCCCCAGGCCTCTGGGAGATGAGCTCATGGCAGCAGAGGCAGTTTCCTGACCTACACCCTGGGGAGCACCCCAGGCACAACTTGGAAGATCAGCGGGGGGTATTTCTGTCAGGACAAGCACGTGAAGCCCAGCCCTCAGAGCACTCGGCGGGCACAAGTGGCCATGACAGCCCAGATCCAGGAACGAGAAGCAGGCAGACCCGGTAAGCAGGAGCCCCCAGGGAACTCAGCCTTGAGTGCTCAGCCTAGGTAGGGGAGTAGAGACTTCTGAGGTCTGTCTTCTGTACCTGGAACAGGAGTCTAGGGCTCTGACCACATTCAGATCCTGATAGCAGTCTAGACCCCCCACAGAACAGCAGAGCCCTCCCCACCTCAGCCCCATGGCAGAGGGGGGCCCATATAGCCATTTACAGACCAGGAGGGAGGACAGAGCTTCACACACTGAGATCCTTGTGGAGGGGGGGGTCTCAATAATACTAAAAAGCTCAGGAAGCACGCCAAAACCAGGCACAGGCTGGGGAAATGAGTAAACAGAGAAAAAAAGAGGAACACCATTGAGAAATACATTGTCTATGATCCCAAGAAGGATCAAAATACTCAGTCTGAAGATGAGGAAGTACAAGCTCCTGCATCTAAAGACTCCAAGAAAAAACGGAAATTGGGCTCAGGCTATGACAGGGCTCAAAAAAGATTTTGAAAATCAAGTGAGGGAAATAGAAGAAAAATTGGAGAAAGAAATAAGAGAGATGCAGGAAAAACATGAAAAACTAGTCAGCAGCTTAGTTAAGGAGATCCAAAAAATGCTGAAGAAAATAACATGTTAAAAAGCAGCATAGGTCAAATGGATAATGCAGTTCAAAAAGTTATTGAGGAGAAGAATGCTTTAAAAAGCAGAATTGGCCAGATGGAAAAAGAGATAAGAAAGCTCTCTAAGGAAAACAAATCCTTCACATCTAGAATGGAGCTGAAGGAAGCTGCTGACTTTATGAGAAGTCAGGACACAATACTTCAAAACCAAATGAATAAAAAATTAGAAGAAAATGTGAAACATCTCATTGAATAAACAACTGATATGGAAAACAGATTCAGGAAAGATAATTTGAAAATTATTTGGATTCTTGAAAGTCATGATCAGGAAAAGAGCCTTGACCTCATTTTTAAAGAATTCCTATAGGAAAATTGCCCACATATCCTAGAAGCAGAGGGCAAAATAGAAATTGAGAGAATCCACCCATCATCCCTGGAAAGAGATTCAAAAAAACCAACCCCCAGGAATAATATAGCCAAGTTCCAGAACTCCCAAGTCAAAGAGAAAATATTACAAGCAGCCAGAAGGACACAATTCAAATATCATGGAGCTGCAGTCAGGATCACACAGGACTTAGCAGTAACTACATTAAAGGCTCATAGGGTTTAGAATATAATATTCCAGAAGGCAAAAGAGTTCAAAATACAACTGAGAATCAACTACTCCACAAAACCAAACATCCTCTTCCAGGAAAAAAGATGGACTTTCAGTGAACCAGGGGAATTTCAAACATTCTTGTTGGAATGGGCAGAGCTGAACAGAAAGTTTGATCTTCAGGCACAGGACTCAGGAGAAGTAGAGAGTGGAGGAGAAGGGGAAAATATGAAGGACTTAATGATGATGAACTACATGTATTCCGGCATGGAAAAATGATACTGATAAAACTCATAGGAAACTTCTCATTTAATAGAGCAAGCAGGAGTTTTTATGGATGAAGCACAGGAGGGAGCTGAATTTGAAGATATAATATATTGTAAAAATGGAGTCAATGGCTAAAAGGGAAATGTAATGGGAGTAATAGAAAGGAGAGGTAGAAGAGGCTAAGATATTTCACATGAGATTTTTTTTATTACAATGAGCTATTGCAATGATATGGAAAGGGGTAAGGCGAGGGGGAATGAGGGAACCTTCGTTCTTATCAGAGGAGGCTCAGAGAGGAAACAGCATATATACTTAATGGGGTATAGACATCTAGAATAAGGAGAGAAGGGGGATGGGGACGGAATGTGAGTGATGGAGGAGAGGGTGGACCATGGGGGAGAGTGGTCAGATATAACATATTTTCTTTTTTACTACTTGCAAGGGGCTGGGATTGGATGGCCTGTCTGGGACCACAGAGCCAGGTGGTTGCTGGGCTTTAGGGGTGGTAGGTGGGCTCGGGCCCTCTTGGCCCCAGGGCTGGTGATTAGTGTGCTGTGCTATTCAGCTACCCTACAGCACATTTAAGAAGAGGGACAGAGTAAAAAGAGAGAGAAAATATAGTGTATGGTAGTGGGGAAGTATGAATGGAAGGAGTTGTGATCAGCAATAACAACAGTGGAAAATTATGGAAGTAGCTTTTGTGATGGACTTATCATAAAGAATGTGATCCACCCAAGATATTATTGTTATTTTGGGGGGGGGGTGCAGGGCAGATGGAGTTGGGTGGGTTGCCCAGGGTCGCACAGCTCAGCGATTGTTGGGTGTCTGAGGCTGGATTTGGATCTCGGTGCTCCTGACTCCGGTGGCAGTGCTCTGTCCATTGTGCCACCTGGCTGCCCCTGCTATTATTGTTACTATTATTATCATTTTACTCTATTTTGGTGTTTTTTTGTTTGGTTTTTGCAGGTCAGTGGGGTTGGGGTAGCTTGCCCAGGGTCACACAGCTGGGTGATTGTTGGTTGTCTGTGGCTGGATTTGGATTTGGGTGCTCCTGACTCCAGGGCCAGTGCTCTATCCAATGTGTCACTTAGCTGCCCCTATTATTATTTTTTTATTTTAATTTTTTCCTCTTTATTGCTCATGAGGGTCTATAGTTTTGGGGGGAGGGGATATTATGTTTAATCTTAAACAATATTTTAATAATGTATAAAAAAACATCATTTGTACAAAAATAAAATGAATATAAATACAAAAATATTTAAAGAAAAAAAGAATGCAAAAATCAGTGTGAAGGATCCTACCTCATTCTTTTTAGCTTAACAGGTAAATGAGAAGAAAAACAGGGGTTGACTGATATACAACTTCTAAGGGAAGAAAAGGGCTGTTGATTCACCAAAGACAATTAGCTTATTCCCGTGGGGTGGGGTAAGATTAGGGGAAAAATTGTCATACTCAATTAAAATTTTTAATAAAAGAAAAAAAGGGGGGGCTAGGTGGCACAGTAGATAGAGGACCCGCCCTGGAGTCCGGAGTATCTGAGTTCAAAACCTGCCTCAGACACTTAATAATTACCTAGCTGTGTGGCCTTGGGCAAGCCACTTAACCCCATTTGTCTTATAAAAACTTTAAAAAGAAAAAAGAAAAGAAAAGAAAAAAAGGACAAGTCATGTCACCCTGTTTTCCTTAGTTTACTCATCTGTAAAATGAGCTGGAGAAAAAAATGGCAAAGCACTGCAGTATCTCTACCAAAAAAACTCCAAATGGAGATTTTTGCAGGTTTTTGCAGGGGCAGTGGGAATTAGGTGGCTTGCATGTCACACGGCTGGGTGACTGTTGGGTCTACGGGGCTGGATGTGGGCTCGGGTGCTCGTGGCTCCAGGGCTGGTGCTTCGTCCATTGCGCCACCTGGCCATACCTACAATTACTACTATTTTTTTATTTTAATTTTTTTTTCTCTCTCCTTTACTTTATTGCTCAAGCAAGTCTATATTCATGGAGGGAAGGGGGGTATTTCGTTTACTCTTAAACAAGAATACTTCATTAATGTAAAAAAAAACATTTGTACAAAATGAGAATAAAAAAATACAATTAAAAAAAATACAATTGGGGGAAGCTAGGTGGCATATATAGAGCACCAGTCCTGGAGTCAGGAGTACCTAAGTTGAAATCCAGCCTCAGACACTTAATAATTACCTAGCTGTGTGGCCTTTGGCAAGCCACTTAACCCCACTGCCTTGCAAAAACCTTAAAAAAAAAATTGACAAAATGGAGATGCAAAAGCTAAAAGAAAATACCTCCCTGAGAAATAGGAGTAATGGAAGCTAATGATTTCGTCTGAAACCAAGAATCTGTTAAACAAAATCAAAAACTGAAAGAGTAGAAGAAAATGTAAAGTACCTCACTGATAAAACAACTGACCTGAAACATAGATCGAGGAGAGATAATTTAAATATAATTGAACTACCTGAAAGTTATGATTTAAAAAAAGAACCTGCATTCAGTTCTTCAGGAAATGTTCTGGGAGAACTTCCCTGACATCCTGAAACCAGAAAGCAAAATAGTCATGGAAAGAATTCACTGATGGGGAGGCTAGGTGGCACAGCGGATAAAGCACTGGCCCTGGAGTCAGGAGTACCTGGGTTCAAATCCAGTCTCAGACACTAATAATTACCTAGCTGTGTGGCCTTGGGCAAGCCACTTAACCCGTTTGCCAGGCAAAAACCTAAAAAAAAAAAAAAAAGAATGAGAGGCTCAAACAACAAATCATAGAATTAATAACTTCATTCAAGATAGTAACATTAAGGAGAAAATATATCAAAACTTTTGAGATATAGCCAAAGCAGTTATTAGGGGAATTATTATATATCTCTAAATGCTTACATGAATAAAATAGGGAAAGAGGAGATATCGAGGAATTGGGCATGCAATTATAAAACCTAGAGAAAAAATAAAATTAAATACCAAATTAGAAATTCTGAAATTCAAAGGAGAAATTAACAAAATAGAAAGCAAGAATATATTGAATTAATCAAAACTAACAGTTGGTTTTATGAAAAACCAATACGACAAATCTATGGTTAATTTGATTTATTTTTTTTTTAGGTTTTTTCTAGGCAATGGGGTTAAGTGGCTTGCCCAAGGCCACACAGCTAGGTAATTATTAAGTTTCTGAGAGGTTAATTTGATTTAAAAAAAAAAAGAAAAAAGAAAATCATATTTACCAGTATCAAAAATGAAAAAGGGGGGCGGCTAGGTGGTGCAGTAGATAGAGCACCAGCCCTGGACTCAAGAATACCTGAGTTCAAATTCAGCCTCAGACACTTAATAATTACCTAGCTGTGTGGCCTTGAGCAAGCCACTTAACCGCATTTGCCTTGCAAAAACCTTTAAAAAAAAAAGGTGAATTTTAATTAGAAGCTATTTTGCCCACAGTATGCCAATAAATTTGATAATCTAGGTGAAATGGATGCATATGTACAAAAATATAGCTGCCCAGCTTAAAAGAAAAGGAAAAAACTCCAGAGTCAGATGGATTCACAAGTGAATTCTACCAAACATTCAAGGAACAATTAGTTCCAATTCTATATAAAGTATTTGAAAAAAAATAGGTGAAGGAGTTCTGCCAAATTCTTTCTATCACACCAATATGGTGCTGATACCTAAACCTGGAAGAGTCAAAATAGAGAAAGAAAATTACAGACTAATTTCCCTAATGATTATGGATGAAAAAATTTTACATAAAATTTTAGCAAAGTGATTGCAACAAATTATAACCAGGTTAATACACTATCATCAAGTTGGATTTATACCAAGAATGCAGGGTTGGGGCAGCTAACCAGTGGATAGAGCACTGGCCCTGGAGTCAGGAGTACCTAAATTGGATTTATACCAAGAATGCAGGGTTGGGGCAGCTAGGTGGGGCAGTGAATAGAGCACCAGCCCTGGAGTCAGGAGTACCTGAGTTCAAATTTGGCCTCAGACACTTAATAATGACCTAGCTGTGTGGCCTTGGGCAAGCCACTTAACCCCCCTGCCTTGAAAAAAAAAATGCAGGATTGGTTCAATATTAGGAAAACTATCAGCATAATTGACCATATCACTAGCAAACCTTACAGAAATCATATGATTATTTCAATACATGCCAGAAAAGCTTGACAAAACACAGCACCCATTCCTATTAAAAACACTAGAGTGCATAGGAATAAATGGAGTGTTCCTAAAAGCATCAATAAGCATTATATGTAATGGGGAGAAGCTTGAAGCATTCCCAATAAGATCAGTGGTGAAACAAGAAGTCAATTATCACCACTATTATTCAATATCGTATTAGAAATGTTAGCATTGGCAATCAGAGAAGGAAAAAAAATTGAAGGAATTAGAATAGTAATGAAGAAACTGCAGATGATGATGGTATACTTAAAGAACCCTAGAAAACTTTCTTAAAAACTACTTGAACAAATTATGAACTTTAGCAAAGTTGCAGGATAAAAAAGAAACTCACAACAATCTTCAGCATTTGTATATATTAATAGGAAGACACAGCAGCAAGAAAGCAAAAGAGAAATTCCATCCAAAGTAACAGTAGACAACATAAAATACTTAGGAATCTACTTGCCAAGGCAGACTCAGAAACTATAAGAAAACAACTATAAAACACTATTCACACACAAAAAAAATCAGATCTAAATAACTGGGCAAATGTCAATTGCTCATGGGTAGGCCAAGCTAATAGAATAAAAATGACAATCTACTTAAATTAAATTACTTATTCAGAGACATAGCAAACTTCCAAAAAAAATTACTTTATTGAGCTAGAAAAAAAAGTAACTAAATTCATATGGAGGGACAAAGGTCAACAACAACAAGGAAATTAATGAGATGTAAATTATATTATAAAGCAACAGTCATCAAAACTGGTACTGGCTAAGAAATGGAGTGGTGGATCAATGGAATAGACTAGAAGCAAAAGAAAGTAGTAAATGACTATAGTAATTTACTGTTTGTTAAACTGAATGATTTCTTCTGGGATAAGAACTTACTCTGATTGAAAACTGGAAGATTGAATGACAGAAATAAGGCATAGACCAACATATCACCAGATACCAAACTAAGGTCAAAATGTGTGAAGTATTTAGATGTAAAAGATAATATTATAAGCCAATGGAAAGGGGAGTAGTTTTTGAGTAAACAAGAGATGGAGAATACTAGAAGAGAAAAAAGGACAATTTTGATTACATTAAATTGAAGTTTTTACACAAAACCAACATAGCCAAGATTAAAAACAATGCATTAGGGGCAGCTAGGTGAAACAGTGCATTCACCGTGGAGTTAGGAGGACCTGAGTTCAAATCCAGTCTCAGACACTTAATAATTGTCTAGCTGTGTGACCTTGGGCAAGTCACTTAACCTCATTGCCTTAAATAAAACGTTTTTTTTTTCAAAAATGCATTAAATTGTGAAATAATTTTTACTAGTGTTTCCAATAAAACACTCATTTCTAAAATATGTAGAGAACTGAGTCCAATTTATAGGAAAACAAGTCATTCCCCAATTGATAAAGTCAAAAGATATGAAAAGGCAATTCTTAGACAAAGAAATTAAAACTATAGTCATATGAGAAATTGTTCTAAAACATTACTGACGGGGCAGCTAGGTGGCACAGTGGATAAAGCACTGGCCCTGGAGTCAGGAGTACCTGAGCTGAAATCCAGCCTCAGATAATAATTACCCAGCTGTGTGGCCTTGGGCAAGCCAGTTAACCCCATTTGCCTTGAAAAAAAAACTTAAAAGAAAAAAAGTCACCTATGGGAAGCTTTTCCTAACTCTTTCAATTGTCAATAATTTATTTCCTTACCTCTAATTATTTTGTGTTTATTTTGGTTGTATTTTAGGTTATATGTATACATGTTGTTTTACTCACACAAGAATAATGTAAGCTCTTTGAGATCAGGAGATTTATGGATGGTGATTATAAATACAGAGAAAAAAGGAATGGTTTCTCCTCCCCTTTGAAGTCTTAAGAACCTAGTTTCCATGCACTGAGGCCCTGAGAGGATTTAAATTGAATGCAGGTACTCTCTTTGTGACTGGTTTCAGTGATCACTTGAGAACTGAGTGCTATTGGGATTTTTCATTTTAACAATCCTTGAAAATTAGGTGTAGAAATGAGATTAGTCTGAAGCAAAACTACATAGGCTTCTGGATAATTTTCTTGGTAAACTGAGGTCTTTGCCAAGTGAAACCAATTACAAATAAAGTTCACAAATCTGAACAAAGATCCTCACAGCTAAAGGAAACTTAAGATCTTTGATACAAGTATTATTAAGTTATATTTCTTTAAATAGAGCAGTTTGCAGAGAGGCCAAGTTCAGGAACAGCCAATAGGAATTGTTTGGCTTCTAATTTTTGTGACCTCAGTTGAGTCCACAAGAAGTTGGCAGAATGTGATTTTAAAGTCAGAAAATGAACAGTCACTGCTTGTCTTTACATACATGCAGATCATCAGTTTATCTTTTCTTTATTTAAGGCTAGTTTGGTAGACTTAGGTAGAGCATGATGTCCAATCAAGAAAACTGGTCTGAAGTGATGCTGAGCAAGATGAACAGAACCAGAAAAACACAGCAACATGGGGGTGATGATCAACCTTGATGGACTTGCTCATTCCATCAGTGCAACAATCAGGCAAAATCTGGGGTGTCTGCAATGGAGAATACCATCTATATCCAGAGAATAAACTGTGGAGTTTGAAGAAAGAGCAAGGACTATTATGTTTAATTTAAAAAGAAATCATATCATTATGAAATTTTGGTATCTTTTATACTTTATTTTTCTTCCTTAAGGATATGCTTTCTCCATCATCACATTCCACTTAGATGAATGTATACCATGGAAACAATGTAGACTAACAGACTGCCTTCTGTGGGGGGGGGGGAGAGGGAAGCAAGATAAGGGGAAAAATTGTAAAATTCAAACTAAATTTTTAAAGAAAGAGAAAAGAAAACTGGCACACTGAGTAAAATGGCAAAACATGATAATTGGGTCAGCTGGGTGGCTCAGTGGATAGAGCACTGCACTGGAGTCAGGAGTACCTGGGTTGAAATCTGGTCTCTATATCCCTATTTTTAGTTCTAAGTATTCTAAAGTTCTAAAATATTAACAACTGAAAACCAAAGGTAGCAGTGTGGTCAATGTGGAACATCCAAAAAAAAAAAACAACTCCCATCACATATCTACTATAACACTTAAAGAGTCTGATACAGTCACTTAATAATTCCCTAGCTGTGTGGCCTTGGGCAAGCCACTTAACCCTATTGCCTTGCAAAAAAACAAAAACAAAAAAAAAATGTTATATTTTTTTTCCAAAGCAGAACAGGTATCAATATGAAGGGCAAGGAATCTAAATCTGAATATTTGACTATGTCACTTATTAGTAATGTGACTACTTCCCTGGCCTCAGTTTCTCCCTCAAAATAAGGGGACTTTACTACACGGTCATTTCCAAATCTCAACATACCAATCTCAAATTTTAAATGCAATCTGGCAGGGGTCAGCTAGGTGGCACAGTGGATAGAGCACCGGCCCTGGAGTCAGGAGGACCTGAGTTCAAATCTGACCTCAGACACTTCATAATGACCTAGCTGTGTGGCCTTGGGCAAGTCACTTAACCCCACAGCCTTGCAAAAAAAATAAAAGTTTAAATGCAATCTGGCACCTGGCGTACGGAAAGCAACCAGTTCTCCAACTGTCTCCCCCAGCAATAGTTTAAAGGTAAACCATTTCACAACGTAAATGGCTATAAAAATCAGTTTTGGGCTTTGGTAATTAGGCTCTAGTCTGTTGTTCTAGTGACTTCCATGGGGGGGGGGTGTTCCCCAATATCCATTCCTTCTCCAAGCTGCTTGTGATTCCGTCCTCAATAAAACGACTGAACCTCAAAGGGTCCAGTTGTGGTCTAGGGCGTTCTCCTCCCATTGGCTGCCCAGTAATCGCAAGGTGCTGAGGCAGGTGGCCCCACCTTCTCGTCTGCCACAGCATTCCCTCTGGCAGCGAGCACGGGCCCCACTCGGCTCCTTCCCATCTGCCGGCCCCCAAAAGCCGCGCTCCCAGGGCAGGCTGGCAGCGCAGCCAAACTTTCCCCAAGCGGCGGGCACCGCCCTCGCTCGTGAACTCAGGCCAAACTTGTAGGCCCCTGGGCCGCTCCCACAATCCCCCAGGTGCCGTGCTCCCAAGGTGGCTGCCCGCCAAGTTCGCGGGCTAGCAGACTCGTAGCCGGCTCGCCCAGGGCGGCCCCGACCCTGCCCCTCCCCCGCTCGGGCCGAGCCCCCTCACACCTGCCAGGCCGCCGCCCCGCGGGCTCGGCGGCTGGGGGAGGGGGGACGTGTGTGTGTGTGTGTGTGTGTGTGTGTGTGTGTGTGTGTGTGTGTGTCTCTCTCTCTCTCTCTCCCTCTCTCCCTCTCTCCCCTCCCTCCTCTCGGGCCCCAAGCCGGCCGCGGCCCAGCCTTACCTCCGTGCAGCAGCAACGCCGAGGTGAAGACCAGGCCCAGGAAGAGGGCCGCGAGCCGGCGGAGCATGGCGGGAGGCGCGCGAGGGCCGGCAGGGCCGGCAGGGGCGACTCTCCGGGAGGCGGGGGGCGGCAGCAGGCTCCCCCACGAAGCGGCGCTCCGCGCACGCACGCGCACTCACACCCAGGGGCGCGGCAGGCGCCGGGAGGGGCAGCAGAGGGGGGCGGCGCGAGGCGGTGCCGCAGTGGGGAGGGGCAGGGGCGGCCCGGGGCCTCTGCAGGTTGCAGATCGGAGGGGGCGGGAGCATTCCCGAAGCGAGAAGCCTCGTAAGAGGCCGGGCTGGGCCGCAGCCTGCGGCTGGGAGGCCCGTGATTGGAGCAGGAGGCCGTGGCCAGCTCCCGAGTCAGCGGCGTGACTCTGCGGCGGAGAGCCGGGGCGGGGCGCCGGGGCGGGGCCGCCTTTGTCCGCCTCCTTCCGGGGGCGTCCTGCCGCCACACCCCAGCCAGCCGGGGAAGGAGGCCGCGCCGCAGGCCCTCCCCCAGCCGCAGCCCCTCCCCTGGCGGCCTCAGGCGCGGCGCGGTGTCGCCGCGTGCGCTTAGGCTGGGTCACACCCTCCGTTCCCCCCTTAAGGCTGAGATTTCTGTCCCAGCACTTCCCCGCAGAGATCAAGGCGCCGGATGAGAAGGTGCAAAACCAGCAGACTGCCTGGGGGGGGGGGGGGGGGGAGCAAGAGGGGGCAAACAACGGCAAATGCAAAAGACTGAAGAGATCCCCCAAAAGCACGAACTCTGCCTCTACCTCGGACATCTCTTAGTGGCAGCCTGGCCCGGCTCCTTTCCTTTACAGATGAGAAAACAAAGGACCCAGACAAGCTTCTTCCCATCTACTGGCAAATATCCCCAAGAAACCTCTCTGGACCCTTCTAGCCCTTCGCATCTCTAGCGCCTGCCCTTACTGCTGTGCTGCCCCCCCAAATGATCCAGTCCCAAGGGCAGCTTGGGGGTGCAGTGGATGAAGCACTGGCCTGACTAGCTGTGTGACCTTGGGCAAGTCACTTCACCTGGATTCCCCCCCAATCCAGGGCCATCTCCAGTTGTCCTGATTCCTATCAGGCCACTGGACCCCAGATGGCTCTGGAGGAGAAAGTGAGGCTGGGGACTTAGCACAGCGCCCCCCCACACACACACACACACAGTCAAATCCAGTTGTCAGGATCTCAGAGAAGGAAAAACAAACCTCTATCCCCAAGACTTACCTCACTAGCTCCTATCTCCTCAAACCCTTTGCAATCAGGCTTCTATCCTGACCACTTACTTAACCAAACTTGATGCCCTTTTTTCAGTACCCATCCTCCTTGATCCCCTCTGTAGGGGACTGACCACTTTCTGACACCAGAACTGACATTCTCTTATTTGCACCTTTTCTCTCTCAGCTACCTAGCTCCCTCATCTTGCCAACCCACCACACTATGGATGCTCCAGAAGGCTCTGTCTTTGTTTCTCCTTTCTTTTTTTCCTTTTTTTTCTTTTTTAAGTTTTTGCTAGTCAATGGAGTTAAGTGACTTGCCCAAGGCCACACAGCTAGGTCATTATTAAGTGTCTGAGGTCACTTTTGAACTCCAGGGCCAGTGCTCTATCCACTTCACTACCTAGCAACCCCCTTTCTTTTTGTTAAAATGTATTGATTCCTTTTACTTTTGATACAACTAACCCTTTTCAAACACAGAAAACAAACACATTGAAAGTACATTTCCTCCAAATCTAAGCATCCTTTGTTGACAAAGAGGAGGGCTGTGTCCTTTAACTTTGACCACGTTGTACTAACACTGAATAGAATAATTGACCAGAGTGTTATTGCCTGGTCTCTTTGACTTTGTTTATATGGTTGAGATCATCGTGGAGACTGTTCCTTGCTCAGCTTCCTTCCCTCTACAACCCTCCTATAAGTCACCCCATGTTGGTGGAAATTCTTCATTTCTTAGGACATAGCAATATGCCCTTACATTAATTATATCTCAATTGATCTAGTCCTCCCTCATATTTGTGACCCATGTTTTGTTTCCTGCTTTCATTATCATAAACAGGTTTTTTTTAGGTTTTTGCAAGGCCAATGAGGTTAAGTGACTTGCCCAAGGCCACACAGCTAGGTAATTACTAAGTGTCTGAGACCGGATTTGAACCCAGGTACTCCTGACTCCAGGGCCAGTACCTTATCCACTGTACCACCTAGCCACACCTTATCAAAAACAGTTCTAATGAACATTTTGGGGGGATCTATAGTCCCTTCACTTTAGAATATAGTCCCAATAATGGTATCTCTTGATCAAGGAGTTTGAATGATTTATTATCTTTTGTTGCATAAAATTGTTTTTATAATGATTGGACCATTTTATAACCACACCAGCATTAAATTAACAAATGTGGCTTTCCATTAGCTCATTTTCCTCTCTCTACATTGTCCATTGTTGATTTCATTTATCCCCAATTGCTCTGCAGGTGACCCCCTAATTTATATCTACAATTCTTCACTTCTGAGTTTCCAGACCAGCGTCCCCCTCCAATTGCCTGCATATCTCAACCTCTCCTATTTGCACCACATGTTCAAAATAAGCTTCTTCATCCTTTCAATTTCATTATTTCTATCTGTAGCACCACCACGGATCCACTATAGTAGATTCAAAACCTTGGTTTATCTTTGGCATTTCCCTCTTCTTCATAGTTATGGACCCCTAAGGATCCTTTCTCTAAAACTCACAAAGGAGATTGAGGTGAGAGGAGGGAAGGAATGATAGAAAGTGCCCTGGCCTTGGAGGTTCTAGTTCTGCCTTTGTGATCACTTAGCTCTGTGACCTTGGGCAAATCATTCCTTCCACCTTCGATAGTATCACATTTGATAGCAACATGATGGAACAAAAGGAAGAAAAAGAAAAGAGAGGTTTTTAAAAATATATAGTTAGATACTATTAAGTAGAAAAAAGAAAAAATATATAGTTGGTTTGAAACTAACATTTCTGTAGTCATATATGCCAAGAAAACATAGCAACAAAATATTTTTAAAAAACCATAAGACTGTGTGTGTGTTGTGTATATATATATATATATATATATATGTTTTACAAATTCAAGACAAAAATAGGCATAAATATAGCTGTAATTGGAGATTTAAATCCCCAAGTATTATATATTCCTAAAATACATCCAATTATGTCATTACCCTATTCAAAAATTTTTAGTATTCTTAGTTGCTTTCAAGATAATACAAACTCTTTTTGACATTTCCAACCCTTTGCAGTCTGGTTCTGATTTATATTTCCAGACTAGTTTCATGTTATTTCCCTCTCTCATTCTACCTTCCAACCAAACTGGCCCTCATGCTATTCTCCATATATAATATTTCCTCTTCTACCTTTATGTCTTTGTTCATTGTTGGAGTATTATCCCTTCTCACCTCTCCCTTTAGAAATTCCTAAGTCTCTTCAAAACTAAGCTCAAATATCTCCTTTTCAAATCATTCCCCTTCACCAATACCCCATTTATAGTGCCCTCTGCCTGCCCAAATGACTTTGTATTTATTTTACACAAATTTACACACATTTAGTTATCTACACACATGTCATTCACCCCCTTCTATTATAAGTTCCTTGAAGGCAGGAACTATTTCATTTTTAACTTTGTAGGCCCAACACCTGGCAGAGAGCAGATACATAAAAAATGTTTACTGCTTAAAATGGAATGCAGACTTTTCTCTTTTTCAAGGCCTCATTATCATGAAAATGATTCTACTGGATCAAAAATTTAAATGCAGAACACCTAATCTTCCTCTGAAGAATTACATGTCACCCACCTAGGGCAATTTTTTTTTTGCCGTGATGGTTTCCCAGTGGGATACACTGCTCTCTAAAGTTCTTTCATAGTCTCAGTTGAGTTCCTAGGAAATCTGCATAGGAACTTGGCAAGGAAGACATCTGTCTCAGCTCAATTTCCTCTGCAACCTTTTTTCAAGCTGCTGTGTCCGACCCCTGGAAAATCAGGGTCTAGAATTGGGCTCCTGAGTACATAGCCTCAGTTCTTCATCTGCAAAAATGAGAAGGTTGCATTGGATGACCGCTGGGGTACCTTCCAGCTCAAAAAATCAGTATAGGGAAACTGCTTGGTTTAGGAGCTCCAGGTACAATAAGAAAATCTCCATATTCCCTCCTTCCATGTGGGAAAGGGAAGGGGATAGATAAGGAAGACAAAGGGTGGGGAATGTGACATGCATGTCATTTTAGCTTAAATGGTTTTCCTTGACACAATAGCTTGGTCTTGGATGGTAAAGGAATATAAGATCATGTTGTTAAAACAAAACACACCAATAAAATTTTAAGGGAAAACCAACCAGTTCCCTTCACCAGGTAGAGTAGCAGTTTTCTGTTAACTCTAGTCTCAAATTCATCCCCACAATGTACTGTCCTCAGAATGTTTAATTCAATACCTGACCCATCTCTTATAGCTTTCCATATACTGACCAATTTGCTAAAATCATTAGAATACTCTATTATTATAGCTTCTCAGAACTTAGGACTGAAAGTTTTGATTGGTCTCTTACCCAACCAAGAGAGGGACAATATGGTCTATAGTTGTCAAAACATAGAAGTAAAAAGTCAACAGACTTGGGTTTGAATTCTGACTTTATAATTTACTTGGTTTTTGACAATTACTCTGTCTCAATTTCCCTGAGCTACAGTTACCTTCTCTGTAAAATGGGAAGATGTTACTTGAAACTAGTATCAGCCTAGAGACCTTTGTAAACCTTAAGGCAATACCGAAATCTAAACTATTACTACATAAGTGTGTTTGCTGATTTGCCTTTTTTTTCTGTTTGAGGAGTTTATAAGATGAATTAAAAAAAAAAAAACAAAACACTACCTGGCCCTAAAGCAGTAGTCTGGGAAATTCCTAGATAGAGACTGGCAGTTTGAGTAATCCTTGCCGGAGGAAGGGGAGGGGCAGCCCTAGACCTGCCAAAAACAGACATAATCCTCAAATCCCAAGCCTAATTAGGTAAGTAAATTACCAGAATGTTTAAGGTTTATTGGGATCCAAAGGGCTGAGAGGGTAAATCCTTTTCCCATAGAAGTCCTCTAAACTAAATGACTTTACTGGATTAGGAAATCAAAATGCCAGCAGTTTAGGAAGTTGAAACTTTATCCCATTCAAGCCACTTCACTGAAGCTTAGAACTTTTTCTTGGGAAGGTCTCTTTGCTTGTCCCAACTGGTGCTGATGGTCTACATGTCCCTGAGTGAGCACCCCACCATTTCTTGTTTGGCCCTTAAGATATAAGAGCCAGTCTACCACTCTTAGAGCAGACTACTTCCCCAAATCTAAAGGCCCATGGCTTGGTGGAAAGCCTCTCTCAATTCCAAGTGACATATTTCACACTGGTTCTCATATTCTCTTCTCAAACTGTACCTTTGATCCTTTTGGACTCTTCTTGTCTCTGCAAGTCAAGAATAGACTGTATAATGTATTCTTCTTCCCCATCCACCAGTGATTTAAAGGTTGCATCCTAGTGGAACCTTCATTTCCTCATCTGTACAATGAGGATAATCATACTTGTACTCCCTGGGGCAGCGAGGCGGTGAAGTGGATAGAGCACTGCCTTGGAGTCAGGAGGATGGGAGCTCAAATCCAGCCTCAGACATTTGCCACTTACTAGCTGTGTGACGTTGGGCGAGTCACTTCACCCTGATTGACTTGCATTCAGGGGTCATCTCCTGTTGCCCTGATTCATATCTGGCCACTGTACCCAGTCAGCTCTGGAGGAGAAAGTGAGGTTGGTGTCTTAGCATAGCACAATTCATTTGCCTGTCATGGTATCACCTCCCCTGATGTCATGGTCTTGTTTGAGAATAAAGGACAAACCCATCATCACTTGTACTCCCTTTCTCACAGGCTTGTTGTGAAGAAAACACTCCAAACCTTAAAGTCCTAGATTGGCTTAAAAGACTTAAAAGACTCCTTAAAGACTAAATATCATGTATAATTTGAAATCCTAATAATTCAAGAAGAGAAATAATCCAGTAACATGTAATGAGCTAATTGATTCAATTTTTTTTTTAGGTTTTTGCAAGGCAAATGAGGTTAAGTGCCTTGCCCAAGGTTACACAGCTAGGTAATTATTAAGTGTCTGAGACAGAATTTGAACCCAGGTACTCCTGATTCCAGGGCCAGTGCTTTATCCACTGTGCCACCTAGCCTCCCCTGATTCAAATTTTTCATAGGAAATTTATAGTTACTTATATCAGGTGATATAAATACTAGCAGACAAGATATTCATTACCACCAAGGAGATTACATTCTTTTTTTTTTTTTTTTTTTTTTTTTTTTAGTTTTTGCAAGGCAATGGAGTTAAGTGGCTTGCTCAAGGCCACACAGCTAGGTAATTATTAAGTGTCTGAGACCAGATTTGAACCCAGGTACTCCTGACTCCAGGGCTGGTGCTCTATCTACTTCGCCACCTAGCCACCCCATTTTTTAGGTTTTTTGCAAGGCAAATGGGGTTAAGTGGCTTGCCCAAGGCCACACAGCTATGTAATTGAGCATTAAGTGTCTGAGGTCCCATTTGAACCCAGGTACCCCTGACTCCAGGGCCAGTGCTCTATCCACTGTGCCACCTAGCCGCCCCAAGGAAACTACATTCTATTGGGGGAAGACAACACCTATGAGGAGGCAGGGACCAGACCTGTTCTTTCATTAGTATTAAAGAATGCCTTTCATAAAAGAAATTGCTTCTATCAGTGTAGGTCAGTACCTTCTCTAGAATTTACCATCAAACACAAGGTCTACAAATACCCCTAAGTGAAGCCTCAACAAGATTAAAATGTAACTGGGAAATTTTAACAAAATTTACAAAAATACAAAAATCATGGAATCACAATATGTGAGTTTCTAAGTCAATATGTAGTCCACAAGGATCCTTCATATAAAATTTAGTGACCTGGTTTCCATATCAGTTTGACACCAATGGCCTTATTTGACACCAATGGCCTTAGAGCATTGAAAGGGTAAGTGATCTGCTCTAGATCATCCAGCCAGTATATATCAAAGAAGGAACTTGAATCTATGTCTTCTGGCTCTTCATTCATTATGCTGTGTTGGCTTCTGTTGGCTTCCATAGAAGACAAAGTGGGTAGTGTTCGCTGGACAGCTATTAGAATACAGCAATTAAAAGAAAATTTACAACTGGAGGGACATGTTAAAACGCAGGTGTGCTCATCAAAATTTTATTCTCTGAACCAACTTTGTGCTCCTGTAACTACTGTGATCATTGCCAAACACAACTTCAGAATGTGTTTATGGATCTAGAAAAATACACATAAAGGGCGGCTAGGTGGCACAGTGGATAGAGCACCGGCCCTGGAGTCAGGAGTACCTGGGTTCAAATCCGGTCTCAGACACTTAATAATTACCTAGCTGTGTGGCCTTGGGCAAGCCACTTAACCCCGTTTGCCTTGCCAAAAATCTAAAAAAAAAAAAAAAATAAGCAAACTAGAAGATCAAGGAGTAGTTTACCTGTCAGATCTATGGAAAGGGAAACAGTTGATGACCAAGGAAGAAAAAGAGAACATCATTCAAAACAAACTAGGTAATTTTGATTACATTAAATCAAAAAAGTTTTGCACAGACAAAGCCACTGTAACCAAGATCAAAAGAAATGTAATAAATTGGGAAACAATTTTTGCAACTAGTATTTTTTTTAATCTTTAATGTGTGTACTTTTATTTGAACTGGTCTTAAAGTCAATGTACAGGTAAAGCTCCTCCCCTCCCCCAAGTATTGGCACCAATCTTATTAAACTCCCAGGGAGACTGCAAAAAAAGTCTTCATTCACATCTATGTTGGGGGTAGGGAGGGATTTTAGGGGGCCATCCAAGATACAAAAAGTATTTTTTTAAAGGATTACATTAATTTACATGAAAAGCAATACTAGTGCCTTTCCCCCTCCCCCCCTCCCTTCTGGATGTTTTGTTAAGTAGCTCCTTTTCTCTAAAAGTAGGATAGCCACCTTGAGGCAAGTAACTCTGTCACAATGCATTATACGATTATTTGGAATGACTTAAAAAAAAACGTACAATCAGTGTCCTGAAGACGCACTGTAGAAATTTGGGGATGTTTGCCTCCAACATACTTAGACTGCTCATCACCTTCACCTTTCCAGTTTTTAAATCCTGAGTCAAGCGCAAAATAAATAAATAAATAAATAAATAAATAAACAAACAAACAAACAAACAAACAAACAAATAAATAAATAAATAGAGCCATGCCAATCTCATCTCTTTTTTGGGGCCATTATCACACCCTTTTGACAAAAAAAATAAATAACCAAAACAACCAAAAACAAACACAGTCCATTTAGAAGTATTTGCAGTGGACAATGGAAGGCCCAGATTCATCATACTCCTGGTCCCTGATCCACATCTGCTGGAAGGTAGAAAGAGAGGCCAGGATGGAGTCTCCAATCCAGACACAGTATTTGTGCTCAGGTGGGGCAATGATCTTGATTTTCTTTGTGCTGGGGGCTAGGGTTGTAATCTCCTTTTGCATCCTGTCAGCAATGCAGCAATGTCAGCAATGCAGGTCTGGGACCATCAGACAATAGGTATTGGCATACAGATCTTTACAGATGTCATCATCACACTTCATGTTGGAGTTGAAGGTAGTTTCATGAATTCCACAGGATTCCATACCTAAGAAAGAAGGTTGGAAGAAAGCTTCTGGGCATCAGAACCTCTCATTGCCAATAATGATAACCTGCCCTTCAGGGAGCTCATAGCTCTTTTCCAGAGAGGAGCTGGAGGCAGCAATGGCCATCTTCTGCTCAAAGTCTAGGGTGACATAGCACAGCTTCTCCTTGATGTCATGCACGATTTCCCTCTCAGCTGTGGTAGTGAAACTGTACCCTCTCTCGGTCAGAATCTTCATGAAGTAGTCCTTCAGATCACAGCCAGCCAGATCCAGATGGAGGATGGCATGAGGAAGGGCATAACCTTCATAGATGGGTATAGTGTGGGTCACATCATCACCAGAATCCATCACAATACCAGTGGTATGACCAGAGGCATATAGGGACAGCATAGTCTGGATGGCAACATACATAGCTGGGGTGTTGAAGGTCTCAAACATAATCTGAGTCATCTTTTCTCTGTTGGCTTTGGGGTTCAGGGGAGCTTCTGTGAGCAGCACAGGGTGCTCTTCAGGGGCCACACAGAGCTCATTGTAGAAAGTATGATGCCAGATCTTCTCCATGTCATCCCAGGTGGTGACAATACCATGTTCAATTGGGTACTTCAGAGTCAGAATGCCTCTCTTTCTCTGAGCTTCATCTCCCACGTAGCTGTCTTTCTGTCTCATACCCACCATCACACCCTGATGTCTTTTTTTTAGGGTTTTTTTTTGCAAGGCAAATGGGGTTAAGTGGCTTGCCCAAGGCCACATAGCTAGGAAATTATTAAGTGTCTGAGACCAGATTTGAACCCAGGTACTCCTGACTCCAAGGCCAGTGCTTTATCCACTATGCCACCTAGCCGCACCAACACCCTGATGTCTTGGGCGGCCAACAATGGAAGGGAAGACAGCCCGAGGGGCATCATCTCCTGTAAAGACAGCTTTGTACATTCCAGAGCCATTGTCAACAGCGAGAGTAGCAATATCATCATCCATGGTGAACTTGGAGGTGGCAAGTCTAAACCCTTGAGAGAGAGAGAGAGAGAGAGAGGTGGTGGTGCTGCACCTGGAGGCGGGGGAACCAAGTGCAAGCCTGGTGGAAGAGCTCACAGTTACCTGCAACTAGTATTTCTGACAAATGACTCATTTCTGAAATATACAGAGAACAGAGTCATATTTTTAAAACAAAAAGCCATTCCCCAATTGACAAATGGTCAAAGGATATGCAAAAGCAATTTACAGCTGAGGAAATCAAAGCAATCCATAGTCATATGAAAAATTGCTCTTAAATCATTACTTATCAGAGAAATGCAAATTAAAGCTTCTCTGAGGTAACACCTCACACAGCTCAGACTGGCCAATAGGACCAGAAAGGACAATGATCAATGTTGGAAGGGTTGTGGTTCAATCTGGGACACTAATACATTGTTGGTGGATCTGTGAACTCATCCAACCTTTCTGGAGAGCTATTTGGAGCTATGCCCAAAGGGCAACAAAAATGTGCATACCCTTTAACCTAGCAATACCACTACTGGGTCTATACCCTGAAGAGATGATGAAAAAGGGTAAAAATATCACTTGTACAAAACTATTTATAGCAGCCCTGTTTGTGGTGGCAAAGAATTGGAAATCAAGTAAATGTCCTTCCATTGGGGAATGGCTTAGCAAACTGTGGTATATGTATGTCATGGAACTATTGTTCTATTAGAAACCAGGAGGGATGGGATTTCAGGGAAGCCTGGAGGGAATTGCATGAACTGATGCTGAGTGAGATGAACAGAACCAGAAAAACACTGCATACCCTAACAGCAACATGGGGGTGATGTTCAACCTTGAAGGACTCCCTCATTCCCTCAGTGCAACAATCAGGAACAATTTTGGGGCTGTCTGCAAAAGAGAGTGTCATCTGTATCCAGATAAGGAGATGCAGAGTTTGAACAAAATTCAAGGACTATTCCCTTTAATTTGAAAAAAAAACCTGATATCTTATTGTCTGATCCTGCTATCTCTTATACTTTATGTTTCTTCCTTAAGGATATGACTTCTCTCTCATCACACTCAATTTGGATCAATGTATACCATGAAAACAATGTAAAGACTGACAAATTGCTTTCTTGGGAGGGGGAGTAAAATTGGGGGGAAAATGTAAAACTTAAATAAAATCTTTAATTAAAAGAAAAGAAAAAGGGTAAAAACATCACTTGTACAAAAATATTTATAGCAGCCCTGTTTGGGTGACAAAATATTTGAAATTAAGTAAATATCCTTCAATTATGGAATGGCTTAACAAACTGTGGTATATGTACGTCATGGAACACTATTGTTCTATTAGAAACCAGGAGGGATAGAGCAATGGCCCTGGAGTCAGGAGTCCCTGAGTTCAAATCAGCCTCAGACACTTAATAATTACTTAGCTATGTGGCCTTGGGCAGGGCATTTAACCCCATTGCCTTGCAAAAACTAAAAAAAAACAAAAAAAAAAAAAAACCAGAAACCAGAAGGGAAGAAAGAAGCCTGGAAAGATTTGCGTGAACTGATGTTGAGCAAGATGAGCAGAACCAGAAAAACACTGTACAGCCTAACAGCAACATGGGGGTGATAATCAACCTTGATGGACTTGCTCATTCCATCAGTGCAACAATCAGGGACAATTTGGGGCTGTCTACTGTATCCAGTGAAAGAATTATGGACTTTGGGGGCCTCTAGGTGGGGCAGTGGATAGAGCACAGGTCCTGGAGTCAGGAGTACCTGAATTCAAATTTTACCTCAGACAATAATTACTTAGTTGTGTGGCCTTGGGCAAGCCACTTAACCCCATTTGTTTAAAAAAAAAAAAAGTTAAAAAGCAAAAAGAATTATGGACTTTGAACAAAGACCAAAGACTAGTACTGTCAAATTAAAAAAAAAGTTATGTTACTATGTAATTTTACTATCTCATACTTTATTTTTCTTCCTTAAGGATATGATTTCTCTCTCATCACATTCAACTGAGATCAATGTATAAGATGGAACCAATGTAAAGACTAACAGACTGCCTTCTGTGGGGGTGAGGGGAGAGAAGCAAGAATAGGGGAAAATTTGTAAAACCCAAAATAAATAAAATCTTTCTTTAAAAAAATGGGGGCAGGCAGCTAGGAGACGCAGTGGAAAAAGCACCGGCCCTGGAGTCAGGAGTACCTGGGTTCAAATCTGGTCTCAGACACTTACCTAGTTGTGTTGCCTTGGACAAGCCACTTGACCCCACTGCCTTGCAAAAGCCTAAAAAAAAAAAAAACAAACCAAAAAAAAAAATGAATCTTATTGCCTTAAAGTATTAAGATCATTGTTAATAAGATCCATTTGGGAAAAAAAAAGTCTGTTCTGAAATCTGTATATGCCCTGCAGCCAGCTGAAAATATCAGCTGGTGAGATCATCGAAATGCTAATCCTACATTTATGGGGTATTTTCCCCCCAAGCCAGACATTGCAAGTGATTTGCTGTGCTCCAAGGTGCCAAAAATAAAAAAATAAAAAGTGCTTTGGGGCGGCTAGTTGGCGTAGTGGATAAAGCACCAGCCCTGGAGTCAGGAGGACCTGGGTTCAAATGTGACCTTAGACACTTAATAATTACCTGGCTGTGTGGCCTTGGGCAAGCTACTTAACCCCATTTGCCTTGCAAAAACCTAAAAAAAAAAATGAAGGACAAACATTATTATTATGGGAAGAGAAATATGGCTTCCTATCTTGGCCCTGCCACTGGTTAGCAGGCAAAATCAAGCCAAGGAAGAGGCAGGAAGTAGCACTAATGATTTCAAATCTCCCTCTAACATCTCTGACTATTAACCTGTGACAAGCAGTAGGAATACTGGGATCTAATCCATTTCAGTTGACCACCTGAGAACGGGAACTATGTGATAAGTGGACATCAGTGGGATACATTAATCTAAGATTTCTTTTTGTCCACCCAGATCACGAAGCCATCAAGAGATCTTTCTTTGTTTACTTGAACAATGAAATTCATGCTTGAGTAGTCATTATTATATGTCTATACATAACAAGGAGAAAGGGAATATGGCAAGAGATGGAATTCCCACACATCTCTCTGTTCCTACTGTCATTGCTGAGGACCTTGCCTGTTTCTTACCCTCCCCCTCCAATCATTCCATCTCTTCCCATGCCTCACTCCTTCTAAACCTAGTCATCTTCTCTGAGTTCTGGTACTCCTACCTGTCATTGTTCTTAGTCATCAGCCCTGCTCTGGCCTCATTTCTCAAACTTCCCAAACTTGATCTCACCTTTGACCATTTCAATGTCTTGCTGTCTTCTGTTCTTCTTTGTACCTGTTCATGCTTGCCAGGCCCCAGCACTGATTTATTCCCACAACTAGACTCCTCTGCCAGTACATTCATGGGCTTTTGAATGGGGCTGGAGCAAGTCTCAAAACCAGAATGGGTCCAACTAGGCCATCACTGTTAGCGAGGTGGCCCTCTTAACCCTCTCCAAATGACTTCTCCATCCTACTTCCCACAGAGGTTGTTCCAGATCTCTTCTCTTAAAGTATCCAGAGCTGGAGGGAATGGCCACCTAGGTTATTGAAGAAATAAAGCAGCCTGATAGGATTCACAGGTCCTCAACCTTCAAATCAAGCTATTCCTCTTATTGTGAAGGCCACCCTTTAGCCCTTATTTACATGCACAAGGGCTAGATGCAAACATCCTAAGGATACAGTTACATATTGTACTTAGGGGGGAAAAAATCCTGATGTTAAAACATCCTAATCAGAAGACAGTGAGTCTTCAAAAAGATTCCCCATGAACAGAATGAGGTCAAGGAAGATTCAATAACAAGGCAGTTATGCAAACATTAAGTATGGACCACATTCTAATCATTTGGGGAGACAAATTTGACCTCTTAATGGCTGGCTTCTAGAGTCCAGTTTAATGAGCTCAAGGTATTTTTCATTCAGTTGACAAAAGCAGATTATGGATATAATTAACTCTGCATTTTGGGGGGCAAAATTAACTCCTTTCTTCCTATTAGTGAATGTACTGCTCTTCTTGCCTGCCTATAGTCTGGCCCTGGAGAGCCTGGGCAAGATTGGAGAGCGAGAGGAGGTCCCAGATCTGGAAGGCCTCTGTGGAGAAAGGGCCAGAATCATCAAGTAGGGTCAGTGCCAGGCCCCTTATGGGGCTGTAGACATAGAGAGGCTGGAGATTTGGGAAGAGAGGATGAGAGTGGGAGGTGGCACTAGGAGCCAAGAGGAACGGACAAAGGTGTCAAGTCTAGGGTTGGGCAGATCTTCCCAGCATCCAAGAGGATCAAGGTAGCCCAAAATTGAAAAAGAGATTAAGATCGTCTGGCATCCTCAGTATCTTACCATCAGCAGGGATCATATTTTTGGCTCTTCCTTCCAGTTTGTTCTGACTGAGCTTCAGGTGAATGTGTATTTGCCTTTGGGGAAGTGACCATCCCAGCATAAAAATCATATTGGATTCTATCAGAGCTTGAAGGGACCTTGGAGGCCATCTAATTCAGAGGTGCCAAACATGAGGCCCACAGGACCAATTGCTTGGCAACACTCTCCACTGCTCCTGAACCAGATTCAAAGCTAAATGATTAATATTTAACAGAATAAATAAAAATCCAATAGAACATAGATAATGACAATATATGATTTTTCTGTCAACAGGTGTCCTTATGTATGGTTTAATGTCTGAGGTCTTTCTAGAGAAATCTTGGAATTCAAAGAGGGAAAGGGAGGAGGAATGCATTCTAAACCCATGGAACCATACAAACCATCTGTTGTTCTTCATCCTCCTCCTCCTCCCTTGCCAGTTTGTCCATTTCTTCCCTGAAAGGCAGTCCCCAGATGTGAACCCTGTATTCTGTTTTAAGGGCAAGCTTTTCATAAGCTTTCAAATGCCATGCAAATATGAGATATTGCTATTGATAATCAATGAGAAGAAGAGAGAATAGTAATAGAGCCTAAGAGCCCATTGCCTCTTTGGGGTACCACATCCCACTTGTGTGTTTACATCCTGTGCTCCCTTCCTTTGGCCTAGAATGACTTTTTCTATTGAACCTTTGAGGCCCAGCTCACATCCTCCCTCCATCCTTCATGAAACCTTTTCTATTTCTTTCCCTCTTAGATTATTATCCCACCTCTCTGAAAGACATCTGCTTGTTCCTCTGCTATGCACTTCATATATTCTACTTGGTATTTCTAGTTAAGTGTGGGAACATATCCATCTCCCCTACTAGACTTTGTTCTGGTTTGGGGGCCAGAGACTTTAGTTCTGTTCTTTATCTCTCCCACCCCACCACTCACACATCCTGTCAAGCCTTCTCAGAACATTGGAGATATCACTGCTGAATTCTTGAATAGAAACTGTTATTGAGCCAGGCTCTCCTATGTCAGAATGATATAGCAAGTTTGGGGGACCTATTCTTAGGACTGTCCTAATTTATCCCTATTCCATGACATCATCCTTACTTGGTAGGCCATTACCTCAAAACTTGGTGCAGTTGGGACCAAGTCTGTGAAAGATATTTCCAGAATGTCCCTACCATGACTCTGAGGCCAAGACCATTCCATTAATGACTGGCCATTGAGTATACCATGTTGAACTTATAGTCTGAACAGTTTAAACTCCAGCTCTGTCACTAACTGCCTGTGCAAGGCCAGCCTTCCAGCAAGCAGACTGTTCAATGGTCAATACCATGATTTGACACTCTCTTGACCCAATCTCTTTTTTTGAGACAATCGGGGTTAAGTCACTTGCCCAGGATCATTAGGGCAAGTAAATGTTTGAAGTTGGATTTGAACTCAGATCCTCCTGATTCCAGGTCTGGTAGTCTATCCATTGAGACACCTAGCCCCCTGACCCAATCTTAGAAGACCAATATGTTTGAAAGAGCATTGCCCTTGGTCCAAACTATTGCCTACGTAAGCAAAATGATGGCAATATAGTCTTCATTCAACAATGAATTGACAGATAAAACTAGTAAAACCCACCATAAGTCTGGACCTGGGAGACATGGTAGGAGAGAATGATGAACTCCAAGATAGGGTTCCTAGATTCAAGGGACTGAGTATAATTTGGAAAACAGCCAAATATGTATATAATAATCACCAAGTTGCCTTCAACTAGATTCACTTGAGCTCAGAGGCAGACGGAAAGATAAGAAAATCGCAAAAAGTTTGATGGTAGAAAGGGACCCTTCAAGTAGGCTTTGAAAGATGGATCAGAGATTGAGAGTTGGAAGGAATTTTTAAAAGTCTTTTCCTCCAACTGCCCCATTTTACAGATGAGGGGGAAAGGCCCAAAGACAAAAGTGACTTACCCAAAGTAACACAGGTAATAATTGGCATAGCCAAGATTCAAAGCCAGGATCTCTAATTTCAGATCTATTATATGATCAATCCCCTGTGCCAGGCTTACTTGCCCTTGATGGATTAGGTTAGAAAAAAATATATGTTGGGAAAAAAGAAGGAAGATGCAGAAAGAGTAGAACTGTCTTTTGTAGTGACTGGAAGGGTGGGTTACATGGCATCTAAGGTCTACATCAGCTTCTAGATTCTATTTAGCAATGATTCCTCAGATTATACTAAATTATTAATCAGTTTTCCTGCTACACATATGATCCCATTGCCATAGACTCTCAAAACCAAAAGTAATCTTAGGGGCAAGAGTGTGCTGGCACTAGTCTGTATAGGTTCAAGAGAGTTGATTGTTGGGTTTTCAATGTGAGCGTTTAAATCTTGGATAACAGCAAATGCTAGAAAATCAGGGCTTAAAAGTCAAGAATTTCCAGGAGCTTAATGAAAAAAGTGAAAAAGAAGGTGGCTTAGCCCTACCTAATCTAAAATTATATTATAAAGCATCAGTCATCAAAACTGTTTGTTATTGGCTAAGAAATAGAGTGGTGGACCAGTGGAATAGACTAGGTACAAAAGCAGGAGATGATTATAGTAATCTGCTGTTTGATAAACCCAAAGAGTCCAGCCATTGGGATAAAAACTCCCTCTTTGATAAAAATTGCTGGGATAATTGGAAGTTAGAATGAAAGAAACTTAGATTAGACCAACACCTCACACTCTTTACCAAGATAAGATCCAAATGGTTACAAGACATAGACATAAAAAAACAATACTATAAGCAAATTAGAAGATCAAGGATTAGTTTACCTGTCAGATCTATGGAAAGGGGAGCAGTTTATGACTAAGGAAGAGTTGGAGAACATCACCAAAAACCAATTAGATGATTTTGATTACATTAAATTAAAAAGCTTTTGCACAGATAAAACCAATGTAACCAAGATCAAAAGAAATGTAGTAAATTGGGAAACGATCTTTACAACTAATGATTCTGACAAAGGACTCATTTCTAAAATATACAGAGAACTGAGTCATATTTTTAAAACAAAAAGCCATTCCCCAATTGACAAATGGTCAAAGGATATGCAAAGGCAATTTACAGATGAGGAGATCAAAGCAATCCATAGCCATATGAAAAAAATGCTCTAAATCATTATTAGAGAAATGCAAATTAAAGCTTATCTGAGGTACCACCTCACACCTCTTAGATTGGCCAATATGACCAGAAAGGATAATGATCATTGTTGGAAGGGTTGTGGGAAATCTGGGACACTATTACACTGTTGGTGGAGCTGTGAACTCATCCAACCTTTCTGGAGAGCTATTTGGAGCTATGCCCAAAGGGCAAAAAAAATGTGCATCCCCTTTGACCCAGCAATATCACTATTGGGTCTATACCCTGAAGAGATGATGAAAAAGGGTAAAAACATTACTTGTACAAAAATATTTATAGCAGCTCTGTTTGTGGTGGCAAAGAATTGGAAACTGAGTAAATGTCCTTCCATTGGGGAATGGCTTAGCAAACTGTGGTATATGTAGGTCATGGAACACTATAGTTCTATTAAAAACCAGGAGGGAAGGGATTTCAGGGAAGCCTGGAGGGATGTGCATGAACTGATGCTGAGTGAGATGAGTAGAACCAGAAAAACACTGTACACCCTAACAGCAACATGGGAGTGATGTTCAACCTCGATGGACTTACTCATTCCTTCAGTGCAACAATCAGGGACAATTTGGGGCTGTTTTCGCTGATCTTGTTACATCTTAGACTTCTTGTCTCTTCTTTAAGGATATGATTTGTCTCTCATCACACCCAATTTGGATCAAGGTACAACATGGAAACAAAGTAAAGCCTGACAGAGTGCTTTCCGTGGGGGGGGGGAGGGAAGTAAGATTGGAGGGAAAATTGTGAAACTCAAATAATATCCTTAATAAAAATAAATAAAAAAAAAGAATGGGGGGGAAATTGTAAAACTCAAAATAAATAAAATCTTTCTAAAACAGATGACCTTCTTTAAGATAGTGCTTACCTTCTCGAGGGAGTAAAGGAGAGAATTTGGGACTTAAAAATGCTTTAAATGAAGGTTTAAAAAATGTTCAATGTATTTGGGAAATAAACATATTTTAAAATAAAAATAAAGAAAATCATGGCTTGATTTCTTATTTGTTAATTACCTAGACTTAAGAAAGTAATGGAGAAAATGTTTATAATGCAGATTAAATTGAAAAGTATGTGGTATATTTTCAGAGAGCTGGTTGTTAAATACCAGTATACCCTGATTAGAGGTCATGTGACTGCCCTAGCCCCCTCTGTACACGGCCATTTAGTCTTTGCCTGCACACATCTAGTTTCAGGGAGCTGCCTTCATCTTAAAACAACCCATTTCATTTCTGTATGTTTCTAATTATTGGAAAGTTCTATGTCTTGAGGTTATATTGTCCTAAGCCCTCTTTAATCTTTAATAGAGTCATGTTCCCTGGGCACCCAGAATAGGATCTGGCATTCATTGGCCTGTCCCCCAGACAGAATTTGGGTGACACCATAGGAAAGAAAAATAGAACCATGAATAATTCCTGGCCCAGATCCTGAAGGACCTAGAAGGCCAATTGAAGTTCATTGTCATCTTGATCAATGAATATGTATTGAGCTCATCATTAGGGACAATGGCAAAACGCAGGGTCTTTTGCTATTTCAGATGAATGGCTCGAATGCAGGGGATGTGGCAACTTTGTGATATGTGGAAGACGTTTAATATGGTGACTCATAGGGTCATGCTTAAAAAATTAATTCAAATTGGCTTGGAGAGGAGCCAAGGAAAATGGCCCAAAGAGACTGTAAACAAAAAAGGTGATATATTGATTTGAAGGAGGTATCAAGGGGAATGCCAACATCAGTAGAGAAGAGGCTAAGCCAACTGAGCTCATCATTTTAAGAAATATTTATTAAGGACCTACTATGCATTGGCCACTGGGTATACAGAGAAAGGAAGGAAAGAAAACCTGATTAAGGTTTTCTATTAAGGGCCTACTATGTGTCATTGTCTCATTTGGTCATCACAATGATCCTGGGGAGGTAGGTGCTGTAATTATCCCCATTTTACAGAGGAGGAAAGAGAACAACTCACCCAGAGTCACATAGCTCAGAAATGTGTCTGAGATTGGATTGACCTTGCTGTCCTCTGTCCACAGCGCCCCCTAGTTGCTGCTTCCAAGGTTCTCACAATCTATTGGAGAGAGAACATGCAAAGAACCATGGACCAGAGGCAGAAACATGTTAAAAAGGAGATAATAATCACATAAGATTATTAATAAGATTAAGGGGACCTGAGAAAGGCTTACTGAACAAGGTGAGATGTCAGCTAAATCTTAGGGAAAGCCAGGAAGAAAGGGGAAGAAGGAAGAGAGTTCCAGGCATGGCCAGACACCCAGCAAAAATCCAGTCTGAAGATGAAATACCTTGGGGTGCCTCTTTGTGTGTGTGTGTGTGTGTGTGTGTGTGTGTGTGTGTGTGTCTGTCTGTCTGTGTCTGTGTGTCACTGTTTCTGTGTCTGTGTCTCTGTTTGTATACCTCTGTGTGTTGCTTTCTGTGTCTCTGTATTTCCTTGCATCTGTCTGTGTCTGTGTGTCTGTCTGACTGTGTCTCTCTGTGTCTGTGTCTATTAGTCTGTGTGTCAGTGTATGGGTCTATGTGTCTATCTATATGTTCATGTATCTATGGGTCTGTTTCTCTTTGTGTCTGGTTCTGTCTGTGTGTCCCTCAATGACTGTGTGTACCTCTCAGTCTGTTTGTGTGTCCCTCTCTTTGTGTCCCTCATTGTCTGTCTGTGTGTCCCTCAATATGTTTGTCTCTGTGTCTCTCTGGGTCTGTCTATGTATCGCTCTGGGTCTATCTGTGTGTCCATCAATATATCTGTCTGTGTGTCCCTCTGGGTCTATTTGTGTGTTCCTCATGGTCTGTCTGTGTGTCCCTTTAGGTTTGTTTGTGTGTCCCTGTATGTCTGTCTGTGTGTCCCACTGGATCTGTCTGTGTCCCTCTTTGTCTGCCTGTGTGTCTCTCAGGGTCTCCCCTGGGTCAGTCTTTATTTCTGTGCTGTCCATGTGTCTGTCTGTATGTCTCTCTGTGTCTGGCTATGTGTTTCTGGGTTTTTTTTCTGTCTCTGTGTCTTTGTATATGAGTCTCTGTGTCTGTGTGACTGTATCTTTCTATCTTTTGTGTGTCTATGGTTTTCTTTGTGACTCTGTGTCTTTCTCTTTCTGTGTCTGTCTTGTGTCTGTCTGTGTCTATATCTGTGTTTGGATATGTCTGTGTTTTTCTGTGTCTTTGTGTTTGTGATATGGAGAAGGCTAGTCATTGAATGACAGCTTATGGAAAGAAGTAAGGGATCAGTCCTACAAAGGAAGTAAGATTATGAATTGCTTTGATTGCCAAAGAAAGGATTTTCTATTTTCCCTGGAGTCATTAGGAAATCCCTGGAGTCTTTTGCATAAGGGGATGACATGTTTAGACCTGTGCTTTAGAAAGATTCACTTGCTGGTTAAGTAAAGGCTAGACTGGAGAATGGAGAGGCTTGAGGTAGGCAGTCTCAGCAGCAACTATTGCAATTGTCCAAGCATGAAGTGATGAGGGCCTCCATCAGGGTGGTTTCAGTGTCAGAGAAGGAACCATACAGTAGGGATATTTTTTGTTTTGCAAGGCAAATGGGGTTAAGTGGCTTGCCCAAGGCCACACAGCTAGGTAATTATTAAGTGTCTGAGACCAGATTTGAATCCAGGTACTCCTGACTCCAGGGCCAGTGCTTTATCCACTGTGCAACCTAGCCACCCCAGTAGAGATATTTTGAAGAGGGAATCTACAGGATTTGGCAACTTGAATAGATAAGGTTGCAGAAAGAGAGAAAGTGAGGAGCCAAAGATGATAACCATGGTGGTACCCATGAAGCAGTTGGCTATTGTCCTGATGAAATTATCTATCCTTTTCCAAAGAGAATGGGGAAAGACTGCATCCCTGGGTACTTTGCTAAGTGATCTGGCATGGGAGAGGTGAATATAATGGGGAAAGCTCTGGATTAGGACTCTGGAGAGTCCTGGCTCTATGAGTGAGGTTGCTATGTAACTTTTGCCTGGTCACTTTCCCTTTATGGACCACAGTTTCCCTCATCAGTATGCAGCAGACATGCATCCAGAGGAGTCATAGAAGCCCTCTTTCCAGAGCTTCCATCCCTTGAACAACATAGGGAGTCTTTTTGTTCTCTATTCTTCTTGCCCAAGGAATGATCGAATTCACATACTTGAATTGACCCTCATGACATGAGCCTTAAAAAGACAAATATGGCTGTTTGTGAGCCTTGAGAAAGACCTGAACATTCCTTCAACCTCTACAGGGAGGTTACCTGTACCACAAAGTAGTGTCAGTTGGTGACATGGAAGGAGGCGGAGAGAAGAGGAGTGAAATAAGAGACCTCAATCCTTGATGAAAGGAGTGAGAAAAAAGATGGTCCTGGAGTGACAAACCATCTACCTAGCCCCTAAAAAGGAAGAAGAGGGATTGGTAGAGCAGGGAATCATGTCTACCAAGGAGCAGCCTAAACCTTGGGTCTCGTGAGTCACATGGGTTAGAGAGGGGCCTAGAAGAAAATAGGAACCATTGACCTTCAGAGAAGGGAAGAGAGTAGAAATCTGATTAAGAGCAACTTTTTGTTGTGGTTGTATTTAATAAAATCTGCTCTATTTACATTGTTTGGTTAGCCTGAATTCTTTTTTTTCTTCAGGTTTTTGCAAGGCAATGGGGTTTAAGTGGCTTGCCCAAGGCCACACAGCTAGGTAATTAAGTGTCTGAGGTCAGATTTGAACTCAGGTACTCCTGACTCCAGGGCCTGTGCTCAATCCACTGGGCCACCTAACCGCCCTAGGGCTATTGACTCTTAAAGAGACAAAGAAAATGCTGTTGTTCCCAGGGGAAACCCAAGGTAGGCATTGGGAGCCATAGAGATCATAAGTGAGAGAATGAGACAGCTCCCACCCCCACCCCCACTCCTCTACCCCCTCCTGGTGAATCTGGTCTACTGAATCAGGGATTAAGACTTAAATGACACAAGGGTCTGAGTAAATGAGAAGGTTGGTCTAGATGATCTCAAAGTTTCCTTCCATTTGAAAAGAAGAAAGAGAAGAAAGTTAAGAGGGAAGGAGACCTTTTCAAATTTTCTTTTGCCATTCACTTTTGGTCCCAGCTTCTCCCCACCCACCCATTAATTGTATGAACTCCAGCAAGTCCTTTCTCCCTCTGGGCCTCAGTTTCCATTTCTGCATAATATGGAATGACATAATACAGTAGAAAACACCAAGTCTGGCTCAGAAAGCAGTTTCTAAAGGAAGTAACAAAAGAAAAGCTTGTCCATCCTGATCCACAGGGTCTGAACTGGGCTGGGTCCTTTGAACTTCTGAGACAAGAAGTAGCAGCCAACAGAAATTGCCAGTAGACAGGAGAAGGGCTTCTTGGAAAAGACATTTCCTGGAAAGTAAGGAGGAAACCCAGCTAGTGGCCCCCCCTCCTGTCTCAGCTTCTAACAGAGGCAGCTCAGTCACCAGTTGTCTCTTGACTACAGGCCATGCATACCAAGAGAGGCTCTTTACACTCTGCTATCAAAGCATAGGCTAACTTGAGGTTTCCCATGGCTCCTTGGAGAGCAAGGCCAGCCAAAGCCTGGCAAATGTCTGCCATGCCCCTAGTGAAGCCTAACCCTTTATCAAGCATGATTGGGTTGGGAAACAACAAATGCTCCCCTCCCTTCCATTTCAAAGAAAACAGCTCTAAGAAGATAACCCTTTGTCATTCATCAATGATTCTGGATGAGACTGGGAGGGGAAAATAGTATATCAAGAGGTAGGGAGTGAAGAAAAAGAGGGACATTTAGGCCTCTGGCTACCCATTCCATCCAAATAGTGTTACTTTCCTGAAGAATTCTCAGAATCTGAACTCAAGATCCTCCTCATCATGTGAAAGGGACACCTGGACTTGGGGCTGTGGGACCTGGGTACAGGAGCTCTGCTTCTGGTTCTGGCTTTCTCCCATTAATCCATTTCTGTACAGTGTGTAACAGCACAGTACAGTAGGAAACACCAAGTTTTGAACCATGAGTTCAAAGCCCTATTCCATAACTTACTATCTGGATGACCTTGTAAAAGTAATTTCATCCTCTCTGGGCCTCAATTCCCTCATCTTATAGCCTAGATAACTTTTGAGGTCTCTTCCAGCCCTTGAATTTTTCACCTGGGGTGCAATGACCTCCAAAGGATAGATTTGGGGGGTATATAGGGAAATGACTGGATGACTAGATTCCTTTGGAGTCCTATGTATTTTATTTAATATAAAAAACATTATTATTATTCTGAGTAGGGGTTCCAGGCTACTCAGAACTGCCAGAGGACTATAGGACACACAAAAAGATTTGAAGCCCCTGGTAACAAGATCTTTTCCAGTACTATCATTGGAGGGTTTTTAAAAGGCTTTGGTCTTTTGGATTACTGCCTGGTCAAAACTTATTCAGTTTTGCTTTAGCGGATACAAGAACATGAGAAAGATGGTGCCAAGGCCAAATCCAGTGAATGTGCTATATACAGCATGGGTGTGCTACAGCTATCTCTGACCCATTGTTCAGTTTTCAGTGCAAGCATTTACAACTCAGAAATCAGCAAATTATTCTACCGACTAAGCCTTGATTTCTTGTTTTCTTGGTTGTTTAGACTTGAGAAAGTGATGGGGGGAAATGGTAATAAACAGATTAAGCTTTAAAGTACATCTATTAGCCCATCTCTGCCTTCTTCCTTCTGAATCTGAATGGTTGGTCCTCCATGGGAGGCTCCTCAGTTAAGGCAAGCTTTTTGGTAAAGAACATTAAAAGACGTGTCAGTGGGGCAGCCAAATAGCACAGTGAATAGAACACTTTGGAGTCAGTTCAAATGCAGTCCCAGATACTAGCAGGGTGACTCTGGGTAAGTTGATTAACTCTGATGATGATGATGATGATGGTGATGAAGAACAAGAAAGAAGATGAAGAAGAAGAGGAGGAGGAGGAAATAATCACACTAGTTCCTAAAATACAAGTCTGACTTTGTTACACCTCAATTTATGGAGCTTCAGTGGCTCCCTATTACCTATAAGAAAAAATACAAACTCTATATTTGGCATTTAAAGCCCTTCATAGTCCAGCTTTGATTTATCTTTCTAGATTGATTTTCCCTTATTCTCCCTCAAGCAGTTCATATTGTAGCCATCTCCACCTTTATGCCTTTATTTTCAGTTTTGGGGGGGTTTTTTGGTTGTTGTTGAAAGGCAATGGGATTAAGTGAAGTCACCCAAGGTCACACAGCTAAGTAAGCATTAAGTATGGGACACAGATTTAAACTCAGGTGCTGCTGTCTTCAGAGCCAGTGCCACCTAGCTGCCCCTTAAGGATGCCTTTATTTCCACAAGTTCTCTCCTCTGGTTCTGGAGACTTTAGAACTTCTAGTTCCCTTCTAGGCTCAACTCAGATCCCACCTTCTCTGAAATGGTGCCCTACTCCATTACTTTTTATGTAGATTTTGTTTTTAATTTCTCTTCACATACATACATATGTGTGTGTGTGTTTCATCCTGGGATAATGATAGCTCCAGAGTAGGAACAACTTTGTATCCCCAGTATCTAGTGGGTAATAAGTACTCATCGATTTGCTCACACTTACATGATATTTTATAATGCCTTTCTATTTATAAATATACTTTCTTCCCAATAGTCCTGTGAAGGAGATGGCACAAATATCATCATCCCCATTTTGTAGATGAGGTGTTTGAGGGCCAAGGAAATGAATTGACTTGTCCATGATCACATGTGTCAAATATGGGATTTGAACTATGACTTAGCTGACTCCAACAGGCTTTCTCACAAATCAGAACCTGTCTCCAGCCTCAGGCTCCTTCCCTGAAACAGTCAGGGACTCCCTTGGGAGAGAAAATTACTAATGCTAATAGTCTCTCCCCCATTCACACCAAACTGAAAGGGATCTTTTCCCATGGTCAATGTATAGCAGAGACAAGTCCTTCTGGCTCTGGAGTCTTTCCTTTATTTACTACTCCATATTACTTTTCATTTAGAAATATCATACTAGAAATGCTAGCGATAGCTATAACATAAGAAAGAGAATTGGAAGGAATAAAGGAAGTTTGGAGAGAATGTTGGAGCACTAGAGAGTCCAAAACCTAGGGCAGAGACCACTTCTGATGGAGGTGGGGTACAAAAAGGCAGGGGGGAGGAGGAAATTGTAGTTTGAACTGGTAAATATCACTAATGAATGCTAAAAAAAATTATTTAATAAAACATTAGCCTAGAAACTATAGCAATATAGTCAAAATATTATTCACTATGACCTCACTATGTACCACTATGAAATGTTATCATGGCTGAGCATTAAAAAAAACTATAAACATAAGAGAAAATAAAAATCAAATGATATCAATGAATACATGAAAAGACTGAAAAATTCTCATTCATGTTAAAACTCATTAAAAGCATATGAATAAAAGAACCTTTCCATATCAAAAGCATCAATCTGATGTCATTAGCATGATTTAGAACAGATATATACTAGAAGCTTTCTCAGTAACATCTGGCTAAAATAAGAATATCCACTGGTTCTTTTTCAATTCAATAGAGAAGGGGCAGCTAGAGGGCACAGTGCATAGAGTACTTGGAGTCAGTAGGACCTGAGATCAAATTTGACCTCAGATGCTTGCTTAATAATCACCTAGCTGTGTGACCTTGGGCAAATTACTTTACTCCATTGCCTTGCAAAAGCTAAGAAAAAAAATGAAACCTAAAAAAACCCCAAACAACTCAATAGGGAAGGGTATTATAAATGTGAGTTCAATGGCATAGGAAATTCCTGGATGAGGAAATTCCCCCTTTTCTATAAAGGTCCAGTACCTTCTATTTTTAGTGTTCCCTAGACTTGAGGTCCTAGAGCACTGAAAATTGACTTTGCCCAGGTGTCCAACCTGTCCAAGGCAGGATTTCTGGCTCTGAAATCTTTCATCTCTATACTGTTCTGCATTTCACTTAAACATACAATCTGATATACCACCAGCTGCATTTCTTTTTTGGGTTTTGTTTTTGCAAGGCAATGGGGTTAAGTGACTTGCCCAAGGTCACACAACTAGGTCATTATTAATTGTCTGAGGTCAAATTTGAACTCAGGTCCTCCTGGCTCCAAAGCTACTATTCTACCCATGGTGTCACCTAGTTGCCCCTTTCGAGCTAAGACAAGAAAAAGAATTTGAAGGAATAACCAGAGGTAAAGGGAAAAGCAAAGTACATTTCTTTTTTTTTGTTTGTGTTTTGTTTTTTGCAAGGCAACGGGGTTAAGTGGCTTGCCCAGGGCCACGCGGCTAGGTCATTATGAAGTGTCTGAGGCCGGATTTGAACTCAGGTCCTCCTGACTCCAAGGCCAGTGCTCTATCCACAGTGCCACCTAGCCGCCCCCCAAATTATATTTCTACGCAATAAGACAATAATCTGTTTTGCTTAGAGAATCCTAGAGATTGAAAGAAAAACAATAATCAAAACAATTAATTACTTCAGTAATTACTTCAGTAAAGTAGCAGGATACAAAATAAACCAATATAAATCTTCAGTCTTTCTTTACATTGTTAATGTAACTCAGCAGATAGAAATAGAAAGAAATTCCATTCAAAATAACAATATGTGGTTTTATATACATATACACACACACACACACACATATTTTATATATATATATATATACACACATGTATGGGGAGGCTAGGTGGCACAGTGGATAGAGCACTGGCCTTGGAGTCAGGAGGACCTGAGTTCAAATCCGGCCTCAGACACTTCATAATGACCTAGCCGCGTGGCCCTGGGCAAGCCACTTAACCCCGTTGCCTTGCAAAAAAAACCAACCCTAAAACAAATACACACGTACATACATATTTGTGTCTAATAATAGCCATGGCGGGGAGGAAATTACATAATAATTTTATTTTATATATATATATTAAAAATGAAAGGCAAATTGTATATAATAGATTTGCAGGTTCATGTGCAATCATCTTTTAATCTATATTATTTTGTTATGGAAATGCTTGTTTTATTTCTTAAGTTCAGAATAAAAAATTAAAAATAACTATGCATAAAATATTTGGAAGAACACCTACTAAGATACAGGTAGAGTGTGTGTGTGTGTGTGTGTGTGTGTGTGTCTGTGTGTAACCACAAATCACTTTTATTGACAAATTGGAGAGACATCCACAGTTCATGATTGAACCATTTCAATAAATTTAATATTATAATACTACCTAAATTTATGGATTCACTGCTAAACCAAATTATAATTAAAGGGTTATTTTATAGAGTTAGATCAAATAATATCAAAATTAAATATAGCAACAAAAAGTTATGAATTTCAAGAGAAACAATGAAATAAGAATGAAATGGAAATGGTGTTTCCAGACCAAAAACTATATTATAAAACTAATCATCAAAACCATTTGGTACAGTTTAAAAAGTTTTTTTAAATCAATCAGTGGAGGCAGCTAGGTGGTACAGTGGATAGAGCCCTGGAGTCAGGAGTACCTGAGTTTAAATTGGACCTCAGACACTTAATAG
Organism: Macrotis lagotis; assembly: GCF_037893015.1. Lineage (NCBI taxonomy): Eukaryota > Metazoa > Chordata > Mammalia > Peramelemorphia > Peramelidae > Macrotis > Macrotis lagotis. Next base: position 44,660,935 of record NC_133666.1, read on the forward strand.
TTACCTAGCCGTGTGGCCTTGGTCAAGCCACTTAACCCTATTTGCCTTGCAAAAAAAAATTCTAAAAAAAAAAATCAATCAGTGGTAGACAAGGAAAAATCAGAAATAATATAATTTAATTATCTAATTAGTTCCATAATCTCCAAAATAATTTGTTCAAATCTCTGGGCTATCAAATATCTCTGGCAAAGATGATATATAGGTGGTTAAAGTATATCAACAGTTTTCAAAAGAAAAAAAGCAAACTCTCAACAGACATATAAAGAATGTTCTAAATCACTAATAAGAGAAATGCAAATGAAAACTTTAAGATGGTACTTAATTCTCATCAAAGATAAACTGTAGAAATAGTCAGCTTTGGAGAGACAGTGAGAAGATGACGCCTAAATTCACAGCAGGTGGAGCTGTGAATCATTCTAACTATTCTACAAAACAATTTGCAACTATGCTGGAAAAATAACTGAATTGTTCATCATCCCCTTTGATACAAAACTATCACAAGTGGCTTTCCATCTCAAGGAAGTCAATGACAAGAGGTGATCTCAGCCACTGACAGAATCTAAGTCGTGTTGCTATCTACTGAAGCCATTAGAACTTTCTGTACTATACCCCCAAATTCCAGTGCATCTGTGATCTCAGCAATATGAGCACTCCCTCTAATGTAGTAGATTGCAACCCATTAATGGCCTACCCACCCTATCTCTTAATCCATCTTTTTTGGTCATAAATTCACAATAGGATATCATCAACTCAGTGAGTTGGGTGATCTATTTCTTTTTCCACCTGTTAACTAGTCAAATCCTAGTACAATAGAACAATTTAGAAAGTTCCTTGGAGGGGTGGCTAGGTGGTGCAGTGGATAAAGCATCAGCCATGGAGTCAGGGGTACCTGAGTTCAAATCCAGCCTCAGACACTTAATAATGACCTAGCTGTGTGGCCTTGGGCAAGCCCCTTAACCCCACTGCCTTGCAAAAAAAAAAAAAAAAAAAAACCTAAAAAATTAAAAATAAAAAAGAAACTCCCTTGGAGCTTGTTGTATGGTTAAATGACCTGTTCAGTTTTTCCTTATTTGTTGACTATTCCCTCTCTGAACCTTAGTCTCTGGCTCTATAAAGAAAAGACAGTTCTCCTTGCTTCAGTTACTTCATAAGGCTATTAAAAGATCAAATAAGAGTGTTGTGGGTTCTTGCTTGATTAAAAAAAAAATTTCATCTACTGTGAGAGCAACAGGTGGGGAGGAACTCATAAGATAATGCATAGAATTAGAGTTGGAATGGCCCTTTCAAGGTCATCCAGTTTAACCCACTCATTTTAAAAAAAAAGGAGAAAATTGAGGTTCAAAGAGCTATATAATTTTTCCAAAGACCTCATGAGAGCAGGTAGAACTGGCAATAGAACCCAAGTCTTCTCACTCCAAACATTCCAAGGACTTTATTTTAGCCTTCACCAAGAAAACCAGGGTCCTCTGAAATTCTAATCCTAAATTAGGACTGAAGTCAGTTGACAATGCAAAGATGGGCTATTCCCTTAGGGGAATACAGATCTCTTCAGTGAACCATTCCTTTCCATAGAAAAACAAATCCTTTGCTGAAAGACTAAGCATCCAGGCATTTTTTTCCTCCGGAATACAATAAAAGCTCATCAATTGTCATTGCACTCATTTGAAATTAATGAAAATTTTCCTGAAACTAAGCTAAAGTCTACTTCTGTAGTACAAAACCTTTTTTCAGAGATGCTGCAAACTAATAAGGTAAGCAAGATTGCAAGGGAAATGTTTACATTGTAGAGGAGAACCATCCCTTCAATTACTTTACAATCATTTACATACAGACTAAAATAACTCTTAATTAAAGATTTTATTTATTTTGAGTTTTACAATTTTTCCATCTTACTTCCCTCCCCCCCACAGAAGACAATCTGCCAGTCTTTTCATGTTGTACATTCATTCAAATTGAGTGTGATGAGAGAGAAATCATATCTAGATTAAAATAACTCTTACAAATTATTCTTGTCCATCAAAGCAAGCACGTTAAGGGCCTCTACAGAGAAAGACTTTATTTGTTCCCAGGTAGAATTCCATTGAAAGAATCAGAAGTTTTGACATCCTCGGAAGTGAAGCTAAAAAAGCATTCAACTTGAAATTCGATGAGTAGGGTTTAAATCCCAGCTCTGATCCTTACTACTTGGGGGATCCTAGGCAAAAATCACATAAACTCTCTGAGGTGGGGAGAATCCTGGCAGGACCTGGCAAATGAGAAGAGTACTTTGCAAACACAATGGTCCTATAGAAATGTGAGTGATCAGAAGAAGGAATATAGTCAATTTTCTTTTTTAAAAATTTGTATTTATATCTATTAACATTTTTTAAGTATTTTATTAAATGTATTGCAGGCCATTAAATTTATTACATACTACAATTACATGTAAAAGCAATTTTTTAGCATTCATTTTAAAAACTTGGAGGTTCATAATTTCTCCTCTCCTTAGAAGGCAAGTGATTCTATATAGGGTATACATGTATAGTCCTTTAAACTATTTTTTTTAGGTTTTTGCAAGTCAAATGGAGCCAAGTGGCTTGTCCAAGGCCACACAGCTAGGCAATTACTAAGTGTCTGAGACCGGATTTGAACCCAGGTACTCCTGACTCCAGGGCCTGTGCTTTATCCACTGCACCACCTGGCCACTCCTAAAAAATATTTCTGTATTAGTCATGTTGTGAAAAAAAACATAGACCCAAAAAACTGAAGAAAAATAAAGTTAAAAAATGTATAATTCATCAAGGCTATGAATACATTGCTGGTGGAGCTATGAATTGGTACAGCCATTCTGGAAAGTAATGTGGAATTATGCAAATGAAGTGTCTAAATAATCCATCCATTTGATTTAGCAATGATGCTTTGATATATAAGGAGGGCATTGCCAAAATGAAAGGCTCCACAAATACCAAATTACTGATAGCAGCACTTTTTGGTAACAGAGAACTGGAAACAAAACGGATGCTGATTGATTGGGGAAGAGTAAATAAACTGTAGGGGAGAAAAAGAATGCTTCAATCTGTATTCAGAAAACATCAGCTCTTTCTCTCTGGATGGGTGTCATTTTTTATCACAAATCCTTCAGTATTATCTTGGGTCATTGTATTGCTGAGAACAACTAAATCTTTCCCTGCTGATTATCTTATAACATTGTTGTTACTTTGTACAAAGAACATTTCACTCTGTATAAGACTCCAGGTTTTTTTGAGTATATCTAGTAATTCTTTTCTTATAGCAAAATAGTATCCCACCACAATCACAAAGCACAATGTGTTCAGCCATTCCAAGACTGTTGGGCATCCCCTCAATACTTTTGTACATAAACGTCTTTTTTTCCTTTTTGGTTTTTTTATCCTTTTTTTTTTTTTTGGATGCAGAACTAGTAGTGTATGCATGGTTTTATAGCCCTTTGGGGGATAGTTCCAAATTGCTTTAAAGAATGGTTCCATCAGTGTACAACTCCACCAACAATGCATTAATGTCCATTTTCCCCACATCCCCTCCAACATTCACCATTTTCCTTTTCTATCCTATTATTCGATCTTATAGGTATGAAGTAATAGAATTGTTTTAATATACATTTCTCCAGTCAATAGTGAATTAGAGAAAAGACAAGCTGTACAAGGGCAGACTAGACAGGTGTGTCTCATCTCCACCACGAAGCAACTTCCCTCGGCAATCTACATTCCCTCTTTCTCCTGTCTGCCTCCTTCCTCACAACTTGCTTAGCAGAAACACACAATCCTCATCCATTACTTCTCTGTCAGACTCTGCATTCATAGCACAGTGCACCAATCTGGATTTCTGGTCTAAGGCTGCCCAGTGCTGTAAGCATGGAATGGATGAAGATGCTCAGACTGCAGCAGGACTAGTTGGAATCTCTGGTTTCTCACACTCATGCTCTGTGTGGATAAACTCAGAAAGATGACACCTGATGAATGCAAGTACCCACAGGCATGAAATTTGGGATTCCATGTGCAAGACTATCAAACTCTACCAGCTTCCTAAATTAAGGAAAGGGAATAGTCTTGAAATAAGATTCAACTTGCTTCTTAAAGGGGAGCAAAAGAGAGAATATTCCATTTCAATAAGGATAATAGTACTTTCACACCTAGTTTCACAGGCCCTGATAGTTTTCTCTCTATATAAATTAACATCAGAAGTATTTTCATAAACATTTTCTGAACTGAATCAACAGGAAGAATTTATGAAGTGCTAGTTATCTTCCCAGTACACCTTGACACGCAAGAATACAAAAAAAAAGAATAAACAAGAGCCAATCCTCAATAGATAAGTAGTCAAAAGATATGAATAGTTTTTTGAAAGAATTGCAAATTATAACACACATTGACATTTGAAACTTGTTTCAAGACAATAGTAAGAGAAATGCAAATTAAAACAATTCTGAGTTTTCACTCTCACCCTGAAAATTGATCAAGAAAATAAAAGAGGATAATCAGTGTTGAGTTGTGGGAACAAAGGAACATTCATAAACTGTTGGTAAAACAGTGAATTGATCCATCCCTTTTGATTATATGGAATTAGGCATCACTCTTCATACTTTTGACCCAATAAATCCTTCTGTGAAGACACTTACCCCAAGAAATTCAAAGACAGTAACAAAAAGAATAAATGATAACAACAAACTGGAAACAAAGTGGATGCCTACTGGATGGGACAAAAAGAAGTTGGTATATAAACGTAACAATTATTGTGACAATAGAAGGGAGAAAAATCACAACAAGGAACCTCAGTTGTCAGTGACTGGGAAAACAAAAAAGAAATGGTCCTAGGGAACAGATCCAGGAACGTACTTTTATATTTCCTTTGACAGAAGCAGAGGACTGGGGACCAAGGTGGGGAGTGGAGACATATTAAGGGAGAATGTTGTGAAATATAGTGATTATCAGGGAGTTTTAATTGTTTTTTCTTTGTTACAATGAAGGATTCTATGGGACAGAGAGCAGGACAGTGGTACAGACCTAGAAATAACTGTGATGTAAAAATAAGAGACATCAATAAAACACTTTTTAAAAGTAAAAAAAAATAGTGAATTAGAACATTTTTTCATATGGCTATAGATAGATTTGATTATTTCATCTGAAAACTGTTCATATCTTTTGATCCTTTATCAATTGGGGAATGCTCTTATTCTTATACATTTGACTCAGTTCTCTATATTTCAGAAATAAGGTCTTTATTGAAGAAATTTGCTTCAAAATTTTTTCACAATTATTGAAAAACATTTTTCTCCATCTTAGTCCTTCCCTTTGTTTATTCCATTTTCTCTCTCCTTTCACCCAGTTTCTCCTTAAATGCATTTTTGTTGTGGTTTTACAAGGCATTAGGGATTAAGGGACTTGCCAAGATCACACAGCTAAGTATTTTTTTTGCAAGGCAAATGAGGTTAAGTGACTTGCCCAAGGCCACACAGCTAAATAATTATTAAGTGTCTGAGGAGGAATTTGAATTCAGGTTCTCCTGACTCCAAGGCTGGTGCTCTATTCACTGTGATACCTAGCTACCCCCTTAAAAGTGTTTTATTTCTTAGGGGTGGCTAGGTGGTGCAATGAATAGAGCACCAGCCCAGGAGTCAGGAGTACCTGAGTTTAAATTCAGCCTCAGACACTTAAATAATTACCTAGCTGTGTGGCCTTGGGCAAGTCACTTAACCCCATTGCCTTGCAAAATCTTAAAAAAAAAAGTTGTTTTATTTCTGATTACCACTTCCCTCAATCTGCTCTCCCTTCTATCACCCCACCACCATTTCTCATATGCCCTTCACCTCCTACTTTCCTGTAGAGTAAGATATATTTCTACAACCAATTGAGTGTGTGTGTATATATATATTATATATATATGGCTCTTTGAGTCAATTCTGATAAAAGTGAGGTTCACTTACCCTCCCCACGTTCCTCATTTTTCCCTCCACTGTAAAAGTTTTTTCTTGTCTCTTTCGTGTGAGATAATTTCATTCCTCTTTCTCATACATTAATTTAATTTTTTTAGATATCATCCCTTTATATTCAACACATACCTGTGCCCTCTGTCTATAGATACTCCTAACAGCCCTAATAATGAGAAAGTTTTTATGAATCACAAGTATCATCTTCCCATGTAGAAATATAAAAAGTTTAATTTTATTAAATCCCTTGTGATTTCCCTTTTAATGCTTCTCTTGAGTCTATTATTTGAAACTTAAATTTTCTATTCGGCTCTGGTCTTTCATCACTAATATTCGAAGGTTCTCTATTTCACTGAATATTTATTTTTTCACTTGAAGGATTATGCTCAGTTTTGCTGGGTAGGCGATTCTTAGTTATCTTACAGAATATCACATTCTACATGGCTTTGTTATCTTCTTCAGTGTGTGTGTTTTGATCAGGTCAGAATTTTTTCACTTGTTTGCTCATTTCTCTGGTCTATTTCTGCATTTCTAACTCTTTGTTAAAGTCCATCTCTGCTTCCTGGGTGGAAGGCACACTGTCTTAAGCTTCAGGGGTTTTGTACAGCTGTTTTCAGAGATACTTAGAGGGACATAAAGTTTTCAATTCTTCCAATGTATGATGTAAGAAGATGTGTGTTTACTACTCTCCTGGCCTGTGGTCTGGTCTGTGAGTGACCACAAGGACTCTTTTCTGCCTTGGAACTGTGATGAGGGTTCTTATTGCACTGTGGCCACAAGCTCTAGGGTGCTAGTGCTCCTCTTTACCCTGGGAATAATACCCAGTACTAGGGGTGGCTAGGTGGCACAGTGGATAGAGTACTGGTCCTGGAGTCAGGAGTACCTGAGTTCAAATCTGGCCTCAGACACTTCATAATGACCTAGCTGTGTGGCCTTGGGCAAGCCACTTAACCCCATTGCCTTGCAAAAAACAAAAAACAAAACAAAACAAAAAAAAAATTATACCCAGTACTGGAACCAGATCTGAGTATGGGCAAAGTAGTGACAGCCAAAAGGCCCCTGAAATCTCTTTCTGATATATTGTACAATGTGAGCTGAGGTTCTGCAAAGCAATTGCTGCTGCTGCTGCTGACTCAGTGGCTCCCAAGGCCTGCTCCTGGTTTGCTGAGGCCCAATCTATGCTGGAGAGGCTCTATTCTCACCTAAGTGTAACAAATCTTTTCTGTTGACCTAGGTTGTATTTGACTTGAAAATTATTTCACCCCATACTTTTGTGGGTACGCCAGCAATTGTTTTAGGGTATTAAAGGTCATTAGAAGGGTTTGGGGGAGACCTTTTCTTGGCCATCTTGGCTCTGTCTGCATCACTTTTTTTTTTTTAAAAACATCCCTATTTCAGACTTGCTACTGACTTCATTTGCATGCTGTGCCCATTTAGTGAGATTTGCTTTGATTTGTGGGAATACAAGTACATTGACATTTGCATATAGGCCCAGATGCCTTTAATGAAGACAGAAGGTCTTTCCAAGAACAAAAGCAGTCTCATTCTGACTATAGCTTTGGCAACAATTGCAAACTGGCCTTGACTTTCTGTCATGCTGCATTAGCTAACTGCTTGCTGGGCATCTAGGCATCTGACCAAGAGACCCCTCAAAAAGAGCATAAGCAAAACCAAACTCATCATTTCCCCTTCAACTTAGTTCCTCCTCCTTTTTTATTTTTGTCCAGGGCACCACCATCCTTCTTGTCATTCAGGTGATAACCTAGGAATCATCTTGACCCCTTCACTTTCACTCACCCCATCCCCATTTCCAATAAGTTGTGGAATTGCATTGATTCTAGCTCAATAGCTCTCATCTCAGTCCCTATTTCTCCCCTGATGTCCCAGCCACACAAAGGTCTTCATCATCTTGTCTGAACTATCTAGCCTCCTAGATGATCTCCCTGCTTTCCTGTCTCTAATGCATTCTTCTCACAGATACCAAAGGGATATTCCTTTTTTTTTTTTTGAGAGGATAAAATTTTAATTAACTTAATTTAAAAAATGAAAATGTGGGACAGCTAGGTGACGCAGTGGATAGAGCACTGGCCCTTGAGACAGGAGTACCTGAGTTCAAATCCAGCCTCAGATACTTAATAATTACCTAGCTGTGTGGCCCTGGGCAAGTCACTTAACCCCATTTGCCTTGCAAAAACCTAAAAAAAAATGAAAATGTCATAAAGTATATTTAAGATTCCCTTCTCAATTCATATTTCCTAAAAACTTCTGGATTTCTTAATTTCCTATTAAAAATTCCCAATCTTGGGGCGGCTAGGTGGCAAAGTAAATAGAGCACTGGCCCTGGAGTCAGGAGTACCTGAGTTCAAATCCAGTCTCAGACACTTAATAAATACCTAGCTGTGTGGCCTTGGGCAAGCCACTTAAACCCCATTTGCCTTGCAAAAAAAACCTGAAAAAAAAAGCAGCTCCATCTTTCAATCATTTCTAAATCATTTATTTCTTCCTTCTGAATTGTTACCTCTCTTACAATCATACAGGTGGAAGTTAGCTTAAATTAGTTCCAAAGTGATATTCCTACAGCACGGTTCTGACCAAATCACACCAAAACTCAAGAAGTTTCCTTAGCATTGTATTGCCTCTGTAATAAAATGCATATTATTTTGTTTGCCCTTTAAGGTCCTTTACAATCTGGCTCTAACCTGTTTCTATATAGATTTCATATTCTTTGTTTTTTTTAAATAATTCCCACCCATCCCAATTACATGCAAAAATAACTTCTGATATTTGTAGGGTTTTTTCTTAGTTTTGAGTCCCAAATTCTATCCCTCCCTTCCACTCTTCCTGAGGTGGTTAGTAATCTGATATAGTTATATCATGTAAATGCAATCAGGTAAAATGTATCTCCATAATAGTCATTATTATTGTGCAAGAAGAGACTAACCTGCCCCCCAAAAAAAACAGACAAGAAAGAAAAATAGTAAAAAATAGTATATTTCAATCTGCATTCAATTAACATCAGTTCTTTTTGGGGATGTGTATAGCATTTTTCCTCACTAGTCTTTTGGTATTATCTTGGATTATTGCATTACTAAGAATCTCTAAGTCATTCACAATTCTTCATTGTACATTATTGCTACTGCTACATACAGTGTTCACTTTGTATCAGTCTTTCCAGGTTTTTCTGAAATCATCTTGCTTGTCAGTTCCATATTCTAATCCCTCCTTCACACTCTCAACATCTCACCCAAATTGGCCCATTTGCTGTTTTCCAGACATTAACTAGAACTCCTGATCCCTGTGCCTTTTCACGGATAGTCTCCTATGTCTGGAATGCTCCCCTCTGGACTTTTACCTTTTGGAGCCCATCCCTCTTCTCTGGGCTCAGATCAATCCCAGCCTCCTACATAAAATCTTCCTTGAACCTCTGCCTTGACTTGTTAGTCAAACAACTCAAACATGTTGTTTCCCCTCTAATACAATGTAAGACTGTGAATGAAACTAATACTTTATCCAGAGCTGAATTTGTAAGCATTCCAGCATTTGGAAAGGATCATTTTAGTAAGAGATATAAGAGACATCAAACTGGGAACCTTCTCTGGGTAGAGATGGCTGCTTCGGTCTGCAGAGAGTGAACTCAAGATATTCTTCCATAAACTCAGTTTCCCCTGAAGATTCAACACAAAAACCAGAGAACAAGGAAGACAGGGAGGGAAGAATTCTGAAGGCTCCCAGTTGATGACTTTTACACATATTCTCAACAAACCACCAGAGCAGCTGAAGCCAGTCCTGTCCGCCCTTTTCATTCCCTCCACCAGTTAATTGTATATCTCCCTTATGTACTACATTAGTTTCTTTCAAAGACTTACTCTCTGTCCAAAGGTTTTTGTGACCTATGGCCAAAGTTCTGTGAATCAAAATCTTTTGAAGCAGATATAAAGGCTCACATATTTTGAATTGAAAGGGACCTTAGAGGTCATCCAAAATTGCTCATTTTACATATGGGGAAACCAAAGCAAAAAACGTTGTGGTTTGGCAGTGTCACTCAGGCAGAGACGGGATTTAGATCTCAGTCCTCCATGCCAATTTTATTGTTCTTATAAAAGAATTAATTATTGGGAGAAGTAGCATAGACTAGTAAAAAGAACATTCAATTTGAAGTCATGTGAGAGCTGTACTGACATGAACAAAAATCCATCCTCTGGTGATTACTTGCTACATGACTAGGCAAGTCATTTAACCTCCGTGCCTCTGTTTCCTCATTTGTAAAATGGGGACAATAATACCTCTCATGGTTGCTGTGAGGCTCAACTGGGATGCGGCCTGTGAAGATCTTTGCCAACTTGAACCCAACCATAAATGTCACTCCTCTTTGTTAATTCCACATTCCAGTCAAACTGGTCTACCAGCTGTTCTCCAAACTTGCCCTGCCCCCTCCATTTATTCATTTGGACAATCTGCTTCCCATCCCTGGAATGCAAGCACTCCCCCACTCCCTCTTATTCCTCCCCCCCCGGCCCCCACCTCTATGTTCTCTCTGTGTCTGTTTCTCTGTCTTTCTCAGAATCTTTATTTTTTTAAGACTTGGCTCAGGTGCTGTCTCCTCTACCTCCAAAGCTGTTAGCACTCCCCCCCCCCCCCATTTCTTTTTATTTCTGTAGTGGTTCATGTGGAGCACCTCTCCTCAGATCCATTTTATAGGCCTTTGTTCTCACTACTCAGAACCATGATTTATTTACACAATAGGAACCCATCAAATTCCTACAGGAGAGATTGAATTGAGCCAGGTGAGGGAACAGGTACTCTGGCTTTGAGGTTACCATTGTCTCTCAGGGACAGAACCTGCCCCAACCCCAGCCTCAGTGTCTCCCTCTTCTTCTCTGTAAAGAGTTCAAGGCACTATCATTTGGATAAGTATCTGGGTTCAGTAGTTGGCTTCACCTTCTATAGAAGCCTGAAGGTTTGAATGAATCAAATGTGGCCACTGTAGAGAAATCCTCTAGTAACTAATGCTCTAGAGAATAAAGGGCCTAGGTCACCCTAGGACAAACACCTCCTCAGTGGGACATTATTGCTTCTAGATAAGCACCCCTCCTTCCTAAAGGCATAGATATTTCTTCTTCTAGCACTCTTCCTTTACCTGGGGTGCTGGTCTCTAAATGGCTTGTTTATCAGTTATATACACAATTTGAACATTATAAAACTTACAAAAGGAAGAGATGAAATAGCATCTAGTCCTAGAATTAATAGGGAGTCCCTAGGCTTTACTGAGTAGGACAGTGGCTTGGGTGGGAAGAAAATCACATTGGCAGCTAAGTGGAGGATAGGTTGAAGCGAAGGGAGGTTTGAGGTAGAGAGACCAACTAGCTGGCCATTGAAGTGGTTCAAGTGAGAGGTAGGTGGTGTCAGTGTTCCTTGTTGTCGGTCCTTTGTTCTGGAAGAGGACCATGACATCAGAGAGGTGGTGCCATGACAAGTGAATTAGGTTTGAGTGAAAGGATTGCTGTACAAAGTCACCAGCCTCATTTTCTCCTCTGGAGCCATCTGGTCCAGTGGCTAGATATGAATCAGGATGACTGGAGATGGCCCTGGATGAGAGGTAATCAGGATTAAATGACTTGCCCAAGGTCACCCAGCTAGAACTCAGGCCCTCCTGACTCCATGACTGGTACTCTATTCACTATGGCACCTAGAGAGAAGGGTACAGATTCAAGGGGCAGAAGATAGAATGATGGGAAGACTGGACTCAGACACTTAGCTATATGATCTTGTGCAAGACAACCTCTGACTCAATTTCCTCAGTTGTTAAAATAGGGATAATAATCACACCAACCTCCACTGGGTTCTAATTGGAAGGATCAATTGAGATACTATTTGTGAAGTGTTTACCTAGCATGAAGTAGGAACTATACAAATGCTGTTTATTATTGCTGCTGTTGAAGTAGAAATGACAAGATTTGTCAAGAGATTCAGCATGAGGCAAGTGGGAAAGTGAAGAGTCAAAGATACAAACTCAGGTGACTAGGAGGGTGGAGTTGCCCTTGACAGTGAAAGGAAAACTTGAAAGAAGGATGGTTCTGGAAAAGGGTTGGGGGTGGGGAGAGAAGAAATGACAATGGACTCAGATTTTCAAAATAGACCCTCTGCCAGCCCATCCTGGCTGTTTCTCTAGTGCCACTCATTCTGCCCATCCAAACTGAAGGGGGGGGGGGCTCTTATAGTCACTGCCCTAGAATGTAAATCCTCTCTCCAAGTCTGGGGGGGGGGGGGGTTGTTGCAGCCATGAGGTGATCTGGGGGATGGGGATGGCTCTGTTAGGAAGGGCTGATGTTTTCCACTGCTATGTGATATGGTAGGTAGAACATGAAGTAATTAGGTTCTAACTGCCCTGAGGGAGCCAGTGCTGTTTTAGAAGGAGGGAAGTTGGAAGCTGAGCTTAGAGGAGGTAGAATGAGAGACTTTGGAGACAAGTCTAGGTGGGGCTGGGTGGCAACAAGCCCCGTAAGTGACTCTCAAAAGAGAAGATAGGATGCCACTCGTCTTCCCAAGCCTCCAGTTGTTTGACTGCACAATGGGTCAGGTCACTGAAGTCTCCTCCCAGCACAGCTTTCCATGTAGCTTTTCCAGTCTTATCTCACACTCATGTAGCTTGGCCTTCAAGTAAATCCTCAGTCTCCTACCTCTGGTTTTCACAGATCCTTCCCTTTGCCTGGAGCACACTTGGATCTTGTTCTTCTTGGGAGGTCGGGCTCTTCTCGGAAGACTTTTCTGTTTTCTCCAGTTGTTAATGTGCTCTCCCTCTATTATCTTTGGAGAGTATTTCTCTGGGTATTCCAGGCCCCAGCATTGCCTGTCATACAGGGTTTAAATGTCTCTCTCTCTGCCTCTCTGCCTCTGTCTCTGAATCTGTCTCTCTCTTTCTGCCACTCTGTCTCTGTCTCTCCCTGAGTCTCTCTCTGCATCTGTCTCTTTCTCTATTGTATCCTCCAGTACAAATTTTGTGAAGGTGGGCATTGAGCCTTATCTCATCTTCCTATCTCCTCCAGTGCTTTGTACAAAGTTCTAGGACCCAGCACTGTCTATCATATAGGCAAACAGGGCTTAAATCTCTCTCTCTCTCTGTGTGTCTGTGTGTGTCTGTGTGTGTGTGTGTGTGTGTGTGTGTTTCTGCCTCTGTCTCTGAATCTATTATTTTGTCTCTCTCTCTCTGCCACTCTCTCTCTGTCTCTGTCTTTCCCTGAGTCTCTGTCTCTGTCTTCCTCTCTCTGCATCTCTGTCTCTCTCTCTATTGTATCCTCCAGTCCAGTACAAATTTCATGAAGGTGGGCATTGAGCCTTATCTCATCTTCCTATCTCCTCCAGTGCTTTGCACAAAGTTCTAAAAAAAAAAAAAAAAAAGCAGGGGGTAGCTAGGTGGCGCAGTGCATAGAGCACTGGACCTGGAGTCAGGAGGATCTGAGTTCAAATCCGACCTCAGACACTTAATAATTACCTAGCTATGTGGCCTTGGGCAAGCCACTTAACCCCATTGCCTTAACCAAAAAAAAAAAAAAAAAAAAGCAGATGCTTAATAAACAGGAATTTGATCTTTGCATCCTTTCCCCACCTCACCTCCAGTCCTCACTCAAACATAGGGTCTCCCTCACATGCATGAGACCTTCCAGCTCAGTTCTGGGTATGACTCATATAGCAGGGGCTGGTGGCTTTTCATGTGGACAAGACTGTCTTTCCAAAGGCTAGGGCTTCAGGAACTTTCTGGATGGGATATTCCTGTCATGGCGACTTATTCTTTCAGGATGATGCATCAGGAACTTTCCAGGAATTTGGAGAGACAGACAAATGGCTAGGGAGCACTTGGAGATCTAGTGCCAGATTGAAACACCCTGGTCTATAAAAGGAAGGAATGAGAAGCATCTCTCATGGGTAGGGCCATAAGCTAACAAAATCTTCCAAATGAAAAAGGAGATTGGGACCTGGCTGGCCTCCCCAGCAGGAAGGGTGGTTTCCATGTTCTTGGACTTGGGGAGCACTCCAAATCTGTGGGGGTCCATTCCCAGTGAGCCTCCACCTTAGAGACTCTCCTAGCTGTCTGCACTCTACCACATTCCTAGGTCCAAGTCTGGGCAAGTAGACTGGAGAGTCCAGGGCTAGGAAGGAAAGGCCCACTATAGAAAGAAAGCAGGCAATGCCAAGTTTGCAGACTGGTGGGCCACCCCTAATGGGGCTCAAAGGGCCCTGGGGTGGGGATAAGAGGAGAGGGGGAGCTATTGGAAAGCAGTATCCCATGTAAGTGAGCAGGCCCACCCTAGGAGAACAAGAAAGGGATGCTGATGAGAGACAACATGGCCCAGCGAGGGCTGTGGCCCTTAACTTACTATATCCTAGGCCCCTTCGGCCATTCGGTGAAGCCTATGAACCCCCCCCCCTTTTTTTTTGGTTGGTTTTTTGCAAGGCAAACAGGGTTAAGTGGCTTGCTCAAGGCCACACAGCTAGGTAATTAGTAAGTGTCTGAGACGGGATTTGAACCCAGGTACTCCTGACTCCAGGGCCTGTGCTTTATGTACTGCGCCACCTAGCCATTCCATGAACCCCTTCTTAATATAATATTTTAAAGGCGTAAAATAAAATAAAATACAAAGGGATTACAAAGAAAAACAATTATATTGAAGTACAGTACAGAGGAGCAGAACCTAGAGAACATTGTCTACATAAAAAACATTATGAATTGGCCTAGAGAATCTGAATAAACACTATGTTCACTTTTTAAAAAATTCTCTTCTGTTTTTCCTTCCTATCTCATGGTTTTCCTTTTTTCACTTGGTTCTAATTCCTCATACAGAAAGTGACTAATCTGTAAACATGTTCAACACAAATGTATATGTACAATGTTCACCACTGAGTAGAGGGGGTGGGAAAGGAGGGAGGAAGAAAATTATATAACTTATAAATATGCATCTGCATGTGGATGAATGGTGAAAAACTTTCATAACATGGAATTGGAAAAATAAAATATCAGTTGAGAAAAAAAAAAGAAATATAGTTATCAATTTTTTTTACACTGAGTTCATAGATCCCAGGTGAATAACCCCTGGTAGAGAGTGTTGACTTTGGAGTCAAAGGTCCTGAGTCTGAATTCTGTCTCTGCAACTTACTGTGTCATCTTTTTTTTTGCAAGGCAAATGGGGTTAAGTGGTTTGCTGAAGGCCACACAGCTAGGTAATTATTAAGTGTCTGAGGCCAGATTTGAACTCAGGTACTCCTGACTCCAGGGCTGGCACTTTATCCACTAAGCCACCTAGCCACCCTTACTGTGTCATCCTAAGTCAATAAGTCTCTGAGTCTCAGTTTCCTCACTTTCAAATGAGGACATTGGAACAAATAACCTCCAAGACCCCTCCAACTCAAAATCCATGATCCTACATGAGGGTAGAGACAAATCCTCTTGTGCCAGGCTAACAAGAAGTAGTCTAGTTTTGGCAGAGCAGTACTGGGAAGCAGATAGAGGTAGATCTTACAGCAGTGGTCTGATTAGCCACCCATAGTCAGAGGTCCAACTGATAATAAATTGGGCATGAGCCATACCTGGGCACTGGCTCCATGGGAAACCAGGTAGGAGGAAGTAAGGCAACCAAAGCAAGGGAGGGGGAAATGCCAGGAGTTATCAGAAGTAGGATCAATCCTGGCAAACCCAGTAGAAAGGCTGGCCAAACTCTCTGTTCAAAACAACCTAGCTAGTGCAAGAACCATCAATCCCCATTTTTCCATAAGAGGACTGTGGGGCTCAGAGAATGAAAGCTGCTTGCCGAAACCTAGCTATCCATCCTGTGAAGGACAAAGGTAGGGTTCATGGTGTTGGTGCCTGGAAGAGGTCTTACTAGTCATCTCTTCCAACTCCCTCTTTCTTTTCAAAAATTTTTTTTTAACAAGCAATTTATTTTTTCTCTTTGTCTCTTTCTCGATCTCTCTCTCTCTTGCACTTCTTCCATTAGAAAAGAAAAACAAAATCCTTATAATAAAGATGCATAACCAAGCAAAATTTTGTTGAATCCAAAAATGTATGTCTCAGTCTATACCCGAGTCTATCAACTCTGCCTCATTATCTCATCCACCCTGCAGCTCCCTCCCTTTGTGTCTTTGGACAAATCCCTTGCCTCTCTTCCAGTGTGAAAGGCAGAAGTTAGGCCCAGAAATATGAGATTGATCAGTTCACTGATCAAAGTGCTTTACTTTGTCTTCACAATGCTGTTGTCTCAACCCCTTTTGTCTTCAGAGGGATAAACTGATGATCAGAGAGGTAAAGATATTTGCCCAGGGTCACAAAACTAGTAAATCACAGAGGCAGGATTCAAACCCTGGACAAACCAATTAACCTCTCTGAGCCTCAGTTTCCTCCTCTGTCAAATAAGGGGATTGGATACTCAGCCTCTAAGGTCCTTTCCAGGTCTGAATCACTGATCCTGGGATCTTAGGATATATTACCTGCACTGAAAAAGGCCATGCCAGTCAACTGATAGGCAGGAATGCCAGCAATAGTTGGAGGGCCTGGATCTAAGTCTTTTCATCTTTCACTTCTACTCTATCCCTCCTCCCTACCTCCTCTGGGTCAAAAGACTTGGCTTCCTCTCTCCTAAGAAGGAGTGGGGGAAGGGGGCAGGGGGAAGAGGTTGGAAAGAGGGAGAGGGAAGGGAAAAGAGGGGAGGAAGGAGGGGGAAGGGAACAGGGAGGCCAAACAAAGAGTTGGCCCAAGGGTTCAGAGCAGAGACAACTGGAGACCCCTCCAGTTTACTGTCTGCTTTAGCTGAGTGCATTAGATCAGGCCTTCCTTTGTCAGATAGGAAGGCAATTCTAGAATGTTGCTATAGGGCTAATCTCAAGGGTGGAACACAGTGTCCCCTCTTTATGGAGTGTTAGCCATGAACAAGGCTGAAGGCAGCTCAGAAAAAGGCTCTTCATGTTTCTCACATTCAACCCTGAGCAAAACATTTCCTTTTAACCAGACTGGACAGGCCAGCTAATATAAGAGAAGGTCGAAGTGGTGGTGAAAGGAGGAAGGGAAACCTGGGCCTGGGAGTAATTTACTTACAAAATCTTAGGCCTGGGCCTCAAAAGGGGTCTCAGATTTCTGGGCCTAACCTCTGCCTTTCACACTGGAAGAGAGGCAAGGGATTTGTCCAAAGACAGGGAGGGAGCTGCAGGGCCTAGACTAGGACACAAAGCTCCTCTGGGCCTGGCTCTGCTTTTTGTACTCCCTACTTGTAAAGGAACCAGAGCCCCAGTCCCAATTGGAATGGAAAATAATAGGCCATGTTCTCCAACCCTTATCTCTCATTCTGGGGAGACTCCCTCCCTCTCTCTATCTCTCTTTTTTTTTTTTTGGTTAATCTTAATAATATCTTATTTTTTTTCCAATTACATGTAGAGAGAGCTTTCAATATGCATTTTTTGTAAAGTTTTCTCCTTCCTTCCCTTCTCTCCCTCCTCCTCAAATCAGCAAATAATCTGATATAGGTTATATAAGCATAATCATTTTAGACATTTCCATATTAGTCATTCTGGAAAAGAAGAATCAGAACAAAAGGGGAAAAGCATGAGAGAGAGAAAAAAAAACCCCAAAAGTGAAAATGGTATGCCCTTTGTCTACATTCAGACTCCATAGTTTTTTCTCTGTATATGTATCACAATTTCCATCAATAGAATTGTCTTTGATCCCTACATTGCTGAAAGAGTTAATTCAGGGCGGCTAGGTGGTCCAGTGGATAAAGCACCGGCCCTGGAGTCAAGAGAACCTGAGTTCAAATCCGACCTCAGACACTTAATAATTACCTAGCTGTGTGGCCTTGGGTAAGCCACTTAACCCCATTGCTTTGCAAAAACCTAAAAAAAAAAAGAGTTAATTCAATCATAGTTGATCATCGAGCAATACTGCTATTACTCTACACAATATTCTCCTGGTTCTGCTCACTTCACTTTGCATCAATTCATATAAATCTTTCCAGGTTTTTCTGAAATCCACCTGATCATCATTTCTTATAGCCTAATAGTATTCTATCACTATCATACACCACAACTTGTTCAGTCAATCTCCTCAATTTCTAATTCTTTACCACCACAAAAAGAGCTGCTATAAATATTTTTGTACCTGAGTGTCTTTTGCCCTTTTAGATCTTTTATATATCTTCTCTTTTTCTATATCCTTGGGATATAGACTTAGTAGTGGCATTGTTGGATTAGTTTGATTCAGCACTTAGCCATAGCACCAAATTGTGGAGATAGTCTCTCTTTTTTGTTTTTCTTCTTGATATTTTATTTTTCCAATTACATGTTATGAAGGTTTTTCAACATTCATATATATATATATATATATATGCATATTTATAAGTTACACAATTTTCTTCCACCCTCCCTAGAGATGGCCTCTCTTTTTTTCTTGGTTTGTTTTGCTTTTTTAGGTTTTTGCAAGGCAATGGGGTTAAGTGGCTTGCCCAAGGCCACACAGCTAGGTAATTAAGTGTCTGAGGGTAGATTTGAACTCAGGTCCTCCTGACTCCAGAGCCGGTGCTCTATCCACTGTGCCACCTAGTAGCTGGGAGATGGCCTCTCTTAAAGAAATTCAGAGGAAATAACCTGACCTGGGTTCTGGAGTTAATCTGTGATTCACTATATGACCTTGAACAAATCCTTTCTCCTCTCAGGCCCTCTGTTCCTCATCTCTAAAATGGAGGAGGGGCAGCCATAAAATGAACTCTAAAATCTTAGATTCCTTTAAAATCCCCCTCCCAATGCCTCAACTTTTTTAACTTATACCATGAAGGCAAGTAGGTCATTGGGCTGGATAGAGTTTACAGTATAGGAGAAGTAACATGAAGTCATTCTGGGAGCGGAGACTGGAGACAGATTTTGGAAAGTTTTAAATGCCAAGCTGCAAAGTTTGTTTTTTATACTAGAGGCAATAGGAAGCCAATGAAGGTTCTTGAGTAGGTGAGTAACATGGTGCTTTGGGAAGATTCTTTTGGCAGTTGTGTGGAAGATAGATTAGAGAGGAGGGAGACCAGAAGCAGAGAACAACTCAGAAATTACAGTAGTCTTGATGAGAGGTGATGAGTACTAGGATTAAAGGTGGAGGTTAAACGAAGAGGCAATGGCTGAGAGATATTGTGGAAATACAATGGGCAAAGGCAGCTAGGACTGCTGTAGAGGATAGAGTACTGGACTTGAAGTCAGGAAGACCCATCTTCTGGAGTTCAAATCCGGCCTTAGACACTTACTAGTTGCTTGACCCTGGGCAAGTCACTTATAATCTGGTTTGCCTCAGTTCACTCATCTGTAAAATGAGCTAGAGAAGAAAATGGTAAACCCTTCCAATATCTCTGCCAAGAAAACCCAAAATGGGGTCACAAAGAGTTGGACATAACTAAAAAATAACTGAACACACACAGAGAATGGGCAAAATTTAGCAATTGATCAGGGATGGGGGTGGGTGAGGGAGAAGGAAGAGTCAAGGCTTACCAGACTAGAATGAAAGCTCCTTGGGGGCAGAGATTGCTTCATTGTTTAGGTTTCCGGAGAAGTGCCTGTTAGATGTTTATTAATGACAGCTTTCTGATCTGGGGAAGGACAGTGGGGTCCTCTTGGGAAAGTGAAACTTAACATTTAAAGGGGAGGCCTTTCTCTCCCAGCTGCTCCCTCTTCACCCCCAGAGATTCAAAAAGGAGACAGAGTGGTGGTATTGGGGTGAGGAAGACTGGACAAGATGTCCGTGTGGTCTCTAAAACCTACTTGCCAAGCAGTTGACAAGTCAACCTTTCTGAACAGAGGTTGTTTCTGAAGTGGAAAAATGGGAATAATAATAATTCTCTATATCATGTAGTCATTTTGAGGCTCAAATGAGATCTATGCAAGGTGCTTTGTAAACCTAAACAATTGTCAGCCACTGGGATGTCAGACTTCTCTTAGATTCTGAGTCAAATCCTGTCCTCCTTAAGGAGGGCAAGAGGCCATCATCAGGAAAGAATCTCCAATACTGTACATAATATGAGAGTAAACAGGATGGTCAAAGGTCAGGAGACCTCAGGTCACCTGATGAATATTTAAATCAAGCAGATAGGTTTAGCAGGAGGAAGATTTGGGAGGTACCAGCTAATTGTCTTCAGGTTTTTAAAGGACTAACAGACTTATTCTGCTTTGCTCTGGAGGCCAGGACTTGGAACCACTGGCGGAGGTTGCAAAGAAGTCAAATAGGTTTGATTAAAATCAATTTAGTTCTCCCAATTAGAACTGGACTTGGCCCTATGTGCCTATCTTCTGTCAGCCTCACCACTACCAACCCCAGGTCAGGACTACATTAGGGCCTTAGGGGGTTCTCTCATCTCAAGAGACCTCTACAAGTTGTGTGACCTGTGGGTCTTTCCCCCTTTTATATGATCTCTTTAGGATATGGACTTAGTAAGGGCATTGCTGGATCAATTTGATTCAGCCTTTGGGCAGAGTTCCACATTGTGGAGATGACCTCTCTTTTGTTTTTCTTATTGATATTTTATTCTATTTTTCCAATTACATGTTAGGAAAGTTTGTCGGGGCAGCTAGGTGGCAGTGGATAAAGCACCGGCCCTGGAGTCAGAAGTACCTGGGTTCAAATGCGGTCTCAAACACTTAATAATTACCTAGCTGTGTGGCCTTGGGCAAGCCACT
This sequence comes from Macrotis lagotis, assembly GCF_037893015.1. NCBI lineage: Eukaryota > Metazoa > Chordata > Mammalia > Peramelemorphia > Peramelidae > Macrotis > Macrotis lagotis. The sequence continues at coordinate 44,681,561 of NC_133666.1, forward strand.
TAACCCCATTTGCCTTGCAAAAACCTAAAAAAAAAAAAGTTTGTCAACATTCATCCACAGGTATATTTATAAGTTACACAATTTTCTTCCATCCTCCTTAGAAATGGCCTGTCTTAAAGCAATTAAGAGGCCTCTCTCTGCCTCGGTTTCCCCTCTCTAGAGAAGACAAGATTAGACAAGATTATCTATAAGAGCTCTGTCAAAACCAATGTTCTGTGATCCTCTAAATGTTATTCCACTTAGGGGGTGCGATTGGGACCTACCTATCCCAGCAGAACCTCTAAACTCCTGTAATTCAGGGGAGGCGGGCACAGAGTAGCCTTCCAGTACCAAAGCTAGGCCCGGTGATTTGTTGGGTCGGGAGAAAATTCTGTAGAAATAGATACTGAAGGATTGCCGAGTGGGCAGACACTTGGTAAAGAGTTTGAGAACAACTTTCTTTGGGTTATTTTCACTAGCCTGAGAAATGCAGCCTTAAAGAAATCCAGAGAAAAACGTAGAGCAACCTCAGGTGGTTTCTGGCTTGGGCCTCATGGAAAGGCTGGATTTGATGAATCTAACAAGTTCCCTGCTAAGGAAAGCATACTTGGAGAGGTAATCAGCAGGCATGCAGAGGGCCTCTGATCTCTCCCTGGGGTGTTGGTGGCTATCAGGTGTGCTAGGATTGGCACACCATTGGGAGCTGAGATTTCCCAAACAGTGCTCTTGGATTTGTGTTTTTAAGCCCCCTGGGCTAGTCACTAATCACAGACTCAAAACTGTAAGGAACTTTAGAAATCATCTAGGCCACCCCTCCATCCCCCATTTGGCAGAGAAATAAACTGAGGCTGGAAGAAGGGAAGGAATTTTGATGTCCTAGACCTCCAAATTTCTTTGTCACCCACTTACTCTCACTAGAGAAGGCACTCCTTAGATTCACATCAAAAAAAGGACCCAGAGGTCATTTCCTGGGACATTGTGAGGTCTCTACTGAAACAGATATGATGAGCAGAGGTAACATGGAGTGGAGAAAGAGGAAGTTTGCTATCTTCATAGTTTAACTAATTAGGGGCAGCTAGGTGGCGCAATGGGTAGAGCACTGGCCTTGGAGTCAGGAGAATGTGAGTTTGAAGCCAGCCTCAGACACTTGCCACTTGCCAGTTATGTGGCCTAGGGCAAGTCACTTAACTCGGATTGTCTCACGTCCAGGGCCATCTCCACTTGCTTGTCCTGGCATCACCTCCCTGATGTCATGGTTTTCTTTGAGAATGAAGGCCAAACAAGAGTTTAACTAATTATGGCAATTAGATGGTGCAGCAGGTAGAGTGCTGGCCCTGAGTTCAAATCTAATCTCAGACACTTGACCCTTACTAGCTGTGTGACTTTGGGCAAGTCACTTAACCCTCACTGCCTTCCATCCAGGGTCATATCTGGCCACTGGTCCCAGATGGCTCTGGAGAAGAAAATAAGACTGGTGACTTAGCACAGCAACCCCTCACTCAAATCCAATTCACTTGCTCTCTAATGCCATGGTCTTCTTTGGAAATGGAAGATAAACATTAACTAACCTGATTCTGGATCAGAACATCTTGGTTCAAGCTCTGTCTATGCCATATATTAGCCAACTTTAGTCCTTCACTGCTCACATTGATTAAAAGTTACAGGCAAACTAGCAATTTGAGTTGGGGAAGGGAGTTTGTAGCCCTCAGTTTTTCCCCACTGCTCAAATCACAGGTCTGGACTCATATGGGGGCGTGGGGTGGGGGTGGGGGGCAGGCCCAGATGTTCATTTTACTCCTTCAGAAGGAAGAAACCATATCTTCTACATTTTGGCACCCTGGAACAAAAAATCAAGGCTCCTTCTTCTACCCTTCTTATGGTTATTTTTCCTCTCATCTACTGCCTAGTCTATTCCTATCCCAGGGCCAAGATCGGCCTTGTCTTCTTAATGTACCATCAGATAACTTCAGATGATGTTTGCTCAGCAACCCTGGGGGTAACTTGTACTTTTTTAAGGTTTACAAAGCAAGCACTGGAATGAGCAATGGCTGGAAGGAGGGGTATTGGGGGCAGGGAAATCCAACAGTGGTTGGCCACCAAGCTCTGTTTCTATTAACTCCTTTCGGTCCCTCCCTTTAGAGCCTTAGTGATGGCCTCAGAGACACCCTTGGGTGCTCAGGGAGTGGTCCACTGCAAAAGTTTCAGGCCTAAAGATCAACTTGCCATCTGGGAAAACCCCTATTTTAATTTCTTGCTATTTCTTTGTCAATTTTTGTGAGTGTGAAGCTTCCTGAAGGACTGAAAGGGCCAGCAGCAATCTGAAGTCAAGGTTTGGCTATTCAACTCTAGTTTCATCTCTGGGGGGAAAAATCCCAGGCCTGAAGACTGAACTGAGATAGTTGGATTCTCTCTCAGTTTGCATGCCCTTAGGAACTGGTGAGATGTGTTCATATAGGGGAACAAAATACTCTAGCCTGCATAAAGGCTAATCAGGGGGGAACATGTCCCCTGAATCCATCTACCAAAGGTAATAAGCAACGGGGTGAGGCACTTCAGACCCAGGATGCCAATGTCTGGCAGCTTGAAGGAATTACAGGAAGTCTTCCAGAAGAAATGACTTAGGCTGGGGACCCAGATAGAGCCCCCTTCTCCCCTACCTTGAGGTTTAAAGGATCTGGATTTCCCAGGAGCATCTTGAAAGCATTCTACTATCAGCAGTAACTGGTGGCACTGTCTGCTTCAAAGAGCAAAGGGCAAACCAGATGCCCCAAGGAAAGATCATTTTAGGACTCTTTGTTTCAGAACTCCATGGGGCTAGGTCACCTTTCTTAGAATTGTAACCACTAATTCCATTCCCTGAGGCTTCCTCCTAGGGGGCAAGGGCAAGCCTTATACTCATAGCCCCAGCTCAAGAAAACAACTTGGAGCCAACTGGGTAAGAGAAGTCAGAAGAACCATCTTCTCAGAGGACTCCCACAGATCTTGGAGAACTGAGTTCTCTAGAAAGTCACCTCCAAGACTAGTATCAGGAGGCCTCTTTTGTTGTTTAGGCTGCTGACAAACCACAGTTATGACTGTGTCATCAGAGGGACTCATTCCATTTCTCATCTTTTTCCTTCCAGTCATTTTGACTAGTGGAAGGACACTGAGGAACAGAGACTCTAAACCAATGGCAAATGGTACCATCCTTTGACTTTGAACTTGTCAGAGATCTATGCTTACTCTCTCTTCTGGTTCCCCAGATAGCCAGCCCTCCAAGTACTCTCTACTATCACTGAAGGGTATTACTTTTAACACCTCCTCAAATACAGCACTACCTCTCTTCCCCCCATGTACTTTTTTTTTTTAGGTTTTTGCAAGGTAAATGGGGTTAAGTGGCTTGCCCAAGGCCACACAGCTAGGAAATTATTAAGTGTCTGAGACAAGATTTGAACCCAGGTACTCCTGACTTCAGGGCCGGTGCTTTATCTACTGAGCCACCTAGCCACCTCCCCATGTACTTTCCAAGCCTGTCCCTTTGCTCATACCATTCCCTAGGCCTGGAGTACCTTGGTCATCCTTTACCTCCTAAAATCTTATCATCTTGAAAGCCTAATTCAAAAGACATTTCCTTCAGTTGCTCCTTCCTTCTGGCCCCCTCTCTTGGATCTCATATAGCCCATTGTCCTCTCTCCTTACTAGAACACTGAGAAGCAGAGACTCTAAAACATCTCTTGTTAGGGATGACTTTCCTGGAAGTTTATACCAAGTTCAGCAAGCATTTAAGACATTTCTATGTTCAAGGTGCATAGGGCTGGGGACACCAAACCTTTCCTGACTCTCCATTTGTAGTGCCCACTCCCCACCCTTTAGATTTCTCCTCCTCCAGAACGAATGTGAACGTGTTCAAGACAAGGGCTACTTTACCATTGGTTTAGTGTCCTGAGCCTAGTGTGACTTTTTTTATGTATATATTTTTAAAATTTTATTTGTTTAAGGCAGCTAAGTGGCACAGTAGATAGAGCACTGGCCCTGGAATCAGAAGGACCTGAGTTCAAATGTGATCTCAGACACTTAATACTTACTAAGCTGTATGACCCTGGGCAAGTCACTTTAACCCCATTGCCTTGCAAAAACAAAAACAAAAAAAGAATCATACTGATAAAAGCCTTTGAAGATATGAAGATAGTGCTTCCACCTAGCCCAGATGAACACTCCAAGTATGCTTAGCAGTTGTTTACCTGAGAGCTCTCCTTTCCCCAATGTGGTAAGACATCCCATGCTCATGTCAAGGCACTCCTTGAAAACAAAGGATGAAAAATAGCAAGATTTGGCAAAGTCCTTTCTTTTACCAACTATAGGAGGGAGTCTGCAGTGAGGATTAGTATCATCTTTGGAGGCATGAGCAAACAGGAGTTCAGAGGGCATAAGGTCCAAGGTTCCATAGTTAGACAGGATCAGCTAGGATTGAAGTCCAGGTCGTCCCCCTCCTTCTTCTACTACACCATATAGACTAGGCCTCAAAATCCTTGGGGTCTCTCTAGTCAATGACTTCTGGTCAAAACAACTTCCCCAACCAGAACAGTAAGGTATGATGTCCTCCAAACCCCCATGGGAGAATAGTGCAACAGTTATGAAAGGTATTTTTCTGAACTGTGTGAGGTGCCAGTAATTAATTGCCTTTGTTCTCTTCCTGTCAGAACCCCAGCAGACTGATTACAGCATGTATAACCCTCTATCCACCCTCTCATGGACTGGCTCTTATGGTTGAATATTCTTCCTGGGAAAGCACTCTACCTGAGTTGTTATCTTTATCTCTATTATAGAATCTATTATCATTTGTAAGTCTGTTTTTACTTAGAAAAGTTCAATAGATGTTTTTTGCTTTGCTTTTTTAAAAAAAGTCCTCTCAGCAGACCTGACCTTCAGTACTTTGAAAAAAAAAATCTAGTTTCAAGGGAAACTCTCCCCACCCTCTCTTCCTGCTCTCTCCCCTTTTTGGAAGGGTATATGTATTTTTTTTTTTTTTTAGGTTTTTGCAAGGCAGATGGGGTTAAGTGGCTTGCCCAGACTGGATTTGAACCCACGTACTCCTGACTCCAGGGCTGGTGCTTTATCCAGTGAGCCACCTAGCTGCCCCAGGGTATATGTATTTTTGAGTATCCCAAGAGTTAATTCAGTTGGAGAGTACACTCATACAAGGGGCTCAGGAAGCTAACACTATCCAAGACCAAGGAGCTGAGGAGAGAGGGAGAGAATAATGCAGTGGCCTTGAAGCTCAGGGAGATATTTTAATAGCCTCTGTTCCCTTGCAAACCAATACATCATAGGAACTTGGCCATGTCTGACATAGTTGGCAGCCCTTTCTTGAAATAAACTGGTGTGTGGTATAGAATTAATTACAGAAGTACAGATTTCTTTGTGTCTTATTTAGGAGACAATGGTTGAGCCAAATCAGACAAGGGAAAATGAAAGTGTGAGAAAAGGATGCTATACCTTGCATTTTCAGCCATTGACTTGACGGGTAAATGTATGACCTTAGGCAAGTCCCTGCTCTTCTCTGAGCCTTCACCTTAGTTCCTTCCCCCCCCCACCCCAATCTGGAAGATTCTTTTCTAGTCTTTGAGTTATTCCTCTATTACTAAGAGTCATTGTTCCCACAATCAAGAAGGCACAGCAGTTGGAAACTGGGAAAGTAGGAAGGCCACCAGCAATAGCATTTACAAGGGTAGATATATTTCCTAATCTTTCTGATACTTTCTGTAGCCATCAGAGGGAAATAGAAAAACCCTGCAGCCCTGGGTTGTAGCAACTCAGCTTTGGAAGGAGGGAGGACAAGAAAACCATGTGTGTCTCTTCATGGTAGAACAGAGAGTGAGGTTCTAGGGAGATGTTATTTGGGTGGTTTTTCTTGTGTGTGTGTGTGTGTGTGTGTGACAGAGAACATCAAAAAGCTGAGAAATTATAAGTCTCAAGGTCAGAGAAAACCGTATCCATGACAGAAACCCTCTGTTCTTGGGAAAACATGTGTTAGAGGTCATGGGTCCCAAATATTCACTTCATCTTAAATTCTACTCAAAGAATCAAAGACTTTCAAAGACATCAAGATCTTGAAAGAATGAAGAGCCCAACCTCATTATTATAATTTAAATAATAACTGTCTTACTCAACCTACCAGATTTTTCTATTTCCTGTTTGCAGTCTTCATTCACTTGCTTTTTTCCAGGGCTGAATTCTTTTTTTTTATTTTTTAAAATATATTTTGCTATTAGTCATGTTGTGAAAGAATCAGAACAAAAAGGGGGAAACCACAAGAAAGAAAAAACAAAAAACAAATTTAAAAAAAGTGAAAACATTCTGCTTTGATCTGCAGTCAGACTCCCTAGTTCTTGCTCTGGATATGGATGAAATTTTCCATCACAAGTCTTTTAGAATTGTCTTTGATTATTGAATTGCTGAGAAGAGCTAAGGACATCATAGTTGATCATGGCACAATGTTTGCTATCATTGTGTTCAGAGCTCTGCTGTTTCTGTTCACTTCACTCAGCATTCCAATCCACAATAGGATGGAAGAAAGAGAGAACAAATGAAAAGATGTGTAGTATTGTTCCCAATCCTGTTTTCCCCTGAAATGAAATCTCATCTTTTTTTTTTGGGGGGGATGACACTATCCTCCTCTGGGAGGAACCAAGACCTACTATATTCCAAATATTCACTGGAGACACTCGGGCAATGAATGAAGCAATCATCACCTTTGAGGGGCCTACATGGACCACTGCAATGTCAAATAAAAGGGCAATAGAAATGAGTGGCAGATGGAAGTAGACTGTAACCTTTTACAATGATGATTTGCCCCAAAACTTTTATCCAGGAAGTGTGAGATTGGAAAAGGAAGTGGTCTAGTAAACACTAGTGAGAGCAACCAATGGACAGTCTGAGGTCTACACTGGTATCCACATAATGCTAGAAGACCTTGAGGAAAAGTCTCCATCACATTGAATTGAATTGAAAATTTCTTTCTTGTGAAGGATTTATGAGAGAATGATGACAAGAGTCATGATGGGCCCTTAGGCTCCCCGGCCCCGGCGCCTTGGGAAGCCGGGCCCCGAGCTCTGTCTCCTGGGCTGGTGGGCAGACGCGGCTTGGGGGCACTGGCGCCAGGGATGGCGGAGCAGGAGGATGGAGCAGGTGTCCGGGCTGCTCTCTTGGGCGCTGGGCAGAGTCGTGCGGCTCCCGGGCCGCTCTGAGCGAGGAGCTGCCCGGCGGCCCCGGATCATGGAAGAGAAAGCGCTCGAGGTTTACGATCTAATTCGAACCATCCGGGACCCAGAGAAGCCCAATACTTTAGAAGAACTGGAAGTGGTAACAGAAAGTTGTGTTGAAGTTAAGGAGATACATGAGGAAGATTTTTTGGTTATTATCAGGTTCACACCGACAGTACCTCATTGTTCTCTGGCCACTCTTATTGGGCTTTGCTTAAGAGTAAAACTCCAGAGGTGTTTACCTTTCAAACATTAAGTTGGAAATCTACATTTCTGAAGGGACCCATTCCACAGAAGAAGATATAAATAAGCAAATCAATGACAAGGAGAGAGTAGCAGCTGCAATGGAGAACCCCAACTTACTTACGGAAATTGTGGAACAGTGTGTCATTGAGCCTGATTAGCAGCTTTTCTGACAGTCACCAGATTGTAATCATTTGATACATTTGTTTAACTCTTTGTTAAATAGAACACCCTTTTGTTTACTTGGACAATTTGTACTTCCAAGCACTTTTTTAAAAGACCATTTCCCAAACAAGACTTATAAGGTAACACTTATGTATGTAACATTCTCAGGTGTTTATCACATTTGGTGATCAGACAGAAGAATATTTTCTAGTTACTGTGACTAAGACGCATGACTATTTTTCAGATGCCCGCTCTGACACCACACTATTCTTTGACAGATCAACTATCCCTACTGTACACCGACAAATCAGACTTCAATCATTACTCTGTAAAAATAGAAATAAAATGCAGATGATTCTTATAATAAAATTGCCCTATTATTTAAAAAAAAAAAAGAGTCATGATGGGTAGAAGGTGTGGATAGAATACTTAATAAATGTTTGATGAATGGAATTGGATAGTATTCTTCAGGGATTTCCTAATTCCCCAAGAAACCAAATCATTGACCAAGAGACAAATTGGAGGATGGCCCCTCAAACTCTGACCCTCCAAAGGCTCCTGGTCACCATCTTGAATGCAAGGGGTCTGGGGCCTCATTCAACTACAAAATGGTTATGGTTCTTTCTCCTTCACTACTTTAACATTAACTCATTTTCCTCATGAGGTCAAAGACAAGTTGATATGGTAAAGTGAGGTGGAAACACTGAATAGAGGTCAGGAAAGCCTCAGCACTGGCCTTGACTACATTGACTAACTGCCTGAACTCACCCTGAGAGGTAGGGTACTGCCTCTCATTGAACTTCAGTTTCCCCATGAGAAATGAGGACAATGGGCTATGATTGGTGGGCTTCTTCCAGAGAGGTTGGGACTTACCCAAACTAAGAGATCTAACAAGTAGCAGTCAGGTCCTCAGACTTCAAAGCCAATGTGTACTCTACTATCCCATGTATGCTATTCACTGCTTCCTTCTGTCCTAGAAAAGCTGCCTCACCTAGCCCTCCTTTGCACTTTCCATTGCCTAAGGTTTTGTTTTCCAGTCCAAAGAGCCCAAGTTACAGAGTTATGAGATGGCCTAATGAGAGACCCTAGTCTCACTCGCAGAAGTCCCTAGAGTTAGGTCTTAAGCTTCTAGAATTCTTCCTACTAGCTGTCAGACTGACTGGTCCTTTTCAGTTTTTCTTCTAGTCATAGTCAGCTTGTTCATAGCTCCTCTGATGTGGCTAATAGATCAAACTCCCTCAGAGTAGAGCAGTCTTGGTTGAAAAGACTGTGTGCTTGGGGTGGCTAGGTGGCGCAGTGGATAAAGCACCGGCCCTGGAGTCAGGAATACCTGGGTTCAAATCCAGTATCAGACACTTAATAATGACCTAGCTGTGTGGCCTTGGGCAAGCCACTTAACCCCATCTGCCTTGCAAAAACCTAAAAAAAAAAAGACTGCGTGCTTGAGTATTCTAGCTGCTTGAGTATTCTAGCTAACCCTCTGAGAACTTGCTTGGTCATTTTTTCCATGGGTGTAGACACTTGATCAGAGATGACACTTCCTGATTTGGCCCCCAAATAACTCTCTCATGTACTTCAGGCTATCTTTAATTTTGTTTTTTTGCAAAGCAATGGGTTAAGTGACTTGTCCAAGGTCACACAGTTAGGTCATTATTAAGTGTCTGAAGTCACATTTGAACTCAGGGCCTCCTGACTCTAGGGTCAATGCTCTATCCACTGAGCCATCCAACTGTTCCTCTTTAGACTATCTTGCCAAAGATTTTGTCCCCTTCATCTCATGAAAAATATAAGGGCTCCAGCTCTTTAGAAGTCTTTCCCTTGACTACAGGTCCCTAGTTGAGGGAGGTACTTTCCCAGATTTCAGATCTGCTGGACATTTATTCTCCATTGGATGGCTTTACCTATGGATACTGACTTTATTCTTCACCTGTTTGTCCTGGTCAGTTTGCCTGAAGCAAGTCCACCAACTGGAATTCACCAGCTGGTTGTTAAAGCCAGTTTTGTCCTTTTAAAAATTTCTTTCTTTCTTTTATCTTTTTATTTATTTATTTATTTTTGTGTGAGACAATCAGGGTAAAGTGACTTGCCCAGGATCACTCATTAGTAGGTATCTGAGGTCACATTTGAACTCCTGACTCCAGGGCCAGTGTACTCTATCCTCTGCACTTCCTAGCTGCTCCCAGATCTGTCATTTCTATGAAATTTGGCTTCACCAACATCTTGTTCTAGGCTGGCATCTGGACCTAGTTCTTCAAACCTGTGACTGGAGCTGTGCAGCCTCCATAGCAACCACCATCTTTACCTTAAGCCTAATTCCCCCATAGATGTTCTCTGTAACTCTTTGCTCAGCAAGGAAGGCAGGGCAGCAGTTATGGGCAATGGCTGTGAGCTATGCACCATTCCTTTAATCCATACTGGGACTTCCTTTACCTAGCTCATGAAAGCAAGAAAAGTAGTCCCAGACCAGCCTTGGGGCCCCTTGGGGACAGGGGGAAAGCTGCTGCAGTGGGGTAGAGAAACTTGAGGACAGGGTTTAGTTGTTGCCATGCTCTTCCAAAGGGGATTATGTGCCAAGCCACTCTACCAAGTTGGCGGAGGGCTGAGACAAGATAATCACAAAGGGATTTGTTGATGATGACTCTTTCGCAAGGGCAGGAAGGCCGTACAACTGACAGTGTCTTTTAAGCCTTTTCATCTTTATGATGAGTGGTCTGTGATGAGTGGCTCAGGGATCCCTGGAGCAAGGAGCAAGGACAGACTACTTCACCTTCCTGTTTCCAAAGCCATACTCCCTCTTGAATTTCCCTACTAACTTCCTTGGTTCTAAACCTGCCTCAGTCATTTATGGGTTGGAGGACCATGGCTGAGTCATCTGACTCAGAGACTGAGGCTCAAGTTTTTTTTCCATCTGTAAAATGGTGAAAATAGCACCTACCTGCCAGGGTCATTGTGAAAGTTAAATGAGTTAGTGTTTGAAAAAACCCTTTAAAAAAAATCAGAAAACTATTCTAAGGGAAACTTCTTTTCAAGTCTTGATCTCCATGAATGTTCACACTTTTGGTTCCCATTCAAGCCTTTAGTCCTAGTAGGGTGAGCCTTTCCCAAATCTAATCATTTGCCACAGATTTGTAATAGAAAAATAGCTCACACACCTGCTAATAACCACAGAAAGTTTTCACCAACAGTAGAGATGGGTTATTTGGCAGCATTACTCATATTAGGCAATGCCTCCTCCAACCATCATAAAATGGGTGTTTGAAGCAGCAAAGGTCATAAGATGCTTTTTGCCTGAAATTCCTAGATATTTGAAGAAGGATTTAAAGGTGCTTAAAATATTCACACTACATACAAAAACCTAGTCAGAAATCCAACTGGAATTAGTTGGGCAATAGATCAATAAACCCACATACATAATTTTCTTAATAGAAAATTTCCCTTTCTCCTGAATCATTTTCACCTTGGATAATTGACTCTTTGAGATCAGAACCAAGGCTTCAGGAAGGTCTGAGTATAATAAGGTATGTGTGGGAGGGGGGACAATAGCAGGTTGGGGTTATTTTTTTACTTATACCTATTAAAAAGGTAAGTATCAATTTTAGTTGTGCCAAGCCTTGGATTAACATTCAGTTGTGGTTTTTTTTGATTGCCTGGCTAATTAAACCACATTCCTAGCTGGCCCCATTATTCTTTTATTTCTTGTAAGTATATTAGAGGCAGAACTCCATTATTCTGTCTTTTGATCTCTAAGCCAAAGTACTTCTCTATTCAAGAGCATCTCTAGTTTGTATAGGAAGGGGGGAGAGCAATGAGGTATAAATGTAAGATTAGAATCTCTCTATCTCCTCATCTCTCTGTGGTGATTTCCTGCATTGGTATTTATATACATGGAGTTTGTTTTCCACTTCGGAGGACTATAATGAGGAGTTGAAGGAAACTTAGTTAATACTTCCCCATACAGTCGAGAGTCCAGTTGGAGAGGAGATCTTTGAAACCCTGTCCCTTAAAATTCCCTGGCCCTCCTTCAAGAGCTGGGCCAAAGAGACTAAGGGTTTCTCCATTAAAGACTTTTGCTTTAAATTAATTTGAGAGATTTCCTAATTGTCCTCTTTGGGGAGGGGAAGAAGTAGGGAAGAATTTGCCCAAGAGTAGGAGGAACTTTTCGATTCTGAAAAAACAAAGTGAGAAGAGCTGGTCTGGTTTCCTAGCTCTTCTTCACACATAGTTTTCATGGTCTTTGCTTGGAAACCCAAGTTCAAACTTAAGCAAATAGACAAGTTTCAGAGCTAAACACTGAAGAATTTTTCTTTTCTTTTCTTTTTTTTTAGGTTTTTGCAAGGTAATGGGGTTAAGTGGCTTGCCCAAGGCCACACAGCTAGGTCATTATTAAGTGTGTGTGGCTGGATTTGAACTCAGGTCCTCCTGACTCCAGGGCTGGTGTTCTATCTGCTGCACCACCTAGCTGCCCCAACACTGAAGAATTTTGCACTATATGTGACATATATCCTTTCTCTGTGGGACCCTGATTTGAGGCACTGAACTTGGTGATCAGATGTTGTAGGTTCAAATCCAGATTGTGGGAACAGCTAGGTGACATAGTGAATAGAGCACCTGCCCTGGAATCAGGAGGACCTGAGTTCAAATCTTAACTCAGACACTTAATAATGACCTAGTTGTGTGACCTGGGGCTTAACCCCATTGCCTTGCAAAAAGGCAGATTGTACCACTCATATATTTCCCACTTCTCTGAGCTTCAGTTTCCTCATCTGTAAAATGGGCTTGGTAATACTTCTGCTGCCACTCCCTCCCAGGGTTGTTGTGAGGATGAAATAAAATAATAATTATAAAACAGTTTGTAACCTAAAATGCTCTGTCTCTTTTTATGCAGTATTTTATTTTATATTTATATTTATACAGTATTTTAAGTTTTCCAAATTTATAAGTGCTTTATCATGCTAGACCCTCACTAAAAAAGATAATAAAAATATCACTTTCCTCTTTGGGTTGTGAATGAAGAAAGAACTCCACTTGATAGGTTAAGCAGTGAAATGACTTCCCCAGGGTCATAAAGCTAGTGAATATCTGAGGAAGAATTTGAATCCAGGACTTCCTGAATCCAGGACTTCCTGAATCCAAGTCCAGTATTGAAATCCTTCCAAACGATGGTTATAATTAGTTTAGGGTAGAGGGTGAGAGAAGGTGTTACCCCTTGTGACCCTGGAAGGCAAGGAGCAAGTACTCTACTAATTGCCTCAGAAGAACCTTTCTTAGCACTGGCCATGATTTCCTTCTCTCTCTCAATGAATTCTTGAGCATTTGCATATTCTCTTTCTGGTTTGCCTACTCTCAAAACAAGTCAAAGCAGAGGACACCATTTTTGTTTCCTTGTTAGTATGTAGTGAAAAGATAGGATAAACTGGGTATCAGGAAATTCATATTTGGCTCCCCCTCTAAGCTGTATCATCCTGGGCAAGTCACTTTCCTCAACTGGAAAATGGGGATAGTAACAGCATCCACCTTACAGGGTGGTTGGGAGATAAAATGAGACATTTGGAAAGTACTTAGCACAGTGTTGTGATGACTAAATGAGATCATATTTGGAAAATGTTTAACAAAGTTCCTGGTATACAATAGATGCTATATAAATGCCTATTCCCTTATCCCTCCACCCCTTGTTTTCTTTAAAGGCACAAATGGTACTAATATACCCCCAAGAGTTTTCTACAGAATTTTCCAATTAATTCCTTCATATCTTACTAGATTCTTCTTTTTTTAATTTAAGGCAATGGAGTTAAGTGACTTACCCAAGGTCAGCTAGGCCATTATTAAGTGTCTGAGGCTGGATTTGAACTCAGGTCCTCCTGACTCCAGGACTGGTGTTCTATCCATTATGCCATCTAGCTGCCCCTACTAGATTCTTTTAAAAAAGTATCCATTACCATAGAATCTTTGCAAGAGAATGGTTTTCTCTTCCTGAGCCATTTCTGCTGAGCCAGACTTCTGTATCCTGGTGCTTCTAAGGGATCTGTTTTTCAGGGACAGGGGTGGGGAAAGTAGAAAGGAAGTTCAACCAGCATCACCAAAGATGCAGCTCTAAGCTGAATCTGGGGCTGTTTCCCATGGACCCTACCTAGTTCTCATTCTTCAGAGTTTTGCCATCCTCAAGGCATCCTTTGCAATAGCAATGCTGAACAGATCGGTTGGAGTTCACCCCACAACAATGCCCTCGTCCCTATAGGCTTTGTTGGTCAACCACAGATGGCTTTGCATGGAAGGGCAAGTGCTCTCTTTGGCGCTCCTGGTAACAGCTGTTGCCTTAGCTTAACTCCTTAGCTCAGCTGCACAGATTTTTGTCTCAGAGGCTAGGAGACCTGAGTCTTCTTGTTGGGGGAATCAATCAATTACTAATAACAGAAGAGAGTGAGGGAAGAGGTTGAAGTTCCTAGGCTATTTTCCCAAAGAGGATGATGACATTTGAGTCATTCAGATGATCATAAAATTGGGAACCTTTGTTTAAAAGCTGCCCAGGGACTTGGATGAGGTACAATGGAAAAATCCCTTAGAGAGTCAGGAGAGTGAGCAGACTGTCCAGTTTCTTGATGCAAAGGAGTCAGTGTTTGACTTAAAGTGAGGAGGACCTGGGTTTCCATCTTGACTCTGTGGTCATGGCCAAGTCACTCCATCCAAGTTTAATCTTCCTCCCTTATAAAATGGGCATAATACTGTGCTACCTATCTCACAGGATAGTTGTGAGGCTTGAATAAGTTAGCATATTTGACATGTTCCATAAACTTCAAATCCCTACTCAAGGGTAACCTGTGATTGGCTAATATGAGCAGATTTCAGATAGACTAGAAGGAAAGCAATTGGTTCTTCCCCCCCTGAAGCAAGGACCGTTATTTCCTAATGGAACTTGCCTTGGTCCAGCCTCTCTCCACTCCAATTTTTCTTCTATACAGCTGCCAAAATCAGCTTCCTGAAGCTCAGATCTGACCATATCACTGCCCTACTCAAGAATGATTTCCTCCTAGAATGAAACTTGCTCTTTTTTGTTTGTTTGTTTTTGTTTTTGTAAGGCAAATGGAGTTAAGTGGCTTGCCCAAGGCCACACAACTAGGTCATTATTAAATGTCTGAGGCTGGATTAGAACTCAGGTACTCCTGGCTCCAGGTGCTCTATAAACTATGCCACCTAGCCTAACAGTTAAACCCCTTCAAGATCTGACTCCAGCTTCCATACATTAATTTATTATTCTACTTCATGCTCTCTCTGTTCCAGTCATATTAAGCTTCATATTGTCCTCCAAATTGGGCGTTCCACCCCAACCTTTGGGCCTTTGCATGAGCCAACACCACCCTCCCCAAACTGGAATGCCCCTTGCTTCTTCTCTCTCTGCCCCTTAGATCCTTGGCTTGTCAAGGCTTAGTTCAAAAACCATCTTACCTGTGAAGGTTTTCTGGATTTTTCTAGGTGCTTGTGTTCTCTCTTGCCTCCAATGATCATGTTTCTAGTTATTGGTTTGTGTGTTGCATTTGCCAAGTAGAAGGTAGTCTTGTTGAGGGCAGGTCTCAGTGTCTATTTCTAGTACCCTATAAGCACTTAAAAACTTTTTGATCAGATTAGAATGTTGAAGAGAACAAAGGAAGCAGAAAGGAAGGGAGTTATTGTTCAGAAAAGGGAGAATCAATCAGGAGTGATTAATACAGTTGGGCTCAAACTCTTCCAGGAAAATGGGCATGGGGAATATATGAGCCATGCTTTGGCAAATAATTATGACACTCACTTAATAGAAGGGTTCATGGGAACGAGAGAGATAGAGAGATAGAGAGATAGAGAGATAGAGAGATAGAGAGAGAGAGAGAGAGAGAGAGAGAGAGAGAAAGATGGAGAAAAGTTAAGGAACCAGGACTGAGAAAGAAACCAATGTGTCAATGATAAGCTTTTTTGGGGGATATGTCACCAAAATTCAACTGAACAGAAACTTATTAGGCTCTTGCTAAGTAGAAGGCACTGAAATAGACAGGGAGGAACAGGAAATGGAAATTCCAAGAAATTAGGACCAATGGAAAGGGAGGAGATTTGAGGGGCCACAGTCAAATATCAGGGGGAATTGGGGTCAACTTGTTCTTCAGGTAGCTTTTGACTTGAGGTTCTCTGATTTAAGGAAGATACAGGTTGACCAAAAACATGTTTTCCCCAAATATTCTGCTTATACTTTCTCTTATTTTACTGCCTTCCCTTCTTTCCACGGTTTTTCCAGCTTTGAGAGACAGGGTAGGGTAGAGGGGAATGTTAGAATTGGAAGGGTCCTTAGACATCATCTTGCCTCTATTCTCCTGCCCCCATTTTTACACATTGGGAAACAGAGCTAGAAAGGCAAAGTGGGTTACATTCAGTACTGCCAATCAGTTACTGAGATTCCAAATGTGCTGCTCTGAAAATATTGTAAATAGACTTGCATTGTAATTCTCAGTCAAGGAACATTGCAACAGCTTATGCAGGGGAATCAGTGTGTAGGTATCTATCTAACTAAATATATATAAAGTTATTTATTGTGATTCATCAGATCCAGGCTAAGGTAGTAGTGTTACAGTAGTAACTAAGGTAGTAGTAGTACAGTATTAAACTTGGAGAAGGCTAGCCTGGATCCTTTGGCTACATTTGTTCCCCATAATGTTGTTAAAAAATTTCCAAAAGTCTCAAAGGCACATTGATACTTTTTGCTGGAAATTAAGCACAGATAGTGAAGGGATAGAAATTAGTCCCCGAAACATATCTTCATGGCTGCATGTCCTTGGCCCAGTTTGTAGAATCACATTTTATCAAGTGAAGAGATCAATGGCAGCTATGCAATCATGTAATTGGTTTCCCTGTTTCCAGTTTCTGATCTTTGCTCTCCATCCTCTGCATAGTAGCCAGAAAGCCTAGACTTGACCAAACAGTTCTTTGATCAGAAAATTGTAATGATTTTCTATCACCTCTAGCAGAAAATACAAACAAAAGTTTGGGACTTAAAGCCCTTCATATGGGCTCCAGTCTATTTTTTTCCAGGTTTAATGTATATCCATTTGAAAGTCCCCTTTGTCCTGTGTTCCAACCAATATGGCTCCCAGGCTATTTCTGCTTCATGAAGCCCCAACTCTGGTCTCCAGATCATGGCAAAGGATGTAGTTCATGACTAGAACACTCTCCCTTCTCATTTAATCCTAACTTAATCCTTCTTTGCCCTTCTTCTCTCTCCTGAAATTATTTTGTAATAATTTACCTATGGACATGTTACTTTCTCCTATCTGCAAGCACTCCCTCCAGGGTAGAGGTTCCTTTCCTTTTGGTCCAGCAAAATACCCAGCACTTGAGAAATATTTAATGGATGGGTGGTTGAGAAGTTGGATGAATGATTGGTACTCAATGTCAATCTGCCAATGAGTAATACATATCTGGCTTGCTAAGCAGGAGAGATACAAAAGACCAAGAAATAAAAAATAAAAAATAAAAAATGGATGACTGGCTTTAGGGGCAGCCATTGGGGGGAACTAGAGAAGTCTTCAGAGATTCTGTGTATGGGGGTGGTGGTGGAGAGAGTCAGGAAGTCAACTATTGATAAAATGACATTCTTATGTCTCAGGGATAACAGTAAAGACTATGCTAGGTGGAACAGTAGATAGATCATTGGCTTTTTTTTTTTTTTTTTTGGTTCTTGCAAGGCAAATGGGGTTAAAGTGGCTTGCCCAAGGCCACTCAGCTAGGTAATTATTAAGTGTCTGAGGCTGGATTTGAACTCAGGTACTCCTGACTCCAGGGCCAGTGCTTTATCCACTGCACCATCTAGCGGCCCCAAGCATTGACCTTTTAGTCAGGAGAACAGGAGTTTGAATCTAGCCTTAGACACTTGTCACTTCTAGCTGTATGAGCTTGGGTAAGTCACTTGACCCTGATTACTTTGCATTTCAGAGCCATCTCCAGTCATCCTGATTCCTATCTGACCACTGGACTCAGATGGCTCTAGAGGAGAAAGGCCGGTGACTTAGCACCTCCCTACCCTCCCCCCACTCCCTGAAATCCAATTCAAGTGCTTATCATCCTCACTTTCTCTGATGTTATGGCCCTCTTCAAGAAGGAAGGACAAACGTTCTCATTATCATAAAGTTTCATCCTTTATAGGAGAGCCCTGAGTACATCAGAGGAGAAGCCGGGAAGGAGAGATCTTGCAGTACAAGCTTAGGAGAACCTCTTACTGGCTTTCTTCTAACCTTAATGGAGTACCAGGTCCAGAAGACCCAAACAGAGGGTCAGGGGAGGTATAGGATGAAAAAGACTGAAGAGTCCTGGTAATTTCCCAGAGCAAGGAATTCTTTTGTTCTTTTGTTTTTCTACCCCCCTGGGGCCCAGCTGATTGCAGGCACTTAATATAAGCTAATTAAATTAAATTGAAGGAAAACATTTTCTAGTACAAGGGAGAGAAAGGTGAATAAACTCTGCATGCCCAGGAGGAACTTAAACTCCCAGAGAAATGCTAATACCCTTTTCCTTGAAGAAGCCCTCCACCCTTCTCGAGAAAGGTCATTCAGTAGCAGGGGCCTGGGAGGAGTCTCTGATCTAGTCTCAGAGCCCAGTGTACTCCCTGAGGACCAGCCAAGGTAACCCACACACTGAACTGGCTAAGTTTCCCCTGGGGGGGGGGGGTTGGGAGAGGAGGCCAGAAATAGCATGGGATAGAAGAGGGAGCGAGAGGGAAGGGAAGGAAATTATTCAGGGTAGGGAAATAAAAAGGGAGTAACTCCTCAGAGCTTAAAAAAGAAGGGGGGGGGGAACCCAGGAAGAGAAAAATCTGAGTCTTATGAGAGAACACAAGTTACCTCAGGATCCTAGGGAAAGGCCATAGACTCCTTTCAGGTGATAGCAGTTTGCATGGTTCTATCCCATGGGCTGCTGGGCCTCTCATATTAGTCAGGAATTAGCCAATAGAACAGGTGGGCACTTAAAGAATCATAGCGAGGCTGACAAAGCCCCAAGTTGAGTCAGGGGTAGGTTGAGAGGAAATTCAATTCTACAGCATGATTGCCAATAAGGTGCCCCAAATGGAATTTCTTGAGGATTTGGTGTTCAAACAGGAGACACAGCCAGATTCAATTGGAGGCTTCTTGAAGGCAGGAATTACGTTTCTGAATTGTCAGTCTTGACTTTTTGAGACCTATAAGTATTAGTAAATGGTAACTGCTTTGGAGATACTAGGTTTATAGTAAGATGGAATCGTTTTGTTTTTGGTTTTAGCACTAAGGGATCTTAGAGGTCATTCGCCATACTCATTTTCACAGATGAGGAAACTGAGCTCAAAAGACGGGGAGAGACTGGCTTGTGGAAGGGGGGGGCGAGTATGAAAGTTGGAGCCTGGGCTCATTTCCTGCTCCAGTGCTCTCCTGACACCCCTCCCCCCCAGCTTGAAACCTGTTACTTGAGTAATATTTTTTAAAATATCAATCCTCATTGTCACTTCACAAGAATTTATTTTCTGAATTTCCCACCTGTCCCTCCCCAATGGAAAAAGAAAAACAAGCCCTGCTAACAAAGATGCCTAAGTCAAGTCAAACAAATTCCCAAAATGTAAGTTCCCTCCCTTCTGTATCTTAAATCTATCACCTGTCCGGAGGTGGGTTAAGTAGACTTCATTAATGAATCTTCTGGAATCAAGGTGGTTGTATGGAGTAGGGTTAAGTCTTTAAAAGTTGTCCACAAGGGTTTCTAAAGCTCTCTTGAACTCCATTCCTTTAGGAAGACTTGCCTCACTTTGTCCCTCTGCTAGAATCAGTTAACCCCATCCCTGACCCGGAACCAAACAATTTGGGAGCAGGGAAGATATAGGGGCTTTATATAATTTAGAAGATAGACAGAACTTGGGGACCATTTAGTGGATTCTTGCATTCTATCCTTGTTCCACTGGGTTCTTTCTTTGAATTCCCACTTAGTTGCTTAAGGATAGGATCCAGCACTGTTCTCCCCATCCACTCCTTTCAGAGATGGGAATCTTTCCCCAACCACAGCCTGGTTCTTCCCATCCACTCCTTCCAGGGATAGGAGTTTCCTCCCTGCCCACCCCACCAGTTTCCCTGGCTGTATTGTCTCTCAGGTCCCTTCCAAGCTACCAAGAACCCCTTGCTAGTTAGTTAAACTGAGGTCAGACACTTTCAATATTGCACCTCCCTCTTCTACCAGGAGATTGGGAGTGGGAGGGAAAAATCTCCCTATGGAGCCCATATAATCTTGTTTTAGCCTCTTTCTCATTTGGGTAGTCCGGGTTCCTGACCAGCAACCCATTGACTTGAGGGTATCCTCTAGGGAGAAAGGTATTGTAAATGTCTGGGTAATTGGTATTCCTGAACTTGATGTTGGGAAATCAAAAAAGGGAAGTTTAATCACTTTTTAAAAGTATTCTCTCGGGGCAGCTGGGTTGCAGTGGATAGAGCACTGGCCCTGGAGTCAGGAGCTGAGTTCAAATCTGACCTCAGACACTTAATTACCTAGTTGTGTGGCCTTGGGCAAGTTACTTAACCCCTTTTGCCTTGCAAAAACCTAAAAAAAATAAAAATAAATAAAAGTATTCTCTGCTACAGGTATAGGATTTCTGTAATTGCAGGACTCCTTCAGATTTGCTTAGAGATTAGATATCCCTTTCAGGATATCTGATATTGCATAAAGGGGACTACTCCTTTAGGAGTTTGAGAGTGTAGCCATCAGCAGTAACAGGAACTTGATGTCATTTCCCCTCAATCAGGGAAAGCCTAAAATTCAATTATGCCAAAATTTGGTTCCTCATAGAATGCAATTAGGCTCACCTTAACCTGGAAACTTCTACAAACAACATTTTTTTTTGGTTTTTATTCTATATGTTGTTTATTTGCAGTTTATTTCGAGCAAGATCCCTTTGTCTCCGAGGTACTGTTGGT
Organism: Macrotis lagotis; assembly: GCF_037893015.1. NCBI lineage: Eukaryota > Metazoa > Chordata > Mammalia > Peramelemorphia > Peramelidae > Macrotis > Macrotis lagotis. The sequence goes on from NC_133666.1 coordinate 44,702,127, forward strand.
ATTCCCTTGGTATTCCCACTGGAGAAGCAAACTTGTTTCCCAGCCTGTTGTGTCTGTCAACTGTTAGTTCCCAAGCTGAATAATTTGGCAGAGATGCCTTAAAGTAGATGGACCTGAACACCTGCCTATGTTTCTGTGATGCCTCAAACTCGTAGCACTGAAGAGAATGGAAGGCCAGGAATCCTCTTAGTCAGGTCAACTGATCCTGGGGAAGACATCCCAAAGTAACACGGAAAGCCACTTGTAGTCCTCCAGAGGTTTAGATTTTTCTGGAGAGTGAGATGCGACAGGTAAACAGCTATGTGTTGGATAATTGGAAGAGGAGAAAACAAACACTAACAGATAATATCTTCTCTGGAGAAGGAATGTAAACTGACCCTTCAAAGGGAACAGAGATTCTCATAGGGTACCATAGGAAGGCATTCCCGGTCGGAGGGACAGATGGTGCAAAGTCGCAGAGGCAGGAGATTCAGGGCTGAATTGGGGGAACCCCCAACTAAGACTAAGTTGACTGGAAATCACTTTTGCTCTGAAATGAGGGAGATTTATGACCATGCTGAAGTCCCCATAGGGACTCTAACGAGAGGACCCCAAGCTCTGGCTCGGGGGAGTTGGGAGTCCCCAAGTGGCCTGCGGTGTCTCTTGGTTTGTTCCTGCTGATCGATGACTGTTCCTTCAGAACTGTGACTTTTCTTTGGGAGGCTGCTTAGATGGGGGAACAAGGGATCTCTGGGGCAGACCCAAGTGCAAACTTTTTCCTTTCTCTGGACGCTCTCTTGGGACACCCTAAACTCGGTCCTGGTTCCAGAATCGAGTATCTGGCAAGTTTTTCTGTGGCACTTCTTTCCACTGAGTGGATCTCCGAAGTAGCTGACTGTGCTATTGAAAAGGGATTTCTTTTGGGGGTGGGTAGGGGGAGAATAACCACTGCCCCTCGCCTCTCCTCATATTCGGCTCCACCACTGATCTGATGTGTTCTCTTTTACCAGTTTGCGAGAAATCTTACTTACTCTCTTCTCCCGGATCCAATGTGATTTTCGGTTTTGAAAACTCTGAAAATCAGTAGGAACCCGGTCATCAGTGCAGGCCCTGGTGGTTTAGGCAAGCGCGGGGTGCGGGGCCATGGGGGTCCCAAGACTGCGAGTCACGGATCTCGGGCGTCTCTCGTAGAGCTGTCAGACAGCTTGCGCATCTGATCTCACTGTCTCGTGCCCCTCAGTGGCGCCAGATCTGAACTGCCGCAAAGGTAAGAGAAGAGAAAGATGCATGTTGGGAATGGCAAGAAAACTTTTCGCTTAACAGTGGGCTGCAGCTGTTCGCTGTGGAGGGATGCAGAGGAGAGACGGAGCCCGGAGAGGATGGATGCTGTCGGGACACTGGACTGGGGGTCCGAGTGGACCAGGGTAGTGGCTGGCTGGGATGCCCGGATGAAAGAGACAAGGGGTGCTCGGTCAGAGCAGGGAACCCCCCCTTCACTTGGGTTCCAGTAAGGGTTTCCTGCTGCAACTTAGCATCAGCATCACCTCCTTCACCTCTGTCCCCCTCCCCGTCTCCCTCCCCATCTCCCTCCCCATCTCCTCCATCTTTTCCTCTCCCTCCTCATCTCCCCCATGTCCCCCATCTCCTCCATCTCTTCCTCTTCTTCTTCCTCCTCCTCCTCCTCCTCCTCATCTCCTCCATCTCCTCCATCTCCTGCATCATCATCTCCTCCTCCTCCTCCTCCTCCTCCTCCTCCTTCCCCTCCATCACTCCCCTCTCAGGCCTCCAGCCCCGGCGGGTTGTTCTTTTTGAATGAATGGCCCAAGGGAGCGGGGCCAATCAGCGGCCGGGCCTCATGCATATGCATGAGGGGGCCGGCCAATGGCCGGGCGAGGAGGCTGTTTTAAACGGCGGAGCCCGCTAGCCAATCAGGCGGCTCTCGTGGAGTCAGCTAGCGCGAGGTTGGGGGAGTGCTTAGCCGAGCGTCGTGCCCTGCGCTGCCCAGACTAGCGAACAATACAGGTAGGTTCTGCACAGCCCGCTCCCGCCGCCTGGCTCCGCGCCGCCCCGCGCCGCCTCGCTCCCCGCCGCCCGGCCCGCCCGGCCCGGCCCGCTCCGGCTCTCCGGCGCCGGCGGCCCGGCCCCGGCGCTCCTGCCCAACTTTGCTGCCGGCGCCGCCGCGATCCTCCCCCCTCCGCGCTCCTCCCCCCTTCCCCTTCCCCTTCCCTTCTCTTCTCTTCTCCTCTCCGGGTCCCTTTGCAGCCTTTCTTCTCGGACCGGCCCGGGAGCAGAGATCCAGGTGTTGAAACTTTTGCGCCTCTGCTTCCCGGGTCCCGGCTTGCTGCCCGCGGCCCCCTGCCTCGGCCGCTGCCCGGGCAGTCCGGGCCACGGGGCGGGAGAGCCAGCCCTCCCATCCAGCTGTTCTCCCCAGCTGGAGCAGCGGTTTTGCCCGGCGCCTCGGGCTCCGGGCTCCGCGCGGGCTGCTTGGCGGGGTGTTGGGTCTCGGGCCGGCCTTGGGGGGCGGCGGGGGTGCCGATGCGGTGTCCGCGCCGCCCCCACCCCTTCCCCTCTGCCCCCTGGTCTCTGCGGGCCAGAACAGCGCTCCGGAGGGGCTCTGCTGCCTGGAGGAACATGGCTGGTGCCGGCCCTCCCCCGCTGCTAACTCTTAGCATGCCTCCGGGGGAGTGGGGGGAACGAGTTGTTTGGCCAGGAGGTGCCCCGAGCCGGCTCGCCGGAGTCGGGGCGCAGTGCGGGCTCCCCAGGCGGGGCGGGCTGCCGGCCAGCGGAGCAAACTTAACTGTTCACTCCAGCCAGCCGAGCGCCGTGTCGGGGGCTTGGGGGGGCCGGAGCGGGGGGCCACGCTCCCCAGCCCTCGGCATGAACATGGCATCTGACAGGCTAAAGCTTGCGAGCTGTCGGGGCCGCTTGGGGTGGAGGGGGAACGGGGACAGCCGGGGGGGGGGGAGAGGAGGGGTACCCTCCTCCTGAGCCCGGATTCCTGTCCCGCTAAGGAGGGCTCCCCGAGGCACGCCCAGCGTCGCCTCCTCTTCCTCGCCTCTTCCCTCATCCTTCTGGTCGCGGGGGGAAGCCCTGATCCCCCGGTGGTGCCCCCAAAAGGTCCCCCCTCGCGCTCTCCTCTTGTGCTGTTGGACATTAACATGGCTGGCGTTGGGAGAAAGCAGGCAGCAGTCGGAGTGGGGGGGGCAGCGTAGTGGCTCGCTGGCTGTGGAGAGGTGTGCGGGGCCCGAGGGGGCCCCTCGCTTTTCTCTCCCCCCCCGGAAGCCCCTTCTCTGCCGCTCTGGAGTCCTTGGGGAGTGTTTGAGGGCCGATCGGGGGGCGATTTTCACTTTTTTTCTCCCTTCCCCCTGGCGCGGACGAGTGTAATGGCTGAACGGGAGTCTTTGTTAGAGAGTATTGCGCCAGGCAGGAGGGGAGGGGGGGCACTCTGCAAACCCGCGTCTGGCCCTGGAGCCCCTCATCCCCACTGCAGCAAACCCGCCCAGGGGGCTAGAGGGGCGCCTCCTCTGGGCTCCTGGCGCCCGGGGGGCCCGGGGGTGCTAGGGCTCCCAGGGACCGGCGCCCCGGAGCCGGCCCCCGGTGACTCGGGCTGCGTGCTTGTGGCTTTGTTAGGAATAGCAGCCTGTGCTGCCTCAGCCTGAGCTTGCCTAGGCAGAGAAGCCATTTTAGCGAATGGAGCTGGAGCCGCCGCTGCTACTGCTGCTGGGGCCAGAATAGCAGCTCCCACTTCTCTCCATTCCTCACCAGCACTGTGCCTCTGCTTCCTCACCGAGGCCATCGGGCCCCAGCTAGCACCCGGCTCCCACTTTCAGGCGCCTTTCCTTAGGGTAAGAACCCCTCAGTCGAGTGAGGGAAGGATTTCAGGGGGACTTTCTTTCATCAAGGAGCATTCCACAAAATGGAAGATGAATTATTGGTATCTTGGTGACCTGCCGCTTTTCTCCTTTCTTTTCCTCTCTTTTTTTCCCTTTCCCCCCTCCAAGGAAGAGCTGACTTTACTGGGTCGGGGTGTACCCAGCCAGGGGAGCAGGCAGCCCCCAGCTGTTCCGGGGGGGTCCCACACAGGGGCCCCCCATATTGTTGACTAATGGGAATTTTGAAAATTTTATATGATGACCTTGGGGGCTAGGGGAGGTAGTGGGAGGGAGGGGGGGCACCGCTTTTTTCAGGGAAAACTTTGGAGACGGGATGAACTTGAAAATGTGTCTATTTTACTAAATAGAGAGGTAGAATGCAGGGGGGAGGCTGTGCTCGGCAAACCAGCCTTTTAAATAACTTTTCTTCCTTTAAATCAAGTGACTAACTTGGAAGCTTCACTTAGGATATGAGGGATACTTGTCGGCTTTTGCAAATACTTCTCTTTGGAGAGAATCTTTAAAAATATGAACTACTTTTTGGCATTCATTTCAAAACTTGTTTTCCTCAACCGTTAAGAAGCAATGGGGGGGGCTATTTTTTTAGAAGTTTTATTTATTCATTCATTTTATTTAATTTTGGTCTAAAGCCCAAATGCCTGCTAATTTTGTCATAGCTGTTAATAAGCTGGCGAGGAAAATTTTAAAGTCCAGTCGGCTTGCCAAGGTGGACGATGCTACAAACACCCTCCCCTGTTTTTCTTAGGCACCAGCCTTTAGAAAGTTTGGGTCCGGAGTATGAGCTCTGATTATCATCAGTACTTTCCAGGTTCCCCATTCTAGCCCAGCCAGTCTAGTGGCTGGCTACTTGGGGTCATCCTATTTTCAGGATTGCTTTCCCTTGGAATATTTTTTTTTTTTGGCAACTGAAAGAACTGACTCACCTTTTTTGGGTGGGTGTCTGTATTTCTCCACCGGCAGCAATGACACATGTTATAAAACTTATCTTTTCCAGAGTTCACCATGGCTAAAGGTGACCCCAAGAAACCAAAGGGCAAGATGTCCGCTTATGCCTTCTTTGTGCAAACTTGCCGGGAAGAGCATAAGAAGAAGAATCCAGAGGTTCCCGTTAACTTTGCAGAGTTTTCTAAAAAGTGTTCCGAGAGGTGGAAGGTATCTTATTATGTTGTTTTTCTTTATGACATTTAAAAGAAAAAAAACTTTTAAGCCAGACCTTGTGTTATAGTATGTCTTCTAGGTATGGAAACTCCCTCCATGGATGCAGATAAGTTAACTTATCTGTCATTTTAGGAGGTGCCTCGGCCACTGAGTTTAATATTTTTATCTGGGGCACTCTGTTTTAGAGAGGCAGGGATTAAAAGGAGTCTTCAGAACCCCTAGGCTAGGCATACTTCATTGAGAGCAGCTTTTGTTAAGAATATATTGTATTGCTTTAATAAATATTTTTTGTCTGCCTGCCTAGGAGACTTAAAATTGACAGAGCCCCAGTGTGTAATAGAAACCATCAAGAAACTTTGTTGACATGGCCATTGGAATATTTAATCCACTCCCCCAGGTCTGTACTTCCCTTCTGCAGCTACTCCCTGGAAGGAAGAGGTTGGGTGCCATATAAAGGAGCACTAAATTTGAAGTCAGAGACTCTGGGTTCCAATCTTTCTTGCCTTTTTTTTTGTTTTTTAGAGTTATAGATGATCTTGGGCAAGTCATTTCTCTTCCTTCTCCTTCCCTCTCTATAAAATTTAGAATTGTAATTAAGACTTCTTTGAAGGGTCCTTCCAATTCAAAATCGGTGATTTCAGTTCCTTAATTTTTTTTTTGACCTGGTGCCACATTTAACCTCATCAATTCTGTCTTTCTTTGTGTTTTCAGTAATTAGCACGATTGTGGTATATAGTATATCCGTAATGAGGAGCAACTGACTGATTAATGGATGGATCTGCAATGACTGCCTAGTTTTGAACTTCTCTCATTTCTTCTTAGACTATGTCGGGGAAAGAGAAATCCAAGTTTGATGAGATGGCAAAAGCTGATAAGGTACGATATGATAGAGAAATGAAAGACTATGGACCAGCAAAAGGTGGCAAAAAGAAGAAGGATCCCAATGCACCTAAACGGCCACCGTAAGTCATTTTGCCCCTCTTCCTATATGTTTACCTGAATTCCTAGGGTGTTTTTTTTTTCTGCTTAAATTTCATTTTGTTAATGGATGATAAATGCTCACAGATTTATAGCCTGAGGGAACTTCAAAGGTCATTTACTCCCCGATCTACCTCCCCTCCCCTTTATAGAGGGTCCAACTCCCTCTCACAGTTGAGGAAAAAACTCAATTTGTTTGTGCTCACATAAGTTATTAAGTCTTAGAACCTGAACCCTGGTCTTCCTGATTCTAAATTCAGTGTTGTATTCATTATACAACACTGTTTACAATGAACTTTTGAAGACCTATTTGTTTTCTTCCTTTTCTTTTCTTATGCTTAAAAAGTAAGGCCTGACTTCAACTTTAGGGCCTGTAGTGGACTGCCTGAAGCCCAGGTGAGTAGCTCTGCATTTTGGTTTAATTGAAAGCCCTGGATTTGTAAATCTGGATGAGGTTGAGATAGCTCCTTGAAAAGAACTTTTTTCATGCACTCCCTTGCCACATAATAGACCCTCAAACTGTTATTAAATTTATTACTTGTGTAAATTTAGGCAAGTCATTTTCTGACCTTAATCTTTCCATCATTGAAATAAGGATATTGGACAGCTGATCTTCCCAACTTACAGAGATGGCTATCACTTGAGCCAAATCTTAACAGATTTTTATTGTTAGCTCTTTTACATTGCCTTGCTTGCTTTCCGCCCCAGATCTCCCCCCTCCCAGGGAACTAATTTTTATTTTAAAATAATGAAATCATATTAAAGAATCACGTTTTTTAATAGAGAGAAAAATTCAGTAAAGCTGAGGGACCCCTTTCTCCACCCCACCTCATTATAACCACTGAAATGTGGATGGGGGTATATGTCTTCCTATTTATGAGACAATTTTTTTTTTTTATATGAGCCAATTTTCAACGAAGTTGTATGTAGAACTAAGCCTTTTACAAAGTTACTAAAGTGAACTTTCTATGATGGGATTTCTGGGGAACAAATTGGAGAGAGCCTTTTGAATATTCTGGCGAAATTTAACTTACATATTTTGGTTTTTATGCACATTTCTTGCTGGACCCTCAGACTTTCAAGAATCCTTTGAATCAAAATGTGGGGATCCAACTACAGCTCTGCAACCCAGGACTTTTTTTTTTTAAAGCCTCAAGCTTTCATGAATACTCATCTAAACACTAAACATGCTGACTTTTCCTCCAAGGTCTGGCTTCTTCCTGTTCTGTTCAGAATTTCGTCCCAAGATCAAGTCTACAAACCCTGGCATATCCATTGGGGATGTGGCAAAGAAGCTTGGCGAAATGTGGAACAATCTGAGTGACAATGAGAAGCAACCTTATAATAATAAGGCAGCCAAACTGAAGGAAAAATATGAGAAGGTAAGAAGCTTGGGGTGTGGAGAAGGGCTGGTCTTAGAAGTTAGGAAGCTGTGGGTTCAAGTCCTGCCTGACACATTTGAGCTGGGTGACTCTTGGTCAGTCACCTGAACTCAGGGGGGCCACCAGGCAATTCTCTTGAGACTAGGACCTACAGGTAAGTTGCCAGTCTTCATCTATGGAAGTGCCCTGCCCCTGTGAGATCACAGGGCAGGGCCAAAAAAAGGAAAGAAAAATTCTGCCAAGAAACTTCGATGGAAGCTCCTTACATATATGAGAAGAAGTTCCTTGCTATAGCTTAACCTGTATACTGCCAGAGTCTTTATTGTGTAATTGGGGTTTTGTGTGTTTATGAGAGCATAGTTGAGGGTTGCAGCTTTTCTTTTTAAATTTAAAAAAAATACCTAAATGTTTTACTTAAAAAAAAATCACTGTCACTTCCCAGTGACTCTTTGCATCCCCTTCTCCAAACCTCATAGGATCTCCAACACATTGGGCAAGTCTGATAACGTATGCTGTATCCCCTAGCTCTCTGCTGATAGAAGGAAGCAATCTTATGATATAACTTTGGACAAAATTGGAGTGTTCTTGTTCTACCTTCGTAGTTTGGTTTTGGTGGATAGGGCACTGGACTTGGAGTCAAGAAGGCCTGAATCAAATTCAACCTCAGACACTTATTAGATGTGTAACCCTGGGCAAGTCAGTTAACCTCTCTGTGCCTTGGTTTCCTCATCTGGAAAATGAGGGGATTGGATTGTGGACCTTAAAGGTTCCTTCAACTCTTAAGTCTGTAATACTGTCTTTTGCCTTGTATCAAATAGTTCACTGAAGCCACAGTCACTACACAGTTGACCTCATAAGATCTTTAATGGAAACTTGTATTTAGATTTTGTGAGATTTTCTCCTCTTTTCTTTACCCCCTCCCTTCTTTTGTACATGCTGGATAGTCAGGGCTTTACTAGGTAGCCCACACCTGGTAGCAGCTTTGGTTTTGCTGAGTTCCTGCAAAAGATCACAAGTGTTCCTACAAGCTTCCTACAATTAAATTAGAAATCTGAGTAAATAAACAATTGGTAGGCTAAAACTAAATTCATAGCTATAGATAATGCTATGAACAGGCAGAGAGAAAGAGACCAGTTTAATATGGGGTGAGGGTTGGTGTGCTTATTTCCAGAGGTTGGTCATAGCAACTCATCTAGTCTTTTCACTAAAAAGGGGAAAAGGAAGGGAATATGCCCACTTGCTCTGCCCATGAAATCCTAGCTTCTTTTGAAATATTGGGAAATCACCTTTAACATCCTTACAAATTTGTTTTTTTTTATATTCTCTTCAATGAGAGACAGTATGTATGGTGTAGTAGTTGTAGTGGTAGAAGAGAAGTCCTGGGTTTAAGTTCTGTTCCTGATTCATGCTTATTGTGTGACCCTGACAAGCCTCTTGAACACCTGTGCCCCAGCTAGCTCTCTTAAGGATGAAAAACTGAAGAGGAGGCACTGATCTGCTTTGGTAGAGGGAATCTCTCTCCTGGGTTTTTTTTTTTTTTTAACCAATGAAGATATAGGTTCAGTTTCTATTCCTTTCCTTCTTACATTCCCAGAGAGACATCCCATTTTCCTCAAAGAATAAGAAGAAATGGGGATGGGGGTGGGGGAGAAGCCAGTACAGCTAAACTAAAGCATCAAGTATATGCAACGTTCTACACTCTAGTCTTTCTCCCTCCCTGCCCCGACTCTCCCACCTCTGCAAAGAAGGAAAGGAGGTACCCTTTTAACCAGCAAATCAGTTTGTTGTAGTGTTTGCCTTTTTTTCCCTCTATGGCTGTTGGGCCTAACTGTCATTTTTCTCCTACTCTGGTGTAGTGGAAAGTGTCCTGGACTGGAGCCTGAGACTCCAGCTCCATTGTGGACACACCCCTTAGCTCCTGTGAGCATGTGAGTTTGGGCTGGGGGTTGATCTGACCTCTATGGTCCCTGGCCTGCCACCTTGGACACTCCTTACCCACAGACTTGGATGAAAGTAAGACCACTGGTGGTGAGCTTGTCAATTTCAACGGCCCCCCCCTCTCTGCTCCTTCTAGGATGTCGCAGATTATAAGTCGAAAGGGAAGTTCGATGGGGCAAAGGGGGCGGCTAAAGCTGCCCGGAAAAAGGTAGAGGAGGAAGAAGAGGAGGACGAGGAAGAAGAGGAGGAGGAGGATGATGAAGAAGATGACGAATGAAACTGTACCATATTTTGTCTCCGTGTGAATACCATAGAGTAGGGGAAACACCTTGAAATGAAACACCTCTTGTGAGGGTGGTGAATGCCCTCATTAGGCTTAATTGGCTTCTGATCGCATAGCTTCGCAAAAGTGCTTCTAGATAGACATTGTAACTGGTTCATGTGAAGTGGCTATGGGTATCTCGGAGCACCTAGAAACTGTATCAAACTTGTACATATTTCCAAACATTTTTAAAAATGAAAAGGCGTTCTCGTGTTCTCCTCACTCTGTGCACTTTTGTTGTTGGTGTAAAACAAAAGCATTTACAAATGTTTTCAGGCATTTTTTTTTTAATTTGTAAGGTGGTGTTTAACTATATGGTTATTGGCTAGAAGATTCTGGGTTATAAACTGTACATATCTATAGTTTGTAAAAACAGCAAGAAACCCCACACCCCTAGGCAGATTCTTGGGGTCTAGGCTTGAAGGGGGCATGAGGCCTTTCCTAGGGGGTTGCCATCCAAAGCCTACACTGTGAGGGTAGATTGCAGTGGGTGTCCATTTAGCTTAAAAGTTGTCTTTCTGTATATATAGTGAAATAGGACCCAACTCCCGTTCTTAGTGTCACAAGGGGGGTGGGGGTGGGGCTGGCATGAGAAAAGTGTCTGGATTTTTGGTTTTTCTCTTTAGTTGAAGTGCAGTAGTTCTAAATTGAAACTTGTAGAGTTCTGTATCAGTCAAACAGAAAGCCAGGGCAGTGATACAAGGAAAAAAAAATCAAAAACAAGTCTGTTTTAAACATGATTTGGAACGTTTGGGGGTTTGGGTTTTTTTTTTTTGTATGTTTAGAATGCTGAAATGTCTTTTGAAGCAAAATAAACAGTATTACACTTTTAACAACCATTCAAAATTTCTGGGTTTCAAGCAGACAATACTTTGTAAGTCTTCCAGTACCCCAGGAGTCTGGTAGTGATAGATCAGTGAGGACAGTGGTCCTCACCCACCTACTTTTAAGCTACTCCATCGTTTAGATGGTTTTTGTGAGTAGCATTAAGATGGTATGAACTTTAATTTGGTGGGTTGGTGAAAAAGTGACCTCTCTTACCTGCAAGTTAACACCTTTCAAAAATAGAGAAAAGCTGATGGTGAGGTGACTTAATTCCACTTAACTTTGACCTCCCCCCCTTTATCTGGTTAAGTTGGGTATGCATTTGCTATATATAAAAATGTGCCTTTCTTTAAAACACTTGTTTGGGAGTCCTTCCCACCTCCCTTCAGTTCAAGCACTCAAGTTTTTGTCCAGAGAAAGAAAGGGGATTGTGGGACCTTTGGGGCTACTCAAGGCACTGAGACCCTGTAGCAATTCTGTTATTTTCTGTATTGGGTGTTTTTGAGGATGATAGACTGGAACTCTTGTGGTTTAGGGTGTATCAAATCATCTGTACAGAGGGAACCTTTCTCTCCTCTAAACAAAAGTTTTTACCTTACAAACTGAAAGGGGTTGTTTTCATCATTTCCTTTTTCACAAAGTTGAGTTATTTTGTTTTTTGCTGGGGCAATATTTCCTTATGTTCTCTGGCAAAGATTTAGGGTTGTTTTGTGGACATGAGCCATTTTGACCTCAACAATTAGAAAAGTCTTTTCTAATAGAGGCATATTTTTTCTCACTCTTCTCCCTGTTTTTTCCCTTTCTCACCAATCAGCACCCACCCCCCCCATTTCACTTTCCCTGGTCCAAGGTGCCCACATCTTGAAAGTGGGGCATGGGCACAAAAGGTGTGCCCAGGTGGGTGTTTGGATGTCTGGTTTCACATCTCAGTAGTAGCTGCTTTGAAGGCCTTGCCCTGTGATCGCTGAGTTTTGCCTAGGCATTGTTTATCAGTATGTTCTCTAGAACTGGGTGTTGGGACTGAGGCGTTGAATGGGATTACCTGACCCTTCACCTTCGATCCTGTTTTGACAGTTCCCTTGCCCTTGACAAGCAGGTTCATAACAGAAGATAAGAGTGCATCTAAATCCCAGTCCCAATTTTTTTTTAAAATAAAAGCTCATTATGTTTGAAGGCCAACAGAAATTTCAAAGAGAAGGCAGTGGCTGTTGGGATGGGAGTTTGGTAGATTTCTTCAAAACTGAACCAACTGATGGGGGGGGTTGTTTTTTTTACAATGCCAACCTGACTTCCCTAAATACTACTCTAATACTCTCGTCCGCTTTCTCCTTTTACTTTCCCCTCAAAAAGGTAAAAAAAAAATCGGTCTTAATGTAGCAACTGTTGTCAAAAATGTCTCCCATGTTTTTTTGTCAAAGTGTATCTAGGGACCTTTTTGAATGCATTCATTTTCTGTAATAAAGTTTATTAATCAGTCTTCCAAAAAAAAAAAGACATGTTGTGTACTAAGTAAAGTTTTTGAAAGCAAACAGTGAAGAACCCCCACACGCTTTCCTGATGCCACTGTCCGACCCCACGTCTTGTGTGAGAGTATGGGGACCTAACCAACGAGCAAGTTAGGAGAAAGGCTTGTCTAAGGCTGTTGACTGGGGACAAAAACTTTTGAGGAAGCTCACAGCTGTCATGTGGCCGGGAGTGGAATGGGTGGAATGGTTCATAGAAGATGCCCCAATTTCCAAGGTGTGTGGGGTTCCCCTCATATGGAAGGATGGTCAGGTCCAGGTGGCACTGTCTTTTTCTTGTGTGTCCTAGCTTGTCTATTTTCTTTTGTTCAAGTATCCTGCTTCAGTTTGGGAAAAGATCTGAGGAGTCTCCCAAATCCTGACACACCTTAGGGACATACAAGGATTCTGAATCCTTGAACAAAAAGGGCCTAATCAGGGAGGCACAAGACTTGTTTTCCCTGTGCACAGGGACATGGTTGAACTGCAATAGCTGTGGTTATCTCTGCCTCAGTCCCCTCATCTGTAAGAACTAGCTTATTAAAAAGTTCTGCATAGTAAGCTTTTAAAAATGAAAGCATGATGGAGGAAAAAAAATAAGAAAAATTTTCTTTAGAAGGAAAGGGATCTTTTTCTTGAATTCCTACTAGGAATTCGAGGTCTGATACTGGATTTGCTCCTAGGAGCAAATATTAAAAAGACTGGGAGCCATTGGAATCAACTAGTTATGTGATCAGAAACTGAAGGAAGGGTGAGATGAAGCCTACACCAGAAGGCATGAGATGAGGAAAAATGTGAGCCTGGGTGGGTACCTAGGATGGTGTTGCTCTCAGAGAAGTGAGTGGGGTTGCTTTCAGTTCAAAATTGTCCCTCTACCCAAATGGTAGTTCCTTGGGACTGAGGATGAGGGCACTAAATCACTGAAAAATCAGAATCAAGTGGTAGACGTTTGGATTCAAGAATTTTTACCAATGAAATTGCTGGTGGGCTTTGGATAAAGAATAAACATTTTAGATTCACTTTTTTAGACTTGTTGCTTTGTTTTTTCACAATTTGGCACTTGGTAGATTTACAGAGTTGGATCTTTGATTTATCACCCCAATTCTCAGTTCTTCCTCGTTTATTTGGCCTTGGATGACAAAGCACATTTCACTAGGAAAAAGAATAAATTTTCCAATCTTTTTTTAAGAAGACCTTGAAACATTCAGCGAAATAGTTTTAGGCCTGAAAAAAAAAGCTGCCTGTTTATCCTCTCATTGGCCTCTTTGTGACCTTTTCAGGTCTTTTTATATGGCAGTCTTCAAATCCCTTACTTCCTTCAAGTCTCAGTTCACCCTTTAAAAGGTGAACCTTTCCCACAGCTGCCCCAATCCAAGATTTTACCTTCAGTCAAATCTATTTAGATGTTACTCAGAAACATCACTTGTCAGGGCTAAACAAAACGTGGACTGCAGTGCTATTTTATGTGGCCCCCTGCGGGTTTACTAAATGCTTTAGTAAATGAAGCAGAGCTCTCACTAAAATGGCAAATGAAAATATATCATGTATCGCTCCTTCCAGCCCAGCCTCCATGCCTAAGTCTCATATTTTGCAGCCTGACTAGAGACCTAGTTTGTGCAGTATTCGCCATTCTAATGCCCAACAAGCAAGCTCTCATGGAACTGAGAAGTGACAAGTGGGGGCGTATACAACAAATCTTAGATGTTACTGTTTTGTCTGGGATTCCTTCAGGTCTAGTCATTTGGAACAATGTGTCATCTGGCACCTTTCCTCTGCCAGAGATGCTCAAGTTTGTTTCACTGTGGAGGTTTAGTGTAAAAGGCTTCAGATAAATGTGACCTAAAATCTCATGAGGAAACAGCCTGACAGGTCAATAGGCAAGACTTGAACTCAGATCTTCCTGACTCTTAAGGGTCAGCTTCTTCCAGTTCTGTCAAAAACTTGGGAGATTTCTTTTTGCAGCAGTCACCTACTCTCCCCATGTGCCCAATGTCCTCTTCCCCTCAACCTCAACCCATCCGTCTCTCTTTAACCTTTGATGGCACCCTGCTGGTTCCGGTGTGGGAGGCCAAAGGATGGGGGATGAGATAGCAGGTTCTAAAAGGGGGGGCTCTCCCAGGATCACCTGGGGATTCTTCTAGAGCTAGCAGGCCTTGGCCTTGAAGTAGATCATGTCCAGGCTAACACATATTACATTTTATGGAAGAGGAAAAAGAGGCCACAGAGAAGGAATAAGTGGTCCAAGGTTACAGGAGGGCCAGAGTCTACCACTATTCGTACATCTCCAAGCCTGGAGAGGAAGTCATAGCGTTAGCGTCTCAGTTTTGGTATAGCTGCACGGAAATCTTACCAAAAGAATGATACTTTCCCTTTGTAATCTATTCCCTGTAATCCATCTTTCCACATCCAGCTGTGGAAGTGCTAGGTCTGAACATCACTCACCTGTTTAAGAACTTTCCATGGCCTCTTATGCTCAAGCACTCAGTTGGAGCTTATAATCCATCCACAGCGACCCTTATCCATGCAACAACCCAATGCACTGGGGGGGGGGGGGGGGCTTCCTTAATTTTTCCCGACATCATGAGTACCAGTGAGCTAGGCAGTGTAGTTCATACACCTAGCTTCCATCTCAAGAATCAGAATATTCTTGCTGGCTGGTCCAACCTCCCTCCTACCTCATGGCAAATCCCTCCTCCCATTCCTGTTGATTATTCTTGTATCTAGCTTGTTTGGACATGGTTGTTTGTGGTGCTGACCTCCTTGAGGGCAGGGACTTTCTTTGCAGCCCTAGTACCTGGCTTCATTCCAGTTTGTCTATTACATGGCCTGGCACAAAAAAGGAGCTTAATAATATGAAGAGCAGCTTAACAAATGTTGGTTCAATTGAGCTAAACTGCAGCAGCTCCACTAGAGGGCTTGCCCCAGGCATCCCCCCTTTCTGTTCCCTGTAAGCTCTTGCTGCCCAAATAATTCCGAAGAAATCCTCCTGCTCCTGGTGAGATCTTCTCCCAGCACTGCCCCAAATAACCTTAGAGACTGCTGCTCCAGTCGCAGTAATCCTGGCTTAGTGACTTGGGCCAAACTACATGATCTTGGGCAAGTCCCTGCTTTGGCATGGGGCCCACTTTGCTTTGAAAAAGAGCAGGCTTCATTTGGAATTGGACACATGCAAAGTGCTAGGCAGACCTATGACACATTTCTGAATACTAAGGACTGGGGATGAACGGTGTTCAGTTGTTTCAGTCACATCTAACTCTTTGTGATCCTGATTGGGGTTTTCTTGGCAGAGATACTGGAATGGATTGTCAGTTCCTTCTCCAACTCATTTTACAGATGAAGAAACTGAGGCAAACAGGGTTAAATGACTTGCCCAGGGTCACACAGTTCTCATTTGAACTTAGGTCTTCCTGATGCCAAGCCACTTTACCACCTAGATGCCCCACTGGGGAGGGCAAGAAATCAGAGGAAATCTAATGAAAACTAAGGAGTGGGAGAAGAAAAATCCAAAGCAGTCCAAGAGTCTGAATTAAGTCAATGTGTGGGCTCTGAGTCAGGAAACATGGCCCTTTGGAAGACTCCTGCTCAGCTTAAGTGTGAGTGTGTGTGTGTGTGTGTGTGTGTGTGTGTGTGTGTGTGTGTGTGTGATTCCTCTGCCCCCAGCAGACCAGGATGTGATAGCATACTCACTCATGTGCTGCCTGCTCAGATGCCTGGGTGGTGCTTGTAGCATGGCAGCTGGTTCTTTCTTCTCTGGTTTACCACATCCACAGTAAGGGCATGAGACTTGGAATCCACAAATCTGGCATTTGTCAGCTGGCTTCCTGGGTATGAAGGGCCTTCCTGTAGGGGGAGGATGTGAGAACTGTTCTGTTTGGCCTTAGGTTGACCATGGAAGGAAGCAGCTGGTGTGGTACAGAGGAAAGAATGCTGATCTAATGGCAGAGCATCTGGGTTGATATTGAGGTCCACTAGTTTGGCAGTAGTTGTTACTACTTTGATAACCTCTGGGGGACTCAACTTCCTCATATAGAAAATGAAGGGGCTGAGCTAGATGGCATCCAAGTCCATTCCTCTAAACCCTGGAGGAGTGGGTTAGAGAAGGTGTAGCAAGGCTATTTCAGCTCGATAGGAGAATCTCTCTACCCATTTCACTAAAGAATACTGAGGCAAATATTTTATACAATTGTGGGGACAGGGATAGGGACTGGAATTGCGATTACACTGGTCTATGGAACTCCGAATGAGGAAACTACCAATGCGGTGCCTTCTCTGTAGTCTTATTCTCAACCATGTGAATAATATTGAAATTATCTGTTTTACAGAGGAGGCAATTGAGGCTCATAAGGTTAGTAAATATCAGACAAAATATGAACCCAGGTCTGACTCCAAGAGAACGCATTCTGTTCAACATGCTTCTAGACCAATGCAAAAACCAAAACATGGTTCACCATGGAGCAAGTTGGATTTCCTCCAGGAATGCTAAGAGGTTTCTGTTAGTAAAATAATTAGGACAATTAATCACATAAACAACAACCCCAAAAACAACACCACATGATTATATCAATAAAGAAAAGTCTGCAAAGGGATTCAGCAGACTTTAAAAAGCAGACACAAAAGGGTCCTGCTAAATTTAAACAGTATGTGAGCTCATTGAGAACAGAAACTATGTGACTTTTTTCTTTGTCGTCCCTCCACACTTACCAAGTGCCTGGCATATGGGTGCTTATTTAATCGTTCTTCTTCCCAGGGCAGCTCACTCCTCTCCTAGAAAGCAAGCTCCCACAGAGGAGCAGAATCGTGTGACCAGCATTTTTTTCAGGCCACAGCTAGTCAGAGAAGGTGGCTGGACCTCCTGCCCTGCCTTTCTCAGTGTCAGGCCAGAACTTAGTGCATATGGAAAGTATAAATTCACAGACAGGAGTGAGTTATTCAGAACTGCAAGGTTTTGTTCTCAAGAACAATTAAAATTGAAAATTACTTTTGCCAGGCAAATACACTGAGGGCATGATTAAAGGATCAGGGAGGACTGGGGTCCCAGTTGATACTAATCAACCCTTTTCACTTGACAGAAAAGGAAACACTCAGAGAACAGTGGGGCTTTTGCCCCAAATGCCCCAGACATCATGGGTTGGTAAACATCAAATTCCATCCCCAGGTACTGCTTATGGATTCCAACTTTTGCTTCTGCGGGTGGGGGAGCAGTTGGAATCTAGATGAAGGCCAGTGGCAGGCAGCCCAAAGTGAACCCTTTGAACAATGCAGTATGAGAACCTCCTTCAACCACTAAACCTCCAGTAAACACCGTTCTAGTGTAGAGGCTACAATGCAAGGCTTCCTTAGCATCCATCGAGGAGATAACATTCACCTTTTGAGGAAGTTAACAATATATACATGGGTAAATATACTCATGTTAATTTGAGAAGGGAGAGAGAATGGACAATTAAGATAGTCAGAAAAAGTTTCTAAAAGGAGACAGCACTATTACCTCCCACTCCTTTGCTGATGGGTGAAGAAAACTGTATATATTACCAGATTTTTTTTGATGTATTATGAGGCTTTTGCTTTTTTTTAAATTGTCTTAAGAAGGGGGATAATAGGTGGAAAGTTATGTGTTGTAAAAATAAAAGATGTCTATTAAAATTTCTTCTACTTGCTTTACGAATCTGAAGGATGAACTGGGGGAGGGAGACAGGAGGAGGGTGGTTAGATTATTATGAGTCTGACTGAATGAGGGTGGGGTGCAGACTACTTGAAAATGAGGAGGAAGAAATAGATGGAGAATACAGTAAAGCAATCACAAGCCTAGCATGGAAGCAGAGTGATGGCTAACTTGGGTTATAGTTTCACTGTAAGGATTATTTTCATGAGCAATGGAATAGAAGAGGAGAGAGACTGGAGACAGGAAGGTCAATTGAGGAGACTTTGCCAAAAGTTCAAAGTCAGCGATGGTGGGCAAAGCAAGGAATGGATCAGAGGCATGTTGAGGAGCTTGAACTGCAGGATTTGACAACTGACTGTGGGGGGTGGTGGTGTTGTGGCAGCAGCACAGAGACGTTGTAAAGGGTGTGAGTTCTCAATTTTGGATGACTGGAGGTTGATGGTACCATTATAGAGATGTGTGAAGGAAGGGAGGGTATATAAGGGAAAATGAGCAGCTTTGTTTTAGACAGATTGAATCTGAGATGCCTATTCAGGTTGATTTAACTGTGATCAAGGTGGATTTCCTTCAGGGATGCAAAAGAGTCAGAAAAATAATTAGCACAACTAATCATATTAAAAACCCCCACATCAATATAGAGAAAAGTATGCAAAGGAATGCAGTGCTGAGTCAGAAATTCTGAAGAGGAGTGATTAGAGCTTAATATGGAGATCTTGAGATTTGGGGGAAAGCAGCAGAGAGGTGAATAACTGAGCCTCTGAGTTCAGAAGAAATCATCAAGGGAAGGTAGAGACAGTGAAGAGCTCTCTGGGGTACCTGGGGTTAAGGCCATGTCTGGTAATGCTGGAAGAGGGCAAGGAGTGGCCATATTGGTAGGAAATGGACCAAGGGAAGAGAGAACAGGCAGGAGGAAGGGCTGCTCAAGAGGACTGAATGTGGCAGAGAAGTCAAAGGGTAGAAAGACAGAGAAAATGTCAGGGAATTTACCAATCAACAGAATGGTGGCTTCAAAACATGGTTTCTGACCCCTTCTGAGTCACCTCTACCTCTTAGCTCTTTTTGGAAGTTGCCCTCCAATGTTTTCAATCTGCTCCTCACCTTCATAATCCCCAATTCCCTTCAAAGAAGAGCCCAAGAGCCTGGCTAAGGAGAGGCCTTCCTCATCTCCTCAGTTATTATTGCTTCCCTCCCCAGGTTCCCCATTTGTTTCTGTTTTATAGTTACTTATCTCTACATTGTTTGCTCCAGGAGAAAGTAGAATGTGAGCTCTTGGCTGGGCAGGGACTGTTTGTCTCCCCACACTTAGTATAGTTTCTGGTGTGGATTAAATTGAATTGAGGAAATGGAGGCAGTGAAAGTAGACTACTCTTTCTAAGGTAGTAAAAGGGAGGAGGGGACAGCAGATTTTTTTAGGGACTGAACTTCTGTTGGGCAAAGGAAGGGAGAAGTCATTAGGAAGACCCTAAAGATGAGAGTGAGATCCATAGACACACATGCAAGCAATGAGAAAAAGAACCAGGAGGCTATGGGATCAGTGTAGGGTTTTTACCTTTACAAGGAGGGTCCCAGGTTGGAAGAAATAGCTTAGTCATTCTTCTTCAAATTCCGGGCCAAGCCTGAGGCTGAGTACTAATCTGTGAGAAGAGGGACCCAGAGAGAGCCCTTTTTTTTTCTTATTCTTGCATTTGCTTTGCACTGAAAAAGAGATAGTGGTAACTTGTTGTTAGGATGCTCTTTCCAAGGCCAAGCCAAACCAGTTTGAGAATGTGACTATGATCCTTGCATTCTATTTTCTCACCTTGTTTTCAAACTGGCTTAAAACCAATGTGAAAGTTTCAGCCAATGTGCCAAGCCCCTCCACTTTCACATACGCCTGCTCCTAATGCATGTAATCTGCACATGGAAATCCACCATATAGTGCAAATGAACTAGATTTTGAGTCTGAGGTGGGAGTGGAATTGAAGTCTTCCTCTAAGACTTTCTAGTCATTCACCTTGCTGAGCCTCAGGTGCTCCATCTGTAAAAGGCAGAGTATTATTACACCACCTGTAGCCAGAAGTTAATTGTGAGGATCAAATGAAATAATGGATGTAAAGTGCTTTGCAGACTTCACGGCAAAACATACATGTCTGTTACTACTTAAAGCACTCTGGTGGAAATTAGGTAAATCAGGAGAAGCTTCAGACACAAAAGATGATAATCAAATTAGAGGACCAAGAAAGAAATTATCTGAAAATAGTAAGTTCATTAATTCAAGTTCTTGCACAAACAAAACCAATGCAGTTAAAATTAGGAGGGGCGGCTAGGTGGTGCTGTGGATAGAGCACCCACCGGCCCTGGAGTCAGGAGTCCCTGAGTTCAAATCCAGTCTCAGACACTTAATAATTACCTAGCTGTGTGGCCTTGGGCAAGCCACTTAACCCCATTTGCCTTGCAAAAAAAAAAAAAGGCAAGCTTCAGTTGCTTCCTCTAAAATTAGAAGGAAACCGTAATCAGGGAGAAAAATCTTTGTAGCAAATTTCTCTGAAAAATTTCTCTTCATTTTCAGGAACTGATTCAAATTTATAAGAATAAATAAATAAACAACCTTCAACTGATAATGGTCAAAGAATATGAACTTTTCTTTTCAAAAAATTATTTAATTTTAGTTTTCCTTAGTAATATGTAAAAACAATTTAATGTTCCCTTTGAAAGCTGACTTCCAAATTCTCTTTCTTCCTCCTCCATTAAGAAAGCAATTTTATAGATTATACATGTGTAGTGATGCAAAACATTTCCATAATCATGCTGTGAAAGAAAACAGACCCTTCCCCCCCCCAAGAAACCCTAAGAAAAATAAAGAAAGTTAAAACAAAAAAGTATGCTTCAATCTGTATTCAGACACTGCCAGACACTTTCTCTGGGGATGGACAGCATTTTTCTAAGAAATTCAAATTACCAATAGCTATATTAAAAAATGTTTAAATCACTAATTAGAGAAATGCAAACTAAAACCTCTGACATACGTATCTGACAAACCCATCAGATCCACAAAGATGGCAAAAAAGGATATGGGGGGGGGGAAGGAAACAGTTCATCTGTCTCTTTCTGCCAGTCTTTCCTCATTATAATGGCAAACCACTGTTGTTATCCCCATTTTGCAAAGGAGCAATTTTTCCAATACAACTGAAACTGTAGTTTGGGTCCATAGATGAATGAGATTTTCAAGGTCTGAGCTGAAGTTATGCCAGTTTCTGACTATATGATCCTGAACAAATCACTTAAGTTTCTTCATCTGTAAAATGGGAATAATAATCACACTTACCTTACAGGCTAATCAAGATCCAAGTCAACAGTGGCTAAAAGAACTGGGTTGAGAAGATGTTTCTGGGCCAGTAATTGATTCTGGATCTAGAGTCTAGGCTCACCAGAGAACAATTTATCTATATTATTGTCTTTGTTTTAAGAGCTATAACCCCTCCCACTGGGACCACCTCACAGCAGCCTGAAGACCCAGAGCTTTCACCTCACTGGACCGGAAAAGGGACTTCAAGTCACTTTCTGGTCATTTCCAAGTCAAACCCCTAAACACAGGTTTTCCCTCCCCTCCTCACTCCCCCCATTCCCAAGCTCTCCTTTTTTTTTTTGGTTTCCTTTCTTTAGAAAGTAAGTCCCTCGAGGGCAGGAACTGTCTAGCTTATTCCAATTGTAAATTCAATTTAATTCAAATTTGTTTGAGGGAAAATAAAAGTAAAAGGCCTCAGTTCATAGTCGTCCCTCCCCCCCCACCCCTAGCAGAATCCCACCTGGGGTTCTTTTGTGATGCTCAGAGACCCAAAGAGAAACTGGGAGGACTCACAATTTGCTCTTAGTAAATTGAGGAGTAAAGGGAATATTTATCTACTAACTTGCACTTAACCTTTACTTCCAGTAAGGTAGGACTAACCTAGGGATAGTTTTCTAGAATGAGTGATTTTCCTCATGCATGCCCTCAGAGGGATTCCTAAATGCTGGGGAGTCAGGAGACCAGGAGGCCAGTCCTGGCTGTTTCACTTTGGATCAGAGGCTTGGAACTGGAAGCAACCAGAGAGGTTCTAATCCCCTTATTTTTAAAAATGGCCCAGAGAGAGAAAATCTCACATCACACAGCCAACATTTAAACTCAATCCTATGATCTTTCTATTAGCTTTCTGGTCTTAAATTTTCTCATCTGTAAAATGAGAAAGCCAATTCTCCTCCCTCCTGCCCTCATAAGATCAAGAACAGAAAAGCACTCTGGAAATTCTGAATTGCTCTGCCCAAGTGACATTATTTGCTTTTCTCCTTGACGAAGACCATAGCAGAGGTTCTCTTCCTGTTTGCTTCTAACCACGATCCAGGAATTGGAGTTTCTATACAAAGGCACAGCACTTGGTCAGTTGTACCTTCCTTTTCTCTTTGACCTCAGGCCCAAAGGTAGCCTCCAGAGTATGAAGTGAATCTGTGAAGCACAGGTGGGCCTTTATTCAGCAAGGGAAGGGTCACAGATATGCATTCCTTCTCCAGCTCCCCTTTCTGACTGTCCAACTTGTCAGACTCCCATATTTCGCCAGTGCCCCTCGAGGAAAGATAAGAATTGGGTTTGGGCTTTGGATTTCATTCAGATCCACAAAGATTCACAGTTGGAAGTCATCTTGTCTAACCTGTACCAGAGAAAGAACCAAGAAGTGGTTATTTGACCTCTATTTGAAGACCTCCATTGGGTGAGGATGTTTCCACTTAGAGATAGGTTCCAATGGTTAGAAAGTTTGCCTTATCCTATCCAAATTTGCCTCTGTAGCTTTCGCCTGTGGCTCCCCTTTTTACCCTATGGGGCCAAGCAAGACAAGTCTAGTCCTTTCCCACCCCATCCACAGATCCTTCAACTAACCAGACTTGAGAGTTTTTACCATTCTAGTTGTCCTCCTCTGGACACTATTTCTCATTGGACTTACCAAAAGGTGATCAGCTCAAAGACTTACTTAGTTGTCACATCCCATTGCTGACGCTTCCTGGAGGTATACACTTTGTGTTCTTGTCCTTTTCTCTTCTCTCCAGAATTTTAGGAAGGAGGTCAGTTATCTCTGGGAAAAAGTTGAGATATGAGCCTGTTCTTTTCCTGACTGTGCCCAGTTGGAAATTCTAACTTTAATTCCCTTTCCATCTTGGTCCCAAGTTGGAGCGGGTTAAAAATAAGACCCAGCCAGAAGACAGAAATTTGGGCGATTAGACAAAAACAAAAAAATAGAAATTTAGCTTGGAGAGTTCCTAGGATCACTGAATAGGGCAAGAGTTCATAATTTGAGGTTCATATTCCAGGGACTCCATGATCCTGGACATGAGAAAAATCATACCTTTGTTTTCATTAGCTGAAATGTAGCCATTTCTTTCCATGATCTGAAAACATCTTTCCGAGAAGGGGTCTATAGGCTTCATCAGACTGCTGCCAAAGGGTCTGCAACACAGATACATTAAGAACCTCAAATCATTGAGGTACTAATTTGTAACCATGCCTAAATTGTCCCTAAACTATGCATACCCTTTGACACAGTCAACCATTATTAGTCCTATACTCCAGAGATTGAAGAAAGAAGAAGACCCTATGTATTAAAATATTTATAGCAGTTCTTTTGGGGGTGGCAAAGAATTGGAAACTGAGGTGGTACCCATCAATTGGGGAATGGCCAAACATATTAAGATGATGGAATACTACTGTACCATAAGATATGACAAAATGGAATTTTAGATGAAACTGGACCAACCTCTATGAATTGATGAAGAGTGAAATGAGCAGAACCAGTAAAACAAATTTCAACAAAAAAAGCAACATGTAGAGAAAACAACCCAGAAAGCCTTGAGAACTCTGATCAATACCATGATAAAAACCATGAGCTAAGAGGATTGAAGATGAAGCACATCATTCACCTCTAGCCAGAGAGGCAAGGCAGAGAGAGATCTCTATTTCCAGTCCCCAGGGTATGAGAATCTGTTTTGTTGGGCTATGCACACTTATTTTAATAGGTTTTGTTTTCGTTTTTTGTTCAACTGGGAAGGGGCAGTGGGAGGGACAGATTCTAAATTTATTATAAAATAAATTCATTTTTAAAAAAGTCTGGAATCAGAGATTTCAAATTGGAAGTGTCCTTAAATGGTTGTATCATCCAACTCTCTCATATTATAGATGGGGAAACTGAGTCCCAACAAATGGCAATGGGTGTGCTTAATAAAGGCTAGTTGAATTGAATTAACCATGGAAATTGAGCATGACAAATTCATCCTGAAGAACACCAAAAAGATAATTTCAAGTGTAATTTATCAGACCACATACAGTGTGTCATGTCTAGCAGATGCAGTTTTCTCATTACTAAGATTTACTGTCTTCTGAGCTTATTAAAAGACAGAGACTTGAATCTTCCCTACCATGGCATGTGTGACTGGAGGGAAGGGGGAAGGTCGAAGAGATTAAAACAATGAGAGCTCCCAATCCTGGCAGTTTTCTGTCTGAGTCCCAGTGGAACAGCCCTTTCCCCCAGTCCTCATCCCCAGGGGTATGCTCTTTTGATGTCAGCACTTTATCCATGCAGCCAGGAACAATGTTCTGTGAAGTGACCCCCCACCCCCCTCAGGCAAAATTAACCTAGTTCCAGTTCCATGGTTAACCAACGAATGAGAAGAGAGAAGAGATGGTGCTTCTCTTGTCAGCTCTGCTTCCAATAACATAAATCCATTTAATAGGGTGGTATATTTTAAAATTCACTTAGTCTGTGTACAAAAATATCCCCAAATGAGCTCTCCCCACGATGTTTTAGAGTCACTAAAAAACAAAGGCAGAGCTCCCCCCCCCCCCCCCCCACCATCTTGGTCACACTCCAGCTAGTCAATGTCCTTTCTGAAATGACTTTCCCCAAACTGAACACACTGCTCTAGAGAAGTACTGGCTGCAGAAGGGAATTAGGAAATTGGACCTCAAATTACATCTCTTTTACTTGCCATGCAACCTTGTGGAAGTCATTTCCCCTATCCAAGTCTCAGTTTCTAACTTCAGCTATAAAAGTTGAGTGAGATGGCCTCGAAGTTAGTTCCCTTTTAGCTCTAAATCTATTGTTTTATGTAATTTGAAGAGAACAGAGAATCTCCCTTGTCTTGGACACAGACATGTTAATGTAATCTAAGATTGATATAGGGCATGCAGCCTTTTAAAGTCATCCTTCTTTAAAAACAAAGCAAATCAAAAACAAGTGAGGAAGTCACACCTTCCTCATCTAGTACAGTCTTCCTTTGAAACTCAAGGTGGTGTATAGTAAGTTCTAAAAAATGTTTGTTGATGCTATTTTGTTTTTAAAAATCTTCCAACAAGGAAAGAAAAATCCAGTCCTCCAAACATACATAGTCAAGCAAAACAAAATTGCCATGTTATCCACATCCAGCAATGGAGGTCTCACTCTGCTCCCTAAGTCCATCAATTTGGTCAGGTGTACTGATCAGAGTTCTAAAATTTTCCAGATCGTTTGTCTTTGCCATGTGGTTGTTACAGTATAAATCGAACTCCTAGAACTACTCACTTTACTCTGAATCGGTCTTTCCAGGTTTCTCTTGAAACAGTCTCTTTCATCATTTCTTACAGCAAAATAATATTGCCTTACACTCGACACACCATAATTTCTTCAGTTCTTCCCCAATTGATGGCCAACTGTTTCCATTTCTTTCGCTGCAACAAAATTGCTGCTATAAATATTTTGATACATATAGGACCTTTTCTTTTCTCTTTGATCTGTTTGGGGGCACAGGCCTAGTAGGGATATCAGTGGATCAAAGAGTATGTGCAGCTTAGTGGTTTTGGGGATTTAGTTACAAATCATTTTTCCTGAACCAATTCATAGATCCAACAACAATCTATCAATGTGCCCATTTTTTTTCAGGCCCTCTAACAACAGTCATTTTCCTCTTTTATCATCCTTGCCTAACTGGGAGGTCTATTTTCAAAATGGGAATTTCTCTTATTTTAGTGATTTAGAAAATTTTCCCATGTTGGCTGATAGCTTCTACTTTTTCTTGAAGGTTTGCCTGTTAAAGGTCCTCTCAACATTTCTATACTTCTCCTATAGTGGAATTAGTGCTTTATTTATCTTGGCTGTCAGACCTTTATTAGAGAAATTTGCAAAGAATTTTTTTTCACAATTAACTGTTTCACTTTTAATTTCAATTGCTTCATTTTTAAAATTTCATTTTTTATTCTGAATTTGAAAAACAGCAACTAAAATGAGCATTTCTATATACATAATAGAACAGAAAAAGTGGACGGTACCTGGAACTCTGATTATGTATATCATGTTTTTCTTTTTATGTATATAATAAATTCAACATATCAAAGTTGCCCTGTTTGCCATTCCTTCCTTCCATTTTCTTCTGTGTTAAAAAAAAAATACTCCAACAATCTTTTTTTCCTTTTCTTTTTGGGGGGGAGGGAGCAAATTTTTCCCTACTCCCTTTTCCCCTCCGTTTGAAAAAAAAATAAACTTCCACATTGGTCTGAAAATGTCTACTTCATCTTGATTCTATCACCTCTGTTAGGAGGTAAGCAGCACACCTCATTGAATCCTCATGGTCACTGCTTTGATCAGAGTTCTTAAATCTTTCAAAGTTGTTTGTTTTTATAATGCTGTTACCACTGTATAAAAATTTTCCTAGTTTGGTTCCCTTTACTCTGTATCAGTTTGTGCAAGTCTTCCCAGGTTCCTCTGAAATGTTCTGTGGTGTTCCATCATATATATCCACCATAACTTCCTTTAGTCATTTCCCTGTTGACAAGTACCCCCTTCTTAACCACCCCAAAAAGAATGGCTATAAACAACGTCTTTGTCCTCTGTCTTTGAGGATGCCTACCTTGTAGTATTGCTGAGTCGAAGGGTATGCACAGTTTAGTAAGTGGGGTGGTGGTGGGCATCATTCCAACTTGTTTTCCAAAATGACTGAACCAATTCCACACATGGTGCATCAGTGTGGTGTATTTCTTCAAGCCCTCCAACATCCTTTTTTGCTATCTTTGCCAATCTGATGGATGGATGGATGTAAGGTGGAACCTCAGAGTTCTTACAATTTGCATTTCCTGAATTACTGGTGATTTGGAACATTTTTTCCCCTGCATATGGTTGTTGATAGCCCAGATTTCGTCATTAGAAAACCGTCTGTTCATATCCTTTGACTTATTAGAGAATGTCTCATGTTCTTAGAAATTTGGATCAGTTCCTTATGTGACAGGGACTCCTGGCCCCTCCACTGCCAGAGAGCCAGGTTTATTACATGCCACTTGTTCCTTAGGCTTCTCTGCTATCCTGCAGAGGGTTAGGGCGGCATCTAGTCTCTCTGGCCCCAAATTTAGGGGTTCCCTCCATCCCGGGTCTATGGAACTACTTCAGTCATCTGACATAGCAGGCCTATAGAACTCGTCCCCGCACACCTAGAGGCTAGAAGCCTCGCTTCAGGCCACCTTGGCCTCCGGGGAAAGGAGGGGAATTAGGCTGGTAGCTTAATGAAGTCCCCTTGCAGCATCAGTTCCACCCGGTTCCGAGGCCGGGCCGGGCCGCGCCGCGCCGCCCCGCCCCCACCCCTTTGTGTCCAGCCACCCTGGCTTCTCGGGGTTTACCTGCTCTCCGGCCCGGGATCCGGCCCCTGGCGCTGCGCCGCTCCGGGGAGTGCACCTGGCGGCACCTAGACCTGAAAAAGGCTGAAGGCAACAGAACAAGGCCGGACTCTGGGGCCCCCGAGGCCTAGAGGAGTCGCTCTCGGCGCCTGGCGGGGCCGGTCATGGGGCCCGAAATGGAGGATCATGGGGCCCAGAAAGGAGGGTCACGTGCCCAGGCCGTGGCTGGATAGGCCCGTCCAGGCCGTCACCCCCTGGGCGCTGCCGCCGAGAGCGCGCGCCTGCATGTACGTGCAAGGGCGGCAGTCCGTTAGTGGGCCCGACGCAGGCGCGTCCGGCGAGGGGACCAATGGGGAGGGGCCCCGCCCAGTCACGTGCCAGGGGACTGGGGAATGGCCTCTCCTAGAAGCTGGGCGCAGGCATTTCGAACCAATCCGAGTGCCTCCATCTTGGGTGGTCTGTGTATTCTGGAACCCCCCCTGACACGCCTGTCTCTCTCATGTCTCTGTCTGCTAGACATGTAATACATGTGTACATGCGTGTGTGTATGCAGATCAAGGGTGGCCGCCTTTCTGTGAGCGCAGACCTTTATCACCGTAGCGTACGGCAAAGCGTTCCCCTAGCTCGGAGTTTCCTTCCCCCTTTTAAATGCACCGTTTCCGTTTGTGCCAAGCCTTTCGCACGTTCCGTTATCAAACGTGCCAGTTTGATGTTCCCTGGGGTTCTCTTTCCCCTGTCTGCTCACCAACTCTTTCCCGAGCCCTAGGCGTGCAAAATAACTTTCTGGTTCCTCTCCTTTGTTTATGATGGTGATTTAGGGGCCGAGGATTCCATCTGAATCGAACTTCTGCCAGACTGTTTCCCCGTTTGTCCAGCAGCTTTGGGTGAATAATGGGTCTGTCCCAGCATGTGGACATCGGGGTCTCCTTCCCATTCCCCCCCATTATTTCTTTTGAGAATCCTGACTCGCTCTCACCCCCATGAAATTTGCTAATATCTTCCACAAAGAATAGATACTTAATAAATACTTGAGAATTAATATTGGGATTAATTGCTCTTTGGAGGTTTGATAGAATTCTGGAGTTTTTTCCCTTTGGGAATTCATTTATTGTTTGTTCAATTGGTAAAAGATCGGTTTATTGAAATTCTCCATTTCCCCTGGGTTTTTTTTCGCTGAATCCTCCTTTCAAACTTTCATATTTCTGCTGAAAACACTGTCATCGAGCTTTCCAGTGTCTCGGGTTCATAATCTCACCATCACCCTGAATCCTCACTTTCCCTCCCTCCCAATATTCAATCACTTGCTTTTTCTACTTTTGCAGCAGTCCTTGCATTGAACACTTTCCTTCATTCACACAGCTAGCACTTTAGTTCGGGCCTTCATCGTCTGTATTCTTGAAACACCCATTAGTCTCTCTCTGCTTTCTCCACACTCCAGTTCATGACACCTGTAAGTTTAGAACACCCACTCTGGGTGTTCACATGGACTATTTGTGCCCAACCTGTGGAAAAGCATTCCAAGCTCCTGTTGGTCTGATCAGCCACAGTAGGAAGCACTGTGTCAGAAAAGATAAAAACCAACCAAATCTTACTGCTACCACAGTAAATTTCCTTTTTTTTTTTTTTTTTGCAAGGCAAATGGGGTTAAGTGGCTTGCCCAAGGCCACACAGCTAGGTAATTATTAAGTGTCTGAGACCGGATTTGAACCCAGGTACTCCTGACTCCAAGGCCGGTGCTTTATCCACTATGCCACCTAAGCCACCCCTAGTAAATTTCCTTAAGCACAGAGCTGACCATATGTCTCTTTCCCTTAACTGAACCAACCCTACTGGTCCCCTGTTGCCCCTAGGATAGATTATAAATTTGATTGTTTAACTTTTAAGGTCCTATGTAACCTGGCTTTCTCATTTTCTTGGATATTATTTCCCCACCTGCATACTGTGTGATCCAGTCAGATTGGCTCCTTTGTCTGCTCATCACCCTCGACACTCCATCATCTATTTCCTTGTCTTTGCCAGGACCATCCCTTCATGAATTCTCTTTTCCCCTCTGGTTTCATATGTCCCCATTTCCTCCTAACTTTAAGGTGAAGCTCTAACACCTTCTTTATGAAGTCTTTCTTAATCCTCCAGTTGCTAGTACTCTCCATTCTAAGCTACCTGATATTTACCTATTTGGTATATATTTTTTCCCATTATATTTATTTAAAGATATGTACCAACTCCTTGCAAGAAAGGTGTGCCTCATTTTTATACTTCTGTCCCCAGTGCCTAGCTGAACAACTGATACTTAATAAATACTTGATGATTAATATTGGAATTAATTGTTCTTTGAATGTTTGATAGAATTCTGGAGTTTTTTCTTTGGGAATTCATTTATATTTGTTCAATTTATAAAAAACTGGGTTCTTTAAATAATCCATTTCTTCCATTAATTTGTGTATTTTATATTTGAAAATATTTCATTTCATTTAAATTATCTGTTGTATTGGTATATAATCTGGAAATTCTTTCCTTTAGCATTTGGAGTGATTTCTTTTTTTCACTTTATTCACTCCAATGTCCATATTTTTCCTTTGAAAAAGTAGAATATCTAATTCTTTATCAATATTTTGCGTTGTTTTCTTTCTAAAGTCAGCTTCTCATTTTATATTAGTTCAATAGATTGGGGACTTTCAATTTGGTTAATCTCAGAATTTTTATTTTGGTGTTTAGTTGGGTGATTTAACTCTTTTATTAGTTTTCTAAGTCTTTTTAGTTGTATGCCCAATTCATTGATCTTTCTCTTGTTGAGAAATTGTTTTTCTCATCAAGACTGCTTTGGCTGTTTCCCAACAGTTTTTGGTATGTTGTCTTGTTGATTGAATTTTCTTTGATGAAATTTTCTATTGTTTCAGTGTTTTATTCTTTGACCTACCAATTCTTTAGAATTAACTCAGTCATAATTAATTTTTAATCCTTTCTTCAAAGGTCCTTTGTTGAATATAATTTTTATTGCATTGTGGTCAGTAAAGGATATATTTACTGTTTCTGCATTTGTCAGTTGAGATTTTATGCCCTAGTAGATGTTTCCCATCCTGTATTTTCACAATTGATTTTTTAAACTCAAGGGTAGGCCTTTATCTTCATGTCTATAAAGTTTCATCTGATTAGGGGAAGCTCTAGTAAGAGAACAATCATTTATTGAGGGTGTTTTTTGTGCCAGACGCTGGACAAAATGCTTTGACACATTTCATCTCATTTGAGCCTGACAACTCTCTGTGTTATTATTATAATACCCATTTTACAGTTGACAAAACTGAAACAGACAGAAGTGAAGTGATTTGTCCCCAGGGTCACACAACCAGTAAGCATCTGGGACAGGATTTGAATTTAGGTCTTCCCTATTCTAGGCCCAAAACTATATCCACTATACACCTCTGACTATATTACATCTATTATTATTAAATTTGACCAATCATTTTAGGCTGTTGAATTTTTTTTTTGGATCCCCAGTTCCACCATAATGGACCATAGGAGTTTTATGCTTCTAAGAAATTTGGCAAGCATACCACCTTTGCTTTCATCCAAGTCACTGTAGAGTCATTTCCTATCAGTCCATTAATTATTATTCTTTGGGGGCTCTCACTCATTCAACCATGTTACCCAACTGGACTAATATCCAACCTGACTTTGTCTAACCACTCCCTGAAGTCTAGCTAAAGTGCCTCTTCCTTATTTCCCTGCTCTGCCTTTATTGAAGGCTAGTGGCAAGAAAAACCCCTTGTGACCAGGACTCTCATTTTGATGTCCTCATTCACAAAGCATCCTTTTAAAGCTTAACACCAAGCTGAGTGACTGAAAGTTGGAGAATACCTCCCTCTTCTTTTTCAAAATTGAGAAAACATTGCCTATCTCCAGGCCTAAGGCAGCTTCCCACTCCCAGACATTTCAAAGTTCTCTGAAAGTTACCCCCTTTTTCTTGGTATGTGTGGGGGTTGGAAAGGGGGGAGGAGAGGGGCATCATGGAAGAGAAGAGGGGCAGGGAAAGAGTAAAACTAGGGCTGGAGGCTTCCCAGAAGTTATTCTCATGCTCCAGTTAGTAAGAAACAAGCTAAGGCCCAGTGATAGTTGAAGGCCATAGTTTCGTAAGGACTGGAAACAAATCTCTGAGGTTATTTGGTCCAGACTCTTCTTTTTTGCAGATGAGGAAATTGAAGGCCAAAAACTTCAAAGGAGAAGTGATTTTCCTAAGGTCACACAGCTAGAAAGTTTCTGAGGCAAGACCTAAGATCATAGATAGAAAGTTGGAAGGCATAAAAAATTACCATCTAACCCAATCCCTTTGTTTTATAGAGGTGGAAGCAGGACTAAGTGACTTTCTCCAGATCACACAGGTGAACCCAGGTCTTCTGACCCCAAGGCTAGGTGTTCCAGGCTGCCTTTCTGCTGGGCTTTGATCTGGGGCCTTTTTAAGGGAGTGTACCCACGTGGGCTAGTGCTCACTCTCCTCCAGGGAGGGTGCTGAGATGTGTATTGTGTCCCAGTCTACTGCTGCCAGCTCCATCCCAAAGAGCTGGTTGGGAAACTTTCAGGCTGAGCATTTCTACCTCAGAAATCAACAATTGCTACAAATTAGATCTCCTCTTATTGTTTTGTTGATTGGCATTGTCTAGACTTAAGAAAGTGTGCATAATGCAGATTAAAATGTACATGCATTATTCCTCCCTCCCTCCCCCCAGCCTCCTTGTTAAACCCTTGGGAAACACAGCCCTGTCTCCCCTAGTCTTATTGTGTGAGACCTTGCCTGAGTTCTGCAATAAAGCTCTAGAAGACTCAGGAACCCAAGTCAGCAGTAGCCCAGAGGCCTGGGGCCTGGAGGCTAATAACTGTAATGATCATTCTTGGCCTTTCCAGAGCTCTGTAAGGTTTGCAAAGTGCTTTTCCCCTTTGACTGGATTCCTGAGGTATCTCTGTTTCACCCTCTAGGAAAGGCAGAAGCGGCCTAACCTTTCAAGCCCTTCCCTGTCTTAGGTGGGCTCACATTGAATAGCAAATAGGTCAGACACCTTGTTTCTGAGAAACTAGGATTTAAAACCCTTTGAGATCATCCTGTCCGTTTGAAATTAAATCATGAAAAGTAGGTAGGAACCAGAGTGTGGAAAGTCCCCCACCCTCCTTGAACTCAGGGAGTTTATTGAGGGTGTTTTCTGTGCCAGATGTTGGACGAAATGCTTTGACAAATTTCATCTCATTTGAGCCTGAAAACTCTCTGTGTTATTATTATAATACCCATTTTACAGTCGACAAAACTGAAACAGAAGTGAAGTGATTTGTGGGGATGGGAATGGAGTACAAAGGGGCCACAGATAAAGAAATCCCAAATAATTTTAGATGAGGAAAGACTTCCTGCGGGCCTTGGTATCCAAGGGAAGCTGTAGTAGGAGCAGAACCTGTCCAGGAACTCAGAGATGAATGACTTACATAACTCTGTGAACCTATCTCCACTCAACTAAACCAAAAGATATGAACCCTTTGGAGATCCTCTAGTTCAGCCCCTCATTTTATAGATGAGAGGCCCAGATTGTAGAGATTGATCCAGGGTAATATAGACTAGCAGAGCATGGAACCAGAAGAGGTCTGTGATGCTCAGGTGAAGGGATCTACCAAAGCAAAGGGCTCAGCTACTGAGGTAGATCAGAGTCCTCTTTTGCTTTCAAAAAGCATCTTTAATGCCATCCCTGATGGGAAGGTGCTGGGAATCTGATTTTTTCATTATTTCTGAAGGTAACTTCACACTTCAAAGTTTGGGAAAGCTGGGATGAGGCCCTGCTGGAAAAAAATGTGGAGACCTCTTTGTAGCCTTTGACGATGTTCATCACCTTCTTCTTGATACTTTCTTTCTAGGTTTTCATGGTACTGCTCTCTCCTGGTCCTCCTCCTACCTGTCTGAATGCACTTCAACCCCCGTTGCTGGATCTTCATGTAGGTCAGGCCCTCAAGAGACTCCTCAAAACTCTATCTTGGACCCTTTTCTCTTCTCCCTCATCACCTCCCATGGATTCAATTCTCATCTCTCTGCAAATGCTTCTCAGATTTATTTGTCCAGCCCTAACCCCTACCCAGAGGTAGTATCTACAGTTTCCCATGTCAAACTGGATGGATGCCCTTCAATTTGCCATGTCCCAAACTGCATTTTGATTAGCTTCCTCCCCAACCCTCACTTCCTCACTGCATTCCAGTCCTCTAGGCTTACAAATGATGAGGGAGCAGGGAGGGAATATTTTGATTTCTCTCCTGGGACACAGCTGCTCCCCTAGTATAGGCCTCCCTAATTCTTCCCTGGCCTATTGCACTAGCCTACTGGTGGCTCTGTCTGCCTTAGGTATGGTCCTCTCCTTTGTCCCTGCACTAGGCTTACTCTGTCACCACCCTGCTCAGTAAATTCCACTGGATCCCTATGAGTTCCAGGAGAAAATAGAAAATTTTTTGACTTTTAAAACTCTTCATAACCTGGACATTTTTTTTTATTTACCATTCCAGGTCCTTTTTTTGTCTTATTCCCTCTACCCACTGAAAGATCCAGTGACACTAGTTTTATTGCTGTTTCTCATATAAGATACCATATTTTGAGCCAGAACTTTATTAAGAGGCAGCTAGGTATCCCTAGTGGTTATAGTGATGTATACAGAGTCATGAAGACCTGAATTCAAATGTGAAGTAAGATACTAGTTGTGTGACCCTGGACAAGTTACTTAAATGTTGTTTGTCTTGTTTGTCTTTTTTTCCTTTTTTTGGGTTTTTGCAAGGCAATGGGGTTAAGTGGCTTGCCCAAGGGCACACAGCTAGGTAATTATTAAGTGTCTGAGACCAGATTTGAACCCAGGTACTCCTGACTCCAGGGCCGGTACTCTATCCACTGTGCCACCTAGCTGCCCCCTGTGTTGTTTTTCTTAACTATAAAATGGAGATAAAAACAATACATACCTCCCAGGGTAGTTGTGAGGATCAGATAAGATCATATTTGGTTTTGTTTTTTTTTTTAGGTTTTTGCAAGGCAAATAGGGTTTAGTGACTTGCCCAAGGCCACACAGCTAGGTAATTATTAAGTGTCTGAGGTCAGATTTGAACCCAGGTACTCCTGACTCCAAGGCCAGTGCTCTATCCACTGCACCACCTAGCCGCCCCAAGATCGAGATCGTATTTGTAAAGCCCTTAGCATATAGAAATCTCTATATCAGTGCCTCTTCTTTTACCTTCCTTCTTGTCCAACTGATTGTTCCCCATCTCTGGGATGCTTTCCTTCCATTTCTACTTCATTTGTTCCCATTCCTGGTGTTCTTTAATCTCAGTATTGACCATTATATTATGGCTTGTCATGAGTCTGTGTGCCTGCCTACAGACCCCCAGTCTGTAAGCCTGTTTATATCCCCCCCTAGTCTTTGAGCCTGTCTATACCCCATAAAGTTTGTGAACATGTCTGTAAGCCTCCCCACTCTGAGTCTGTCTTCATCCATCCAAGAGACTGTGAGCCTGTTTAAACTTCTCCAAAAACCTGTGAGCCTGACTGCACCCCCCTTAACATGATTTTGGAAAAATAGACCCAGAAGTTTCAAGCACCTTGGAGGTCCTTTAGTTCATCCCCCTCATTTGATAGAGGAGAGGCCCAGAGAGTTGTGGTGTAGAACTAAGAGGAGCATGGTGATGTTCTGTGAAGGGACCTGCCCAAAGTCCTAGAAGGACTGGGGACTGAGATTACTAAGGGCACAGATCCCCATTTAGCTTCTGAAAAGCCCAGTGAAGGAAATGAGCTTGGCTAGCTAGCCCTGAGGAAAAGCTTGGCATGGTCCCTGGGACACAATAATATGCCAGTGGTCAGGGGACTCTTGCAGTGGGAAGGGCAAGACCTCAGCAGCTTCTCTGTGACTCAGAGAAGTCATCCTGGGATCACAGGAGAGACCATCTGGGTTTTGTGTCATGGGTTGGCTGCCTGTGGGCCCCTTCTTAGAGGCTGTGGTTTTCGGTGCACAAAGTAAAATACAGAGGATTCCAAAGAAAACCAATGGCATTAGAATAGTGACTGTCTCTCAGAGATTCATGGATTCTAGGTTAAAAACCTCTGATCAAATCCAGTTCCCTTATTTTACAGATGAAGAAACTGAGGTCCATAGTCCCCTGGGATTTGAACTTGGTCTTTTGACTCTAAACATAGCCCTCTGTCCAGGCTTTTAGGCTGGGCTCTGCCTGGTACAGCTGCTTTGGAGTGCTGGGCCCAGAGGACAAAGGGAAGGCAGGCCCCAGAGTTCTCCACATGCTTCCTTTTGCCTGTAGGCTTGAACCCTACCCCCCACCCCCCACAAGCCCCAGGCAGGGTTTGTGTGGAGGCCTCTGCCATTTGGTACTCTGCTTCCACCTGCTGGCCGTCTTTGTGCACTGCAGTTCTCCAGGCTCTATTCTGGGAGACTTTATTGGCCTCATCCAGAAACACACACACACACACACACACACACACACACACACACAGTCTCCCTCTCTTTCTCCCTCCCTCTTTTTTTCTTCCCTCTCTCCATACTTCTGACTCTGCCTCCAAGTTATCAAGTTAGGGGTGGAAGTCTTTGTGCCAGCTGTGCCAGCAGAGAATCCTCAGAGCTCACAGAAGGACAGAGCTAGCAGGCAGGCATGATCTCATCCAGTACCATTGCCTCATTTGACAGAGGAGGACATTGAGGACCAAAGAGGAGATGTGACCTGCCCTGTGATTACTACCCTTGGAACCTGCAGAACTGACTTATCTCCCAACTCTATATCCAGTACTGATACAGTGGCCTGGCACTCTCTCTCTCTTCTGGGCCTCATTTGTTTTATGTTACACTAAGTGACGTCTCTGCTAGCCTGGCAGGCCTAGGTTAGAAAACTGCCCGGTATAGTAAAGTTCCAGATCAGAAAGAGAAAATAAATAAATAAATAAACAAACAAATAAATAAATAAATATTTTTTTTTGCAAGGCAATGGGGTTAAGTGGCTTGCCCAAGGCCACACGGCTAGGTAATTATTAAGTGTCTGAGACCGGATTTGAACCCTAGGTACTCCTGACTCCAGGGCCGGTGCTTTATCCACTGCACCACCTAGCCGCTTCCCACTGCGCCACCTAGCCGCCCCCAAGAGAAAATATTAAAAAGCTAAATGATGTCCACAAGTTTCTCAGGCAAGTTTCCCTCAAAAGATGAAAGATTTCAAGCACCAGTATTCTTTGGCAAATAAACATATGAAGCCAGGTACATTATGTGTTATGGACTCTCTAGACTCTTTGCTTGTCAGGATGCACCTTGTTTTGACTTTGCCTATCACTCACAGTTCCAGGATAATTCTAACATCTACATATTAGTTCTAATTGTGCAGACTTATTTATTAGTTCCTAAAGCTCTCCCCCCACTTTCTCATCATAAACTCTAGGATGTAACATCTTTGTTTTCTCTCTCTCAGAATTAAGATATTTTCTTTGGGTCAAAGTCCTTGGGGGAGGTAGATTCCTGTGCAGAACTTTGGAACTTTGCCTCTGGCATCCACATGTGGGAATTTAATGAGGGGGAGGGCAGAGGAGAGGGCTTAGCACAAAATGGGGAAGACAGGGTGGTCACGTTGCCATTTCTTTCTTTCTTTTTTTTTTTTTTTAGTTTTTTTGCAAGGCAGATGGGGTTAAGTGGCTTGCCCAAGGCCACACAGCTAGGTAATTATTAAGTGTCTGAGACCAGATTTGAACCCAGGTCCTCCTGACTCCAAGGCCGGTGCTTTATCCACTGCGCCACCTAGCCGCCCCCCACGTTGCCATTTCTTGCAATTGAACTCCAGTGGTTCAGCTGAGAATTGGCTTTTGGACCAAGTGAAATGTCAGAAACACAGAATGATAGAGCAAGGCTCTTTTCAAGGGTCAATATTTTCATTTTTTATCTTTGTATTTTTAGTGCTTAGCTCAGTGTATAGCCTGTAAGAGGTGCTAAATGCATTTCTGTTGAAATTAAAGTATTCTATTCCACTCATTTGACAGATGAAGAAACTAGCCACGAGTGACTTGCCAATGCTTATAGAACAAGTTATTCCAAGAGCTGGAACCACAGTCTCAGTTGAATGTTTTTTCCTGTGAAGAGGAAAAAAGAATAGCCCAGAATGGGAGAATGGCTGCCTGCTGAGGGGAGACACTTGGCCCAGGGTCACCCAGACAAGAAAGAAGCAGTACTAGCTGGAAGGTACCCAAGGACCTGAAGGCTGAGCTCTCCCAGGTAAGAAGAGTCTCACAGGCCATCTGAAGCAGGGGCTATAAGGGAAAACTGGGAGTCCCCCAGAGGTGACCCCCAGGGCCCTTGTGGCTCAGGTGACTCACTAGGGGCTTGGATTAGTATCTGTTTTGGAAGAGACTCGTAGACAGCATCTTGTTCAACTTCACTTCATTTTTCAGATGAACAGATTGATCCCCAGGAATGGGAAGTGCATGCCTAAATTTTAAACAATCATCAAGCATTTTAAAGACATTTAAAAACAATTTTTTTATATGTCAATCACTGTGGTAAATGCTGGGGGATACAAAGAAAAAATAAAACCAATGCCTGTGCTCAAGGAGCTTCCATTCCAATGGGCAGTAAGAATATATTTCAGTCAAAAGATACAGGATAAACACAGATGGAAATAGATGGAAAATTATCTGCTGGGATGCCACTACTAGGTGGGAGGAACAGGAAAGTTTTTCTGGAAGAGGGGACACTTGAAATGAGTATTGAAGCAAAAATTCTAAGAAGCAGCAAGAGAGAGAGAGAGAGAGAGAGAGAGAGAGAGAGAGAGAGAGAGAGAGAGAGACAGAGCATGCCAGGCATGAGGAACAGCCAGTTGGAAGTCTTGGATATGGGAGATGGAGTGTCCTATGTGAGAAAAAGCAGGTAGGTCAGTGTAGCTGAATCAAAGAGAATGGAGGGAGATTTGGAAAATTTGGAGAGGGCCAAAGGTTGTGAAGAGCATGAATGACTAAGCAAAGGACTTTCTATGTATAGGAGTGGTATGGAGGTGGCTTCTCATATCCCCTGTCTAGGGCCATTTGAGGCCTGATTTGAATGCAGGTCCTCCTGACTCCAGGGTCAGTACTCTATCCACTGTGCCACCTAGCTGCCCCACAACTCTCACTCTTGATTTCATTGTGGTTGTTCTTTATGTTTACCTTCTTGTAATAATCATGTATGTTGTTTCCTTGGCTTTCTTTCCTTCTGCATCAGTTCATTTAGATCTTGCAAAGCTTTTCTGTAGTCACCATGTTGGTCATTTCTTACATCACAGTATCATACCATCACATTCATACAGCAGTATCAGTTTAGCCATCCACCAGTTGATGGGCTTCTGCTTTTCCCTCCAGTTTTTTGTTACTAAAACAAGAGCTGTTTAAAGGAATTTGGAGAACATGGGCACTTACATTGCATTTTTGTCCTCCTTGGAGTTTATGTCCAATTGTGGGATCTCTGGTTCCCAGGGGAGCAAGGGATTGAAGACTGGATGACAGTGGTAGGTTGAATCAGTTCAACAATCATTAGAGTTTCAATTCTGGATAGTTTTTGCTAGGTGCTCCTGTTTCCTTCATTGGAAACACTGGAGTTTTCAAGGTGAGGGCCCAGGAACCCTCACAGAGGCTTTCTTAGGATATTATATAGGTAAGGGAAAACGTTCCCTAGCCTAACCTGGAAATTGTGGGTCCTCTGCCCTTCCTTGTTATTCAGTTCAATTCAACAAACATGTATGTAGGACCTTCTATGCCTCAGACATTTTGCTAGACTTTGGAGATTCAGAGACTAAGTGGATGAATGAATGGATGAATGAATAAAAGAATGCCTGCCCTCAGTGAGCTTATATTCAATTTTGGTGAATCAAATTTTCTTCAGGTAAGTAAATACAAAGTAATTTTAGAGGGAGGTTAGAAACCCTAAAAAGGGAGTGGGGGGACCTTCTGTAGGAAGTTGTACTTGAGGGGAGAATTTGAGGGAGCTAAGGATTCCCAGAGAAAAAACCCAAATCCATGATGCAGATCCCCTTTCCCCAGTAGCTGAATGGCTTCCATTGATTTGCCATGATTCCGTGAGTCAGGATCTAACTTCAACCAGTGCATGGTACCATAAGCCCAGAAGTGTAAGGCCTTTTGGAGGTTTTCTAGTCCATCTCCTCATTTTCTAGATGAGAGGCCCAGAGAAGTATAATTGGTCCAGGATAACACAGGCTAGCAGTATGTAGAACCAGGAGAGGAGGGAGGTGGTGTTCTAATGAAGGGACCTGCCCAATGCCCCAGGGGGCCCAGTGATTAAGGTTTCTAAGGGCAGAGCCCCATTTAACTTCAGATAAGCATAGTTAATTAATGACTTCTGCCAATCCTGAGATGTTTGATGCTATTGATCACCCTCTTCTTGATACTCTCTTCTCTCTAGGTTTTCGTGACACTGCTTTCTCCTGGTTCTCCTCCTACCTATCTGACCACTCCTCCTCTGCCTTCGTTGCTGGATCTTCATTCAGGTTATGCTGATAGCTGTGGAAGTGTCCCCCAAGATCCTGTTCTGAGCCCTCTTCTCTCCTCCTTGTTCTGTTTCTTTATTTTTAGTAAGTTTTGTTGATGTCTTCTCTTTCTTACACCATGGTTATCCTCTTCATCCCTTCCCCTCCCAGAGAACTGTTCCATTAACAAATACTGTGTTTTTAAAAGAGAAAAAAATGAGCACAACCAACAGACACGTTGCCTAAAACAAGTATGGTGTGTGGGCTTTTTGCCTCTGTGGAGGGGTGGGCTGGGGGTTCTTCTGTCTCTTCATTTGAGTTGTTTTATTTTTATGATTTATTGACATTCATTTTTGATTTTTGGTGTGTGGTTGTTTCTTCCATTTCCACTGTTGTTGTCATTGTGTATTTTGTTTTGTTGGCACCGCTTATTTCACTCTGTTTTAGTTCATGTAGCTCTTTTCATGCTTCTCTGTATTCATCAGATTCATCATTTCTTGTAGCCAAGTAATATTTCATTTCATTCATGTATCACAGTTTGTTTGGCCATTTCACATTCTATGAGTCTCTATTTTATTTCCAATTATTTTTTTATCACCAAAAGTGTTACTGTAAAGATTTTGGGGGTATAGAAGGAATTTTCCTCATGTATGTACACACACACACACACACACACACACACACACACACACACACAGCTTCATTGGGGTACAATCCCAGTAATGAGTCTGATTCAAATGTTATGGACATTTTAAGCACTTTAGTTCCATAATTCCAAATTGTCTTTCAGAGCTGTTGTACCAGTTCACAGCTCCACCAACAATGTAGTGTGTCCGTGGCCTTCCGATATTTTTGGTCATCTTTGCTAATATTCAGGGTAGCATTTCGCTCGGTGAACTCAGCGCACAAGTCTTCAGTGATCATCTTTATGTAGATGATTCTCAGATTTAGTTGTTGAGCCCTACCTCCAGCCTCATGTCTCCAACTGTCTATCATACACCTCAAACCAACTGCCCCCTCCACCTTCAATTCAACCCATCCAATTAAGAATTTATTTTCTTCTGCCCCCCCCCCCAAAAAAAATACCTCTTCCCTTCCTAACTCTTCCATCATTGTTGAGTAAATCACCTTGCTCCCTGGAATCTGCCTTCCCAACCTAGATGTTATCCTCCTCACTCTCTTCCCCATCCATTATCTACTTTCACACCATCTTCTTTATAAATCTGCCCCACCACTCCACCAAGCTCTCCTTGATATGGCAATGATCCCATACAGACCTTTCTTGCCTCATCCCTGGATTATTACAGTAGGTTTCTGTTTGTTCTCCCTTCCTCTCTCTCTCTCTCTCTCTCTCTCTCTCTCTCTCTCCGAACTTCAAATTCATCTTCCACTCAGCTGTCAAGTTGATCTTCCTAAGTACAGGTCTGACCATGTAATGTGCCCCCCCCCCCAGTTCAGTAAATTTCTTTAGAATCCTATTACTATTTTTCCAGGATCAGATATAAAATTCCCTGGTTGGCATTGAAAGTCCTTCAGAACTGGCTTTTCTCCTACTCTTGCAGTACTCTGAGATCCAGTGACACCAGGCTCCTTGTTGCTCTTTACAGAAGACACTTCCAGTTCTGAAACAAAACTGGCCAGGCCCCATTCCTGGAACCCTCTTCCTCCTCATCTCAGCCTCTGGGCTTTCCTGGCCTCCTACAAGTCTCAGCTAAATTTGCATCTTCTGCCATAAACCTTTCCTGGTCCTTCTTAATTCTAGTGCCTTCTCTGTGGGACTACCCCCGTTTCCTCCTGTGTCTGTCTTATTTATGTCTGGTATCTTCCATTTGGAGCAGTGACTACTATTTGTCCTTCTTCCTGTCTGAGATGCTTGACCCTAAACAAATTCTTGAGAAATATTCCTTGACTGGCTGGGTGGGTGCTCCTCAGGTGCCAGAGAAAGGACACCAACTACTGCTGAGATAACCTAGAGAAGTTCTCCTAGAATTAGAGGTTCTCAAGTTGGAAAAGACTCTCTAGGCCAGGACTCGCCAGCCTCTGTTGTGTCATGGGCCTGGTCCACAGTTCCAGGAAGCCTGTAAGTCCCTTCTCAGAGGGTATGTTTTTCAATGCATAAAATAAAATACATCAGACTACAAAAGGAAGCCAATTATACTGCAATAGCTTTCTCCACATATATGTATATATAAAACAAATGCCCCTCAGACACTTTAAATTTGGTGTCTCATAGACCTCTTAAATTCAAAGCTGAACTCAATTCATTTAGTATTCATATATGGACGTGTTTATATATACATGTTATATATTTATATGTATACCTTCATGGACTCTAGGTTAAGAACCCCTGATCATCAAACTACCTTCTGTAGGGGGGAGGAGAAGGGAAATGAGGTTGGGGGAAAAAGTGTAAAATTCAAAACATTAAAAAAAAGAACCCCTGATCAAATCCAACTCCCTCATTTTATAGATGAGGAAACTGAGGCTCAAGGTCACCTAGGTAGTAAGTGGCAAAGCTGGGATTTGAACTTGATCCTTTGACTCTAAACACAACACTCTTTCCAGGTTTTGGACTGGGCTCTGCCTGGTGCAACTGCTGTTATGTGCTGGGGTGGGAGATCAAAGGGATGACAGGCCAGGGCTGCCTCATGGGCTTCCCTTTGCATGTGACCTGGAGCCCGGCTTTGGCCATTTAGCACTCTTCTGCCATCTGCTGATCATTCTTGCTCACTGCAATTCTCCCATTTATATTTCAAGAGGTCTGTTGTCCTATCTAGGAACACAGCCAGTCCTCTCTTTTTCTCTCCCTCTCTCTACCTGCTTCTATTTTTTTTCCTCCCCTCCTTCCCTTTCCCTTTTCTTCCTTTTCTCCCTGCCCCCCTCCCCACCTCCCAGTTATCTTTTGCAAGGCAAATGGGGTTAAGTGGCTTGCCCAAGGCCACACAGCTAGGTAATTATTAAGTATCTGAGACCAGATTTGAACCCAGGTACTCCTGACTCCAAGGCCAGTGCTTTATCCACTATGCCACCTAGCCGCCCCATTATAGGGTTTCATTCTTTGGCATTTCAAAAGGAGTTGTAAATCTTTTGATACATCTTTGGTTAGGATTAGTGTTGTTTAGGACTAATCCTTTCCTTAATCTGACTTCCCTTTAATTCCCTGAAGTTATAGTTCTCTTTGAGAAGGGAGGTCAAGCAACAAACTTGCACACCCTGATCTCATGAGATTGATTTCC
This sequence comes from Macrotis lagotis, assembly GCF_037893015.1. Taxonomy (NCBI): domain Eukaryota; kingdom Metazoa; phylum Chordata; class Mammalia; order Peramelemorphia; family Peramelidae; genus Macrotis; species Macrotis lagotis. The sequence goes on from NC_133666.1 coordinate 44,745,131, forward strand.
CCTAACCTTCTTCTTTCTTCCTTTCACCTTTCTTTTCATCTTTTAAGATCAAGACCTATCATTCCCAGACTTTTGTCTAATTAGACTCCTGGGACCCTGATGACAAGATTCAGAGGGGACATAAATATCATCTTCTCCTATTTGAATAGAAGTCATTTATCTTCATTTAGTCCCTTAAGATAATTTCTTTGTTTTTTTTTATCTTATTATTTTAATTATTCCCTTCACTCCTGTGGTTGCACTTCAGAGTTTCTCTGTATCTGTTTTTTTTAAATCAGGAATGCTTGAAAGTTTAATATTGATTAAAGGTTCATTTTCTCTCCTGTAGGATTAAATTCAATTTTGCTTGAATAAATCATTCTTGGCTGTAAGTCTCCATCCTTTGCTTTGTAGAATATTGTATTCTAAGCTCTTTACTCCTTTATAGTAGTGACTGATAAATTGTTTGTGATCTTGCCTGGCTCCTTGGTACTTCAACTTTATTTTTGTCTGTTCCTAGTATTTTTAATTTGACCTTTGGAAAATTTTAGGTTTTGTCTATAGTGTTTCTGGGAGTTTTCATTTTTGGATTTCTTCCAGGAGGTGACCAGTGGATTCTATTCTTTCTATTTCCACTTTCCCTCCTGGCTCAAAGATATCTGGGTAGGTTTGTGTTTGGGTTTTTTTTCCCCAGGATATCTTGAAATTTTCTGTCTGGGTTTTTTGTTTGAAGGATACCTGAAAGTCATAACCAAAAACAATGATTTCTCCTTGACTGTTTTATGGGTCAATTTTTTTGTTTTTGCTATGATATGCCTCATTTTCTTCTATTTCTTCAGTCATTTGACTTTATTTTAACATTTCTTGTCATCTCATTGGCTTCTATTTAGTCTCTTCTAAATATCAGGTAGTTTATTGCTTAGGGAAGATTTTGTACCTCTTGGTCCAAGCTTTTATTTTCCTTTTCCAGTTCTCTCTTCTATAGCTCTCATTTCTTTGCCATTTTTTCCCTTTCAGTGCACTCATTTCATTTCAAAACAGTTTTTATCTTTTTCTTAAACTCTGTTTTATTTCTTCTAGGAATTCCAGTTGAATTTGTGTTGAAGCTGTGTTTTTCTTTGAGGCTTTGCTTGTAGATGTTTTGGAGCCATTCTCTTCTGGGTTTGTGTCTTGAACATCCCTATCTTTAAAATAACTTTTGATTGTGGAATTCTTTTCTTTTCTTTTTTGGTTGCTCTTTCTTCTAGCCTGCTTCCTGACTTTGAATTTGAAGTTGGGGCTGGGCTCTGTGTACTTTTCTGATTTACTCTTCATGCTGTTTTCTTGAGTTGTGGAGTGTTGTGTTAGTTTAGGATTTTAGGGACACCTTAATGTGGAGAACTCCAAGCTTTCAGTGCTTCTATAATGATCTTATCATAACTTAACTGGTGACCCTCTGGTTTGAGCTTTGCAAGTTCTTAGTATGGCTAGAAGCCAGAACTGAGACCTTGCGCTGCTCTTAGAGTAAGAGGATCTGAGCCACACAGGTACTGCTTGTTTCTGAATTTATTTCTCTCTTGTTACATAGCATAGGGCCTGTGATTGCTCCTTTCCCCAAAAATATTACTTCAGGCCATAGGTCCTCTTCTTAATCCACCCTGGATCCATGAGCTGGAACTGATTAATAAGCAGAAGAGATGACAATTGACACCTTTTCCTGCATCATACAAAGGTTTAAGCTCCTCTGTGCTGGATCTGGGACCCCTTCTTGCTCTGGTACAGTGACTTTCCCTTTCTTAGAGTGCTCCTTTTAGTATATTCCTGACCAGACTTGATTCTCAATGTTCACAGATCTCTTGTCTGTCTCCCTATGTTGACATTTGCTGGAAAAAATGACTCCCTAAGACTTTCTTCTTGAATTTCTCCATCAGGATTTGGTCTATTTTCTATATCTTTTGGGAAGAATTTTAGGAGGAAAGCTCTATATTTTCTCCTTCCTCTTTATACTTTTGGTTTTGCCTTCTCCAAAACTTCATATTTGTTAAGACTGTTGATATGAGTTATGACATAGATCAGTGCAAACTCTCTCAACCATAAACTTGATGCTGATTATCATATAAGTTGTCTATACCTATTTTGGAAAAGGCAAGTATAGTATAAGGTCAGCCAAGAGCTCATCACATTAAGTATCCCAATAGATTCAACCTCATCTACATGCCACAAGTAGCTCATTTGATTTGCTCATGGACTCACCAGAGCCACTGACAGCTTTTTGCTTAGATTTTGAGCTGGGTGAAACCTCAGGGACCATCTTGCCCAACCCTCCTCAAAGATGAGAAGTTTGACTGGGGTCATGAAGGAAGCCAATCAATCAATTTATATGCATTTTTTAGGGCATTTACAATAAATCAGACACTCTCCTTAAAGCTGGGTTTATAAAGAAAAGGCAAAGAATTTACATTCCAGTGAGGGAGAAAATATGTTCAAATCATATTATCTGATACAGATAGAAGACAATAACATGTCACATGAGAGGGATGCTACTACCAGATAAGAGGAACAGAAAAGCTTTCTTGAAAGAGATAGCACTCAAGTAAGATGATCAGAATCAGAAATTGGGAGGGAGAGCCTTTCAGGCATAGGGAACAACCAGTTCAAAGGCAAAAAGATGGGAGATGAAATGTTTTGTGAGGGGAACTATGGGGAGTCCTGTATGCCTGGATTGCATGGCAGATATAGATTGTTAAAAGTTTGGAAAAGAAGAAAGGGGCCTGGTTATCAAGAGCTTTGAGAGCTAAAGAAAAGACTCTGGCTCTGTACAGGAGTGATGTGGAACTATCTTCTCACATTCCTTCTCTGGGGTCATGTTTACTTTCTAATTTTGCAACTCTCTTGATTTCTTTGTGGTTGTTCTATGTATTTACCTTGTAGTCATTGTCTATGTTGTTTTCTTGGTTCTTCATCAGTTCATATAGATCCTTCCATGCTTTTCAGTAGTCATCATTTTCATCAGTAATTACAAAATAATATTCTATCACATTCACATATCCCAATTTGTATATCTATTCCCTAAGCATTGGGTATCTACTATTTGTTTTGTTGATGCTGTTTTTCTAGCTTTTTTTTTTTTTACTACAGAAAATGCTTCTATAAATATTTTGGAGTATATGGATCCTTTCTTCTCAGTGATCACCTTGGAGTATATGTTAACAGTGGAATTTCTGGGTTAAAGGGTATGGAAATTTTCATCACTTTTATTTGCATAATTCCAACTTTGAAAGGACACTTGGTTAAATGTTATCTTTTTTCTTGACTCAGCCCCAACTCTGGAAACTTGGAAGATGTTTGCCACAGTATGCTCCATTCTCCAAATGGAGCTAGTATCACCATTTGCATGTGTACAGGTCAGTTTATTCAAAAGAGGGGAGAATTAAAAGAGATACTTTTGTTTTGATCTCTTGCTAGACAAAGGCGTTAAGGACTCAGGATGGCTTCCACACCAGAGCTAGACCTGGAGTCAGGAAGATTTGAGTTCAAATCTAGCCTCAGACAGTTACTCATTTGAAATTCTTGGGCAAGTCACTTAACTTCTCTTTGCCTCAGTTTCCTCAACTGTAATACTCTAAAATAATCCCTACCCACCTCATGAGGATCAAATGAGAAAATATATTAAAGCACACATGGAATATGGTTTATTTTTTTACTCCTTCCCTTCCTTTTGCATGCCTCATTTTTGCTTTTTATTTTTTAAATAATATTTTATTTTTTCCCCAATTATAAGTCCAGATAATTTTCAGCATTCATTTTTTTAAAGCTTATTTTATTTTATTTTTTTAGGTTTTTGCAAGGCAAATGGGGTTAAGTGGCTTGCCCAAAGCCACACAGCTAGGTAATTATTAAGTGTCTGAGACCAGATTTGAACCCAGGTACTCCTGACTCCAAGGCTGGTGCTTTATCCACTACGCCACCTAGCCTCCCCAAACTTCGCCACCTAGCCACCCCTCAGCATTTTTATAAGATTTGAAGTTCCAAATTTTTCTCTCTCTCTTCCTCCTTCCTCTCTTCCTAAATTGGTAGGCACTTTGATGCAGGCTAGGCATGTGCTTTCATGTAAAACATACTTCCAGATTACTCATGGTTGTGAAAGAAGAAATGGATCAAAAGGGGGGAAAAAATCTCGAAAAAGAATAAAGTAAGTGAAAAAAGTCTGCTTGGATCTGCATGCAGAGTCCAGAATATTTTCCTTCCTGAGTCCTTTGTACTTGTCTCGGGTCACAGTGTTGCTCAGAAGAGCTGAGTCATCATAGTCAATTCTCATATAGTGTTATTGATACTATGTACATTGTTTTCCTGGTTCTGCTCATTTCATTTCTCATCAGTTCATGCACATCTTTCCAGGTATTTCTGAAACCTGCCAGTTCATTTCTTATAGCACAGTAGTACTCCATCATATACATATACTTTAACTTTAACAGTCATTCTCCAATTGATGGGCATTCCTTCAATTTCCAATATTTGTCACCATGAAGAGGGTTGCTCTAGATAGTTTTGTATATATGTGTCTTCTCCCCTTTTGCCTCACATTTTTAAAAAGTGTAAAATGGGGATGATAATAGTCCCTACCTCCCAGGACAATCAAATGAGATCATATTTGCAGAGTCCTTAGCACAATGCCTAGAAATACTTGTTTCCTCTCCTCTCTCTCTCTCTCCCTTAGCTTTGTGGCACAGTCCTCTCATTGGCCTTTAAAGGCAACGACAAGAGGTTATCTTCACAACTTTGGGTCACAAGATGATGGTGTGTGTGGAGCAATGTGGCACAGGGTTCCTAGGGCAGAGACCTAGGTTCACATCTTGGCCCTGGGAGACCTTGGATAGTCATTCAGCCTCACTAGGTTTTAGTTTCCTCATTTATAGAACCAGGAGGCAGTCCCCACAACCTCTCAAGTCCCTTCCAGCTCTCATAGGGTACTGATATGATGCCCTCCTGTGCAAGATGAAAATCCCAGCCATAGAGCTGTCTCTCTGTCTCTGAGTGCTACTGGTCAACAAAGGAAATGAGGCAAAATCCTCAGCAGAGAGGATGAGGATGGGTAGGGAGTGGTATAGCGGTCTGAGGAGAGAAGGAAAGATCAGGAATTGTTCCTGTGGTGAGGTGGACAAGGAATCCACTAGGTAGGAGTCTAATGATGGCCTGGTTGGGATGGGCTACCATCCATTTTTAGTAGAATCAGATCAGGTAGCATGGCTTTGAGGTTTCCCTAGTTCCATTCAACAGCATGTGGTGGGCAAGGGAGGAGGAATTCAGGCCTGTTTGGTAGTAGGTCAAGGGGAGCAAGGAACTGAAGAGTGGAGGATAATGTCAAGTTAAATTGATTTATCAATGGTTCCAGATGCAGGGGAATAGGGTCAGAAGGGGCTGCTTCTTATTATATCAAGCTGCCCACCATCTCTGAAAAAGCTTCAGCTCTGGATGGCTCCTGGCAGCTGCTCCTGTTTCCTTCACTGGAAACAGTGAAGTTTTCAAAATGAGGGCCCCAGGAACACCCACAGGCTTCCTTAGGCTAAAAGATGAGTGAGGAAGAGCCTCTGTCCTTTCTTGATATTTAATTCAGTTTTCCTGGCTTTGGGAGTTGTGAGACAAAGACAAAAACAACTCCAGTAGCTTAACCTCAAGGAGTTTATATTCTATCGAGGGGGAACAGCAGGTAAGTACATTTAAAGTAAGTTGAGGGGAAGTGAGAAACCTTATGTAATTGAGGTTGTTGAAAGGGGAGCTATGAAAGGAGCTTGGAAATCCTAAGGGTAGAGTCCTAGCCTAGGATGAATTACCTTTATTGGTTTGTCAAAAGTCTGTAGGTCTCGGGGCGGCTAGGTGGAGTAGTGGATAAAGCACCGGCCTTGGAGTCAGGAGTACCTGGGTTCAAATCTGGTCTCAGACACTTAATAATTTCCTAGCTGTGTGGCCTTGGGCAAGCCACTTAACTCCGTTTGCTTTGCAAAAAAAAACAAACCTAAAAAAAGTCTGTAGGTCTGCCTACACCTTCCCCCTCTCACCAACTCAATTCTGATAATATGGTGCTGGGGGGGTATAATGATCCTTAGAGGCCATCCACCTCATTTTATAGATGAGAGGCCCAGAAAGTTGTAGTGATGGGCCAGGGCAACATAGGCTAGCAGAGCATAGGGCTTGGGGGGGGGGGCCTGGAACTGAGAAAGAGCACAGATCCACATTTGGCTTCAGAAAAGCATAGGGAATTAAATTCCTTCTGCCAGTTCTGAGAAGCCTGGCACATAATAGCCAATGGTCAGGGGTTTCCTGCAGTGGGAGGGTAATACCCCAGCAACTTCCCTTTGATCCACAGAAGTCATCCTGGAGTCATAGCACTGAGCATTGGAAGGGCCTGGAGAGCCCATATGGGTTTTGTGTCATTGGTTGCCCCCCACCCCCACCCCGAGGCCATGATTTTCAACACACAAAGTAAAATACTGAGGATTACAAAGGAAAGCAATGGCATTGAAATAGTATCTGTCTGTGTCTCAGAGATTCATGAACCCTAGGTTAAAAGCTTCTGATCACAGTCCAACTCCTTCCTTCTACAGATGAGGAAACTGAGTCCCATTGGAGGGGAAAAGACTTACCCAAGGTTACCTAGATAGTAACTCTAATCTCTAAACACAACCTCTTTCCAAGATTTTAGGTCTGGACTCTCTCTGTTACAGCTGGGCTTGGAACACATAAGGGGGAAAGGATCAGGATTCCTTGCAGGCAGAACAATAAGTCCAGAAGCAGATAGTGAAGTTCAGGATGGGGAATGGGATGGTGAAGGAAGGCAGTGAAAAAGATAATGGAGAGGGGGAGAGGCATAAAGTCACAGGACCATGACTTAGAATTGACAGCATGAACCTTATGGGCTGGGAGATGGAGTTTAAGATCTCCTGTTTATAGGGTTTATCTGTGCCACCTTGGGCTTAGATCATCAACATCTAAATCATCTCAAAGTTAAAGTAAAACTTTAAAGCTTCATCTCCAAGTTATTAGCACCTTTTTGATGTTCTGATGGTCTGAATTGGTTTGAAATCTCCATCTCATAGGACAGAAAGGCCTGCACCTAGAGGACTTCTGCTGATTCCGCCCATATTACCAGGATGTGAATCTTCGTTACTATATGATACAATTGATAAATCATGTTCCTTTACTCTTTGAGTAGTTTGTAGGAGGGCTTCCAGGTTCCCCTTTGCAATCTTATTTCCTTCCGTTGCTACTTTATACTGGCTACTTATAAACTCATTGTACAGGCCAGAAGAGTGTTCAGGGGGACCAGAGCAAGATAGTTTTAACACAATTTATCTCATCCTGGCTTTCCTAGACCAAAGAGTTCCACAAACATTCTGCCACATTGTTACTAGTTAGGCCTATGCAAAACTCTTAGGCATTAAAGCCACCTTTCTTCCCATCATCATTCTCCAGGATTTAACACTTTGTTGTTTCTGTCCTAGAGTGACTATATTTCCATTGGATCATAGCCATTGGGAGAAGACAACCTGCAACAGATCTGAAGCAGGTGGTTGAAACTATGCCTCAGGCACCCACAGGAGGGAATTTCATGGGGATGGGGAAGAAGAGAGGCAGAAGAGAGGGCAGAGTATGGTCTTTGGCCTTGGCATTATGAGAGACAGGAGAGTCATGCACTAGCATAGCACTTCTGAGAAAGGAATCTTGGTGTCAGCAAAATACTAGAAGCACAGAACTCTAGGATATTGAATTCTTTCTCTTCTCCCCCTTCACCCCAATTATATGCAAAGATAGTTTTCAACAATCATTTTTTTTTGGTAAAGTTTTGAGTTTCACATTTTTCTCCCTCCCTTCCCTTCATTCCCCTTCCCCATGACAATCCAATACAGATTATACATGTATACATGTTAAACATATATCCATAGTAATCGTGTTGTGAAAGAAGAATCAGAACGAAAAGAAAAAAAACATGAGATAAAGAAAAAACATAAAACATAAAACAAATTTTAAAAACTGAATATTGTAAGCTTTGGTCTGCATTCAGACTCCATAATTCCTTCTCTGGATGTGGGTGATATTTTCCATCGTAAGTGGGACTTTGAATTCCTTAAGGCAGGAAGCTTCATTTTTGTATCCCCAAAGTGAATCTTGCCAGAACATTAAAAGGTGGTGTTCTACAAGGTCAGAGCCATTATGGTGTTGATGGAGAGAAGGGGATAGATGTGAGAGAGATATGCCATTAGAGGTGGTAAGACTTGGCAGCCTGAGGAGAAAGGGGAGGGAAAGGGAAGCATCAAGATGATGCTTCATGAACTTTGATGACTAGAAGGATGATAGTGCTCTAACTGATACTGGAACATTTGGATAAGGTCAGGTTTAGGAGGGAAGATGATATTTTGGACAAGATGGTTTTGTGATGCCTCTAGGCTATCTAGATGGAGATAGGTAGACAGCAGGCATTGGCAAAGCAATGCATGACTGGAGAATAGGAGAGAGACAAGGGCTGAGAGACATTTGAGCATCACCTATATAGAAATGATATGCATATTCATCGAAGTCTTGACATGAGCCATGAAACTTATCAGTGTAAACCCATTACCCAACTATCATCTTGACACCATTTACTCTCAAAGTTTGTTGTAAGCTGGGTACTCACAGAAGTCTAAGTTGGTGGTTGAATTCCTAGTAGGTCTTTTCCATTCTGATCCACTTAGGAGTGGGATCAGGGGCAGGATCAGCAATGGCCTGTGGCCCTGAACCCTTACAGAGCAGGAGGTAATGGTGGCAGAACAGCTGAATCGACTTGACCCATCTAGAGGCAAGGGGTCAAATGTAGAGCCTTCCAAGGTTAAAGGGACTGTACCAGAGGTAGGAGACATGTCCAGAAATCAGAAGTCTGAGTCTCCCTAGTGGGGGCACTGGCTTCTACAGGGTCAAAGAGGAAAGTAAGAATAGTAATAACAGACATTCATGTACTACTTTGTGAAGTTCTTTGATGCTCCCAATCTGTGAAATAGATGTTATTATTATCCCTGTTTTACAGATGAGGAGACTGAGGCAAAGAGCGGTTAAGTGACTTGTCCAGGATCTTCCAACTGGACCAAGTTTATTCTATTGACTGGGTCACCTAGCTGGTTGTGTGATCTAAGGACAAGGGTGGTCTAAAACGACAGCAGTTAGATTAAAATGAAACTGGGAAATGTGTAACAAAATAAGTATACAACATTGGTAATGCTAATTTGAGGTTTTCTAATTCAACCTGTCGCCCATAGTGATCTGTTTCTATTTGAATTTAGCATCACTGATCTATGGTCAGCCAAGAGTCACAGTCATCTGAGTATATCCAAATAGATTCAACATCATCCACATGCTGTATCCCTTATTTGATTTGTTCAGGGTCATGACAGAACCAGTGCCCACCTGTAGCTGGAAGGGACCTTAGACACCATCTAGCCCCACCTGCTAATTTTACAGATGAGAAAACTGACCCTTAGGGATGAAAGAAGACTTGCCTAGAGTCACAAAGGAAGCCAATCAATCAATCAATCCACAACAGTAGTTTTCACCAATCTTTTTTTCTTTTGTAAGATTTTGAGTTTTATATTTTTCTCCCTCCCTCCCTTCCTTCCCCCCTCCCCCCTTCCTTCCCCCTTCCCCTAACAGAAAGCAGTCTAATATAGGTTCCATATATATAAAACAATGCTAAACATAGATCCATATTAATCGTGTGGAAGAATCAAATTGAAACGGAAAAAATCATCAGAGAGGGAAAAAACATAAGACAACTTTTAAAAATTGAAGATAGTAAACTTTGATCTGCATTTAAACACTGTAGTTCCCTCTCTGGATATGGATGGTATTTTCCATTGAAAGTCATTTAGAATTGTCTTTGATTATTGTGCTGATGAAATGGACAAGTTCATCTAGTTTAACATCACCCAAATGTTGCCATTAGTGTGTATAATGTTCTTCTGGTTCTGCTCACCTCATTCAGTATCAGTTCTTGCAAGTCTTTCCATGCTATTCTAAAGTCCCATCCCTCCTGATTTCTTATAGAACAGTAGTGTTCCATCACATTCCTATACCCCAATTTTTCACAAACATTTTTAGAGCATTTCCAATGTGCCAGGCTCTGTTCTAATAGCTGAGGATACAAAGAAAGCAAAGCCAACCTCTACCATCAAGGAGCTTACATTCAAATGGCAGAGGGAAAAATGTATAAATCAGAAGGAATTATCAGAGGATAAATACAGAGGGACTTAGATGGAAAATCTACTGTTAGGATGTCACTATCAGATAGGAAGACCAGGAACCGTTACCTGGAAGAGGTGGCAGTTGAGTGACCATTAAAGGAAATTAGATTCTCAGAATCAGAGGTTGGGAGGGAGAGTATTCCAAGCATGGGGAACAGCTAGTGCAAAAGCCTGGAGGTGGGAGATGGAGGATGGAGGGTCATTTGTGAAGAACAGCAAGCAGGTCAGTGTGGCTGCAACATGGAGTATGTGGAGAACAGAATATAGGATAATGGTAAAGGACAAAAGAGGCAAACATAGCTTTAGATATATGGACAGTGTACATAGCGCCCCCTCCCAATACAGTCTGTCCTTACTCTTCCAAGCCACCCAGCCTCCGACAGCTCGGGTACCCAGAGTTTGGTTTCGTTTGAGAAATAACCCTAAAGGGCAATATGAGCTCGGGCCCTCTTTCTGGTTTGTTCACCCAGTATAGACTGAACTGAACCAGTTTGTCTCCTCATTTTATCACAACTCAATGGTTAGTAACCCATTTTCTATTTAATCAAGTGTTGTCTCAATATCATATCACTAAGCAATTAATATCAATTAATATCAAAAGGACATTTACTGAAAAGTGTAGCAAGAACCAGAGTACCCTCTTGCAGCAAAACACATTGTCCCTTCTGTGTCTTTACTCTGGATAAAAATGGTCTCAAACTTACAGTGATAGTTACTGACATTCCTCCCTTCATCAGATCTCTTCTAAGGTTGGCACAGCTCATGAACTTGTTGCTCCTTCCCTTACAGAATATGGTATCTTCATAGCCAGGCATTTTTGGCCTGGGTCAGGCAGGTTATGCTTCAATGACTTGAACTCTGACCTCCTGTAGCTCTCCTTACAGTGCCTTGTAGGGAAGGCCAGAAGAGCCAGGAGCTAGCCCCAGTTGTTAGCCTGACTTGCCTAAGCTATACCCCTCCTTAACTAGCCCCAGCCTTCTGGAGATCAGGGTCATCCTTAAACCTTCTGGACAACAGGAAGAAAAGAGAGATTAGGTCTGTTTGTGTCCTTTATAAGCATACTAAGTTCAGTTTAGCTTTGAGTATTACTTTTTTTTTGAAAGAGTGGCGTTAAGTGACTTGTTCAAGGTCATATAGCTAGGTAATGGGGCGGCTAGGTGGCGCAGTGGATAAAGCAATGGCCCTGGAGTCAGGAGTACCTGGGTTCAAATCCAATCTCAGACACTTAATAATTACCTAGCCGTGTGGCCTTGGGCAAGCCACTTAACCCCAGTGCCTTGCAAAAACCTAAAGACAAAACAAAAACATATAGCTAGGTAATTATTATGCATCTGAGGTTGGATTTGAACTCAAGTCCTCCTGACTTCAGGACTCGTACTCTATCCACTGTGCCACCTAGCTGTCCCCTCAGTTTAGCATTTAATAAATTCAGCTGGAAGGCTAATTAGAAGACTTTTCTTCGCTATGTAGTAATTCTATGGGAAATAGAGAATAGCAGGTATGTGTCCTAAATTGAGAATAGTACCACTTTCTGCATATCATCATGCTCTTCCTTGACCAGGTTCCCTGAGCATCCCTTGAGGTTGGCATCAGGGAGCAGAATATACATTCTTTTTTTTTTTTTAGGTTTTTGCAAGGCACTGGGGTTAAGTGGCTTGTCCAAGGCCACAGGGCTAGGTAATTATTAAGTATCTGAGGTCACATTTGAACTCAGGTCCTCCCGACTCCAGGACCGGTGCTCTATCCACTGTGCTACCTAGCTACTTCGCAGAATATACATTCTTGTAGATCTGGGCTTGTATTATGATCAGACTTCTGTTAAACATATTTGATGCTAAAGGTAATAGGAAGCCACTGGGATTCCTTGAGCAAGGTAGTAATGGGGTTAGACCAACAGTGTAGGAATATGACTTGGACAGTTGAATGGAGAATGGTTAGAGTGGGGAGAAACTTAGACAGGGTCACCAGTGAGAAGAAGGAGGCAATAGTCCAGCTGAGGGGTAATCAGAGCCTGAAGCCTAGTTGTGGCTGCAAAGGGGTCACATGTGAGAGATGTTGTAGAGCCCCAAATGTCAAGTCTTGGCAAATGACTGGATGTGAGGAAGAAGTAAGAAAGAGTCAAGAATGACATTAATGTCACTGAGAACCTGAGGGAATGAAAGGATGATGGTGATAAAAGGGAAATTCAGAAGAGAGGAAGGTTTGGGTACAGAGAAGAGTTCCAGGTCAACATGGTGAGTTTGAGATAGCTACTGGGCATGTAGTTAAGTTGTCCAACAGGTTGTTGGTGTTGTGGGAGTGGAGCCCAGGTAAGAGACCTGTGACTAAGTAAAAAAGATCCGGGAGTCCTGCATAGACAAGATAATAAGAGTACATGGGAGCTGAAGAGATCACCAAGGGACACCATGATGAGGAACAGAGCTTTGGGGGAGACCTACAGTGATTGAGTTGTGGGAAGATCTGGCCAAAGATATTGTGAGGTAGCAGTCATCCTAGATGGGGGGGGGGGGAAGAGAGACGGGGGGGAGGGGAAGATAAAGAGAGAGAAGAGAGAAATGCTGTTGATCATGCTCTGCTCAGTGGCACTTGATTCTCTGACCCCAGTTCAGCCTAGGCACAGCCAAGGTGACTTTGTCTCTTTCTCCCCTGGGCAAAGTCACACACAACATTGGGGGAAAGGTCAAAAGTAGAGAGTCTGATGGTGCACAGTGGTAAAGGAGCAATAACCCTGAAAGGCAGGGAAGCCTGAAGTTCACAACTGGCAAATCCACTCTCTTGGGACCTCTCTGGATAGAAGACAGAAGTCTTTGAATTTGTATCATAAGCCCTGGTTCAGAGACTCTTTTTTTTTTTTTTTTTTAGGTTTTTGCAAGGCAAACGGGGTTAAGTGGCTTACCCAAGGCCATACAGCTAGGTAATTATGAAGTGTCTGTGAACTGGATTTGAACCCAGGTACTCCTGACTGCCGGGCTGGTGCTTTATCCACTATGCCACCTAGCTGCCCATGGTTCAGAGACTCTTGACAGGAAGGCAGACTTTGTAGTTGGTTTTTAAATGTAGGCCTGTCTGCTTTTGTTTAGAAAATGCATTTTTATTGATATCTTCAGTTTTTTCATTGCCAGAATTTCTCCTAGTATCCCTTCCTTGTGTCAGAAAGTCATCCTATATAATCAATTATATTTCTAAAAGTAAAAGTAGAAAAAGAAATTGGTAAAAATCAATCAATACCTACATTTTAAATGTCTGCAATGATATGCACTCGTTAGTGATGGTGCCCCATTCCCATAATCCTGTTCCTGTGGAGGCTCGGGGTGGGAGGTCTTGTGAACTTGGGAGGTCAAAGGTAGAACACATGAGAGAGGGCAGTTGGTTACTTGGTACCTAATGAAGGGTGAACCTGTCCAAAGCAGAAAAAGAGGGCAGGGTAAAACCTAGGTTCTTCTTTGGTAAGGGAAGGTAGTAAGCACTTATTGAATGCCTGCTATAGGCCAAGTGCTTTGCTATGGGCTCTGTTGATGTTCACAACAACCTTGGGAGGTGGGTGCTGGTATGATCTCTATCTCATAGTGAAGAAACTGGGGCAAACAGAGATTAAGTGACTTGTCCAGGGTCACTGAGCTAGTAAATAAATATCTGAGGCTGGACTTGAACTCAGGTCTTCCTGTCTGGAGGTCCAGCATTCTCTCTTCTGAATGAGGCAGCTGCCATGCCATATTTGTTCTTTGTAATTCTTCCACCTTCATTTCTGAATGTTCTGTAGTGGCGGTTCTTAGCACATCCAGTACTGTAGCCATGGTATGTAGTCTCCCAGACCCTGCTCATGTCCCCCTGCATCTGATCATGTCTTCATCACATTGGTGGGTTCTCACAGCCTAGTAACGTTCTGTCATATTCGGGTGCCACAGTCTGTTTAGACAATGCCCAGGTCATGGGCACCTGCTTGTTTACAGGTCTTTGCTATGGCCAAAAGAAGCTGTTGTGCAAATGTGCTCATCGATGGCCCCTTGGGGCAGATGCCCAGTCCTGGACTCTCTGGGCTAAGGGATGGGCAGTTGAGTCTCTTTTTTTGCATAATTCCGAACTGAGAAGCAACCTGTGGTGAATGTCATTTCTTCTCTTGACTTTTAGGTCCAGAGAGAGGAAGGGACTTGCCCAAGGTCACACAGGTAGTGTCAGTGCTGGGATTTGAACTCAGAAACTGACAGTAAATCTTGCCTTCTTTCCAGGCTTCAGATGTGGGCTCTGCCTAGTGTGGTCGCTGCTGTTGGGGAGGGAGGGCCTGGAGGACCCAGGGGAAGCAGGGCCAGGCCGGGTCTGCCTTTGAATGGGGGCTGCAGGGGACCCTGTGCTTCCGTGCGCGGCCATGTTTGCTACGCTTCCGTGCGTGTCCCTGCGTGCTCCGCTTGTGTACGTGCTCACGCGTGCTCCGCTTGTTGGCAGGTTGCGCGCGCACGTGTGCGGGTGCGCGTGCTCAGTCCGCGGCTGGGAGTTTATGCCCTCTGCTTCCCCCTGCTGGCCAATATCGTGAATGACACCTCTTAGTATTCTCAGAGGCCTCTGGCTTCCCTACCCAGAGCCAGTCAGTCCTTCCCTGCCTTCCTCCCTCCTCTCCTCTTCTTCCCCTTTTCCTGGGGATAAATAGGGAGAGGAAGATGTAGTTTCTCCCTGCTTGTCTCCTTATCCAGCAGTCTGTTTCCATGATGGCAGTCAGAGAAGTCCAGGAGGCCAGAGCTGGTACCTTGGCCCTTCTCATCCCAGCATGGCCTTTGAGAAGAAGCTGAAGGCTTCAGAGGACAGAGGTCAGGCCCAAATTTTCAAAAGTTACTGGTGGCAGAACCAAGTCCAGGTTCCGTTTTCCCTGCTTTCCATACCCTTACAGACCCAGAGAGCTCTTGCCTGCTTCTGGAAATAGATGCCATTTAGGGTAGTGGGAAGGGTACCCATCACAGGTCCTGGGTCAGGAGTGTTCTAACCCTGAGGAGCCCCCAGTCACATCTATGGGTCTTGGTTTTCTCTTCTGTAAACCTGGATCATCATTCTAGCTTACTTACCAGGGGGATTTGGGGAAAGCAAGTTGATTGTTACGCCTGAGAGCACTCGATTTGGGAGCAGTGGAGCTGAGTTCAAATGTCATTCTTGGCCAGTTTCTCCCATGTGATCTCAGGTAGATTTCTTTCCCTTCTCTGGGTCATTTTATTTTCTGTATTTTGATTCAGTTCCCTACAGTGCATGGAGAGAAAAGCTTGAGCTAGATGTCTAAATATCAGATATTCTCCCAGCCAGCCCTTACACATCTGAGAATTCAGAAGATCAGAACTGGGAGGTACTTCAACCTCATCTAGTTCTATTCTTTCCTTTTATGTAGGAGCACACTGAGTTCTAGAAAGGGTTAGGGGCCTTCCCATGCTCACATACTTTAGAACATGAATTTACTTCCCTGTGTGTCCAGGTCTCCTTATTCCAAGTCCAGGGTCTTGTTGACTACACATTGCTCTGGTCCAGGGCCTTCTCAACTCTGGACCTCAGTCGCTCCATTTGAAAAACGATGTGTTAAATTGGATCATCTCCAAGGGCTCTTCCCATTATGGAATCCTGGCAGTGCCAAGATCCAGTCAAGGATGTCAAGGGGTGGAAACACAATTCAAAATAGCTTTAAGTCACTCAAAAGTCTCTTAATAAAGGTTCCCCAGTGGAACACATGGTGTCAAGGACCTATATCCTTGGAAGACAAGCATGGAAACTCAAGTACATTGTGTATTATGGACTATACAGAATTTCTCCTCATAGGTACACATCTCATCTTTGCTTCCATATCACTAAAGGTTCCAGAATATTCCTTCCATTGGTTACCAGTTAAGATGATGCAAAGCTTGCTTCTTAGCCATTCAAACCACTTCCCTCTACTGCCATGGCCTAGGATTCAACTCCCTTGTTTTTCTTCTCATACAGCATCCCAGAGATTTGACATGGAGTATCATGGTATGATGAGTTAGGATGAGTTAGAGTGCTTTCTTGATGCTCACAGCCATAGTCGGCAAGGAGAATATGAATGGCTGAGAAATACAGCTGAATGTGACCTCCCTGACCCTTCCTGTCTCATGGAGCAGCCTGCTAAGTGATGGAATATGCCCTTAGTTTGAAATTTACCTAGGGTTTTCACACAAAGGGCCTGTCACAACAGTTGTCACTTCACAGTTAGGGCAATGCAATTAAGAAACATGAACTAGTAGTAAAAGTAGAATTTCTAAAACAATCAGGATAAGAAAGGTAGAATTCCAACAGGACTGCATCAACAAACTTTCCAGAGCATTTCATTATCTACTTCTAACTAGAATTCAATATAAAGGGGCCATAGGCTTCTCTGGTTATTGACTTGGTGAATACTTTTCCATTGAACAGAGCCAATAGGGGAGGCAGACCTGAGACACAACAAGGTGGGGGAAGGAGGACTGAAGGTTTGGACTTTGCCTCAGGGATCCACATGAGTATATTTGATGAGGGGGAGAGACCCAAGAGAGAGAGAGAGAATCAGTGGGGTCCTTGGCCTTGGCATCATGAAGGGCATGTACTGCCATGTCAATTGAGCACAAGTGGCCCAGTCGCCAATTGTATGTTGGATCTAATGAAATGTCAGAAAGAAAGACGTCTAAGATATGGTGCTCCTTGAGAACCAGAGCTTCATTTTGGTTATTTTGCCTCTTTCGTACTGAAGGCAGAGCCTGTAAGAGGACTTTAATGCATTTTGGGTGAATTTAGAGTACTCCAGTCTTTTCAGATGACAAGATGATAAATCCTAGGACAAGTAACTTATCAAAGTTCATAGGGCAAGTTCTCACATTCTCAGTCGAGTCCTTTATTTCTTTAAACTACCAAAGGACCAAATGCTAACCTGGAGAAGGGGGAAATAGATGCCCAAAGAGGAGAAAGAGTCACACAGGTAAGAAAGCAGCTGTGCTAACAGGAAAGCACCCAGGACCTGAGGGCTAACTCTCCTAGGTAAGAAGAGTCACATAGGTTGGAAGGACCCCCCAGGGGTGGCATCAGATTCTTGTGATTGAGGCAGAATAGACAGGAAATAAGACCTGAAGGCAGGTCAATTCAGGGTTAGTCCTTGGAGAAGAGATAACTAGTACAGGAACCTTCCTTTTCTCATCATCCTAGTGTCATGATCATCATACTTCTGTTCTCCCTCTGGCCTTCACTCCCCCTTCCAGTATCATCAAAGGGTCTTGGGCCAGGACATCACAAAATGTCCAGAAAAAATATCCAGAGACCATTGCAAAGAAGAAGCCCCCATCCATTTGAGTACTTGAGGCAAAGCCTCACCCTTCTATACTCTGTTTTGTCTCAGGTCTGCCTCCCCTGCTAATTCTGACTCAATGGAAATATATTAATTGTGGTAGAAGAAAATCAGGAGTTTGAATCCTAGGTTGCATCAAAAGAGGGAAATGGTGTGAATGGCTTAAGAAAAGTGAGCTCTAGGGGCAGCTAGGTGGTGCAATGGATAGAGCACCGGCCCTGGAGTCAGGAGTACCTGAGTTCAAATCGAATTCAGACACTTTACAATTAGCAAGCTGTGTGGCCTTGGGCAAGCCACTTAACCCCATTGCTTTGCAAAAAAAAAAAAGAAAGAAAAGTGAGCTCTGCATAGCCATAACTGGTAACTCAGGGAAAGAATATTCTGTAACCCTTAATGATAAGGAAGCCAAGGTGAATCTTGACAAGGAAAGCTTCTGTCTAGTCTATACCACATAATGTATTTGAGTTCACATGTTTGTCTTCCAAAGGCTTTACAGGTCCTTGATACCTTTCATGCTATCAGAGAACCTTGACCAAGAGACCTGTGGGTACCAGGGGAACTGTCTTGCAAGGTCCTTGTGTCTCCCTCTCTGCCTCTCTCTCTCTATTTCTCTCTTTCTCTCTCTCTCCCTCCCTTCTTCTGTCTCTCTCTCTTTCTCTGGTTGTCACACACTGGGCAGTACTCTACCCTGGCATTGTCAGCATACTAGAATGGGAAAGGATCATAGAGATCATACAAGTTAATCCCCATCATTTTTCCTATGAAGAAACGGAGACTCAGAGGGGAGAAGGCCCTGGGTCATACCACAAAGTCAGCAAGACTTGGTGCAAGGAGCCCTGAGTTCTCAAGTCAGTTCTGCAGGTTCTGAGCTGTGTAACCTGGGCTTCTGGGCCTATATAAGGAAGGGGTTCAACTAGATGAATTGGAAGCTCTCATCTAGCCCTGATGCCCCGTGGTCTCCAACTGCACCGGGGTGGTGAGTGACAGAACTAGAATAAACAGGGAGATAGGGAGCTTCTGACCAACATGAGCAGAGGTCCTGGTCATTCTTCTCTCTATTGATTCCTTGAACCTACTGGGGAAAAAAAAGGGAGAGGGGAGAGGGGAGAGGGAGAAGTACAAGGCTAGGGCCAGAGGAGGAGGTGGTGCAATGGGGAGAGAAGACCAGCAGAGGGAGGCAGAAGAACACATTTGTGTAACTGCTATGGCCCACACCAGTCTGGGGCTTCAGGTCCCAAATCCTAGCCTTCCCTTTTTACTTTTCTGACCAACTTCATCATCCCTAGGCTTTTTTTTTTTTAACCCATGTGACTTTAATTTAGGGTTAGTCAAAACATAGCTGAGGCCACACCCCAGCCCAATGCCTGATTGGGGGAAGCCAATGAGCTAAAAATGTTTTTGGTTTGTTTTTTTTCTTTTTACATTTTAAAAGAAATTTATTTCAATCTAGTTTGATGTACAGAAAGAGACACCAGGCTGGATTTGGCCTGCTGACCCTATTGGTCACATCAACACTAAGGCACCAGGACCTCTCTCCCCTCCCTAAGCCTTATTAACTTTTCTAAAAAATTAGCCGACTCAAGCCTGAGGCTCAGTGCTCCTCTTCCATCTAGACTTTTGAACCTTTTTTCCTTAATTCTCATTTTTATTTTTATTTCTAATTACATGTAAAGTTAGTTTTCAACATTAATTTTTTAATTTTTAATTTTTTTAGGTTTTTGCAAGGCAATGGGGTTAAGTGGCTTGCCCAAGGCCACACAGCTAGGTAATTATTAAGTGTCTGAGGTCAGATTTAAACTCGGGTACTCCTGACTCCAGGACCGGTGTTCTATCCACTGCGCCACCTAGCTGCCCCTTTATTTTTCTTTTTAAAGAAAGATTTTATTTAATTTGAGTTTTACAATTCCCCCCCATTCTTGCTTCCCTCCTCCCACCTCCCACAGAAGGCATTCTGTTAGTGTTTATATTGGTTCCATGATAGACATTGATCTCAGCTGAATGTGATGACAGAGAAATCATATCCTTACAGAAGAAAAATAAAGTATGAGATAGTAAAATTACATAGTAATATAATGCTCTTTTCTTTTTCTAATTTGATTTTAATAGTTTTTGGTCTTTGTTCAAAGTCCATAATTCTTTCTCTGGACACAGATGCTATTCTCCATGTAGACAGCTCAAAATTGTCCCTGGTTTTAACATTTTTTTTTTTAGGTTTTTGCAAGGCAAATGGGGTTAAGTGGCTTGCCCAAGGCCACACAGCTAGGTAATTAGTAAGTGTCTGAGACCGGATTTGAACCCAGGTACTCCTGACTCCAGGGCCGGTGCTCTCTCCACTGCGCCACCTAGCCACCCCTCAACATTCATTTTTTGGTAAACTTTTGGGTTCCACATTTTTCTCCCTCTCTCCCCGTGACAGTGAATAATCTAATATAAGTTGTATATGTGCAATCACGCTAAACATATTTCTACATTAGTCATGTTTTAAAAGAAGTACAAGGGAAAAAACATGAGAAAGAAAAAAAATTAAAAATTTTTTAAAGTGAAAACAGTATCTTTTGGTCCACATTCAGACTCCATAGTTCTTTCTCTGGATTTGGATGGCATCACAAGTCCTTCAGAAATATCTTTGATTGGGGCGGCTAGGTGGCGCAGTGGATAGAGCACCGGCCCTGGAGTCAGGAGTACCTGGGTTCAAATCCGGTCTCAGACACTTAATAATTACGTAGCTGTGTGACCTTGGGCAAGTCCCTTAACCCCATTGCCTTGCAAAAACCTAAGGAAAAAAAAAGAAATATCTTTGATCATTGTACTTCTGAGAAGAGCTAAGTCCTTCATACTTGATCATCTCGCAATGTTGCTATTAGTGTGTACGGTACTTTCCTGGTTTCTGCTCACTTCACTCAACATCAGATCATACAAGTCTTTCCAGGCTTTCTAAAATCCAGCTGCTCATTATTTATTACAGAAAAATAGTATTGCATCACATTCATATACCATAACTTGTTCAACTATTCCTCAATTGATGGGCATTCCCTCATTTTCCAATTCTTTGCCACTACAAAAAAGAGCTGCTCTAAATATTTTTGTACATTTAGGTCTTTTCTCTTTTTTTAATGATCTCTTTGGGATACAGACCTAGTAGTAGTAATGCAGGATCAAAGGGTATGCATAATTTCATTGCCCTTTGGGCATAGTTCCAAATTGCTCTCCAGAATGGTTGGATTAATTCACAGCTCCACCAACAATGCATTAGTGTCCCAGTTTTCTCACATCCCTTCCAACATTGATCATTTCCCTTTTTTTGTCTTATTAGCCAATTTGATAGATTTGAAATAGTACCTCAGGGTTGTTCTAATTTTAGGCCTTTAAACCTTTATAAATTTAGTGGGTCACCTTCACCCTGAGGATTCAGTGTCCTTCTCCATTTTAAGGCCTATTTCCATAATTTTTTTTCATTGGTTACCTCAGTATCCTATTCAGAAGAGTAGGACATCTCTCCTCTAAGAAGAGGAAGCCTACACTAATGAAATCACAGGTGCAATCAACGCCCAAAAATATTAGCTTGGTAGCCTGATGGAAAGAGAATACTAGATGAGTCAGACAGAGCATCTGCATCCAAGTGTGACCTTTGCCCCTTCACTATGACCTGGGTGATCTTAAGCACAGTCTTTCACTTCTGTGGACCTCAATTACTTCATTTGTGTAATGACTGAGGATCTCTATGGTCCTTTCCAGCTCTGACTCTATTACCCATAGAGTCAGATGAGCAGTCAGCCAACAACATGTCAGGGGCTTCAGTTTACCAGGGACTAAGTGGTAAGTTGCTGGTGCCACTAAACAGAGCCAGACACAGGAAAGGCAGAAGTTCCTAGGCCCAAACTTCTCTCACTGGTCAACACAATTTATGACCTTTCTTCTGGAAAAGCCGTAACTGCTCTGGGGTGGGGGTGGGGGTGGAAGGAGAAGTTCAAGAGAGTTTCCAGAGGTCTCCTCCTCTTCTTTCTCCTTTTCTCCCTTTCCCCAAACCCGCTCAGCCCTTGGTGCTGTCACCAAAACTTGTCTCAGCCAGATGTTGATAGGAATGAAGCAGATGGTAAAGAAGTTAGACCCTCTGAAAGGGATACTTGATTTCCCAAAGAGGACTTTCTGAATCCAAGTGATAGTCCAGTTGGTGATTTTGAGTTTGTTTTGTAAAGCTTGGGCAGTCTAAGATCTTATATGAGCATTTCAAAGGAAAAAAAAGGTTAATAGAAATAAAGATGAAATTTTTTTCCCCAACTAAATTCACAGATCCCCTGAAATCTTATCCATGGAAGAACCCCCATACTCATTTGCACCATTGTGTTAGAGTACTTCACAGGCCTTCAAGTACAACATTCAGCAGCCCTTAGTGACATAAGGACTATTGGAACCTGAAAGTAGGGAGTCTGCATGTGTGGGAATGGGCTGCCCAGATACTACCACACTATTTTGCTTTTGATCATTCAATGACTTGTCCTTGTTTTCCATGTATTTCATGTTTGAGTCTTATTTCCTCAAGTAAATTATGATCTCTATTAGGGCAGGGGTTTCATTTTCTACTTCTTTTATAAAATAATTTCTTAGATGGGGCTCCAGAAAGTGAAAAGAATTTCTCAAAGTCTCATGGAAAGGAGAAATGGAGTCAGGCCTTACCATTGGTTATTGATTGCTTGTTTTTCTTTGTTGCGAGGCAATGAGTTTAAGTGGCTTGCCCAAGATCACACAGCTATGTAATTATTAAGTGTCTGAGGTTAGATTTGAACTCAGGTCCTCTGACTTCAGGGCTGGTGCTCTATCCATTTTGTCGCCTAGCCACCCCAATTTCTTGTTTTTCTATTCTCCCTTAGCCCAGAGCATGCATAAATAAGGTGTGAGGGGAACTCAGAAGTCCTTGGATCTAATCCTTCATTTTACAGAGCAGGAAATAAGAGGTTCGAAAATTGAAATGACTTATACAGGGTCACATAGCTAGTCAATGACTGAGTTAGGATTTGAACCTAGATCCTTTGACTCCAAATCCAGGTTGTAGTGACTGCTTATTGAACGAATGACCAAGTGAATGAGAAAGTAGTCCCTATCATCAAGGAACTGATAGCCCATACTGACAAAGGGTCAGAGACTTGGTTCTGGTTGCAATGAACAGTGAGTATTGATTGGGTGCCCTAATCTCCATTGTCCAAATCAGTGATATCTGCATGCTGAAAGTCTCCAGGGAAATGCCCTGATCTCATTGGCTGGAAATAGGGCATTATGTAGAAGATGGAGACATTTTGAACCCTTAGTGGCAGTATAAATAAATATTTTATTTTTCTCCAATTGCATGTAAAAACAATTTTAACATTCATTTTTTAAAATTTTCAGTTCCAAATTCTCTCCCACTCTCTCTCCTTCCCTCTTCTCCTCCTCCCTGAGATGGTAAGCAATTTGATATAGTTTTTACATGTGCAATCATACAAAACACATTTCCATCTTAGTCATGTTGGAAAAGAAAACACAGACCATAAAAAAAATTCACATAAAAAAAGTGGAAAATAGTATGCTTTGATTTCTCTCCAGATTCTGTTAGTTTTTTCCTCTGGAGTTGGAAAGCATTTTTTACTTTGAGTCCTTTGGAATTGTCTTGGATCATTGTATTGCTGGAAATAGCTAAATCATTCATAGTTGATCATCATACAGTTTTGCTGTGTTCTTCTGTTCTGTTCCCTTCATTTTGCATCAGTTCATGTAAGTCTTCCCAGGTTTTTCTGAAACCATACTGATCATCATTTCTTATAACACAATAATATTCCATTACAATCATATGCTACAACTTGCTTTTTTTTTTTGCAAGGCAAATGGGGTTAAGTGGCTTGCCCAAGGCCACACAACTAAGTAATTATTAAGTGTCTGAGGCCAGATTTGAACTCAGGTACTTCTGACTTCAGGCCCAGTGGTCTATCCACTGAGCCACCTAGCTGCCCATATACTACAACTTGTTTAGCCATCCTTTTAATTTCCAGTTCTTTGAGTGGCAGATTTTCTAAATGGAATAACTTTCTAATAAAAGGGAATCCACGAGTCTCAGAAGCTAAGAAGCAGATTCAACTCCATTATCTGGGGCTCTGCTTTAGCTCTCCAAGCGGTCCATGTGAGTGAGGTATCCATAATGTCCCAAAAGGTTTTACCACCTAAAACATTAAAGAAATTTTTCCACAATAGGAATGAAGTTTTCCTCATGGCTTTCTTCAGGCATAGGAATATCCTCTGTCCTAGCTACCTTCCATGTTGCTGGTATCTAGGTCCAGTGTTAGAACAGGAAGGCATCCATTTTTTGGGGGAGAAGAGATTTCTTAGGAGGAAAGGGAAATTCATTCTACAACTTTCTGGTTGAATCATTTCTAAAAGTGAAGTACAGGGCCCCAGTTTATAGATACACAATTGGAAGAGACCATGGAGGCCATCTCATCTATATCCCTCTCTGCCTGAGGAGACCCATGAGACCCAGGGGAATAGGAAGATTCAAAGTCATGTGACACAGTCAAGCAGAGGCTGAACTCTGGACTTGGAGGTGGAAGAGAACTAGAAGGGGGGAAAATTATATTATAGAAATAATGGAAGGATTTGTCTTTTGTGAATTTTGAGGTTAATATGTGCATTTCATTTGAAGAACTGAGAATATTTGGCCTAGATAGATATCTTCAAGTGCATGAATGGCTTTCTTAAGGAATAGGAGCTGGCTTATTCAATTGGGCTTCAGATGATAAAACCAGGAACAATAATTGAGAGAAGAGTATATAGGAAGGAGTAAGGTGTAAGAAGACTGGAAAGGTAGGAAGGGCTAAGGCTGGGAAGGTCTTTAGAAGCCAAGCAGAAGAATTTAGTTTTGATTCTGGTGGCAATAGGGAGTTATTGGGGGTTTATTGCAAAGGAGAGTGGCATAGTCAAACTTGTACTTTAGCAAGATCATTTTGGAAGCTTAATAGAAAATGGACAGAAGTCAGGAAAGGTTTGAGGCAGAGACACCAGCCGGCAAACTATTGCAACAGCCTTAGGTGATGAGAACTTAAACAGAGTGATGACAGTATCAGAGGAGAGAAGCTGAATTTGAGAGATGTTATATAGGTCAAAATAACAGGACCTGTCAACAGATCGGATATGTGGAATGGATGTTAGAGAGGAGTGGAAAATGACACCCTGATTGTGAGCCAGGAGATCTGAGAGGGTGGTGATGCCCTTTATAGAAGTATGGATGTTAGGTTATGGTCAAAGATAAATTTAGTTTTCAACAAGTTGAGTTTGAGATGCTTATGAGGCATCCAGATGGCAAAGAGATAGTCAGGGATTCAAGATTGGAGCTCAAGAGAGAAGTTAGGGCTGAATATAGAGATTTCCAAGCTATCTGCATAGTGATGATCATTGAACCCTAGGGTTGATGAGCTCACCAAACAAAAGTATACAGAGGGAGAAGAGACGATGGCTCAGGACAGAGCTTTGGGGATGCTCATAGGTAGTGGATATGGCCTGGATGAAGAACCAGCAGAGGAGATTGTGGAATCATCAGACATGGAGAAGGAGACCCAAGAGAGAACAGTTGCAAAGACCTAAAAGTGGAGCTTATGCAGGAGAAGATGATGGTCAAGAGTGCCAAGGCTTTAGTGAGATCTAGAAAGAGAGAATTGAGAAAAGACCACTAGAATCGTCAAATAAAAGATTACTGGAGATTTAGATCACTGGGGACAAATTCAGTCAAATTATGAATTCAGACTTAGGAAGGTTCAGAAGAAAATGAGAGGAAGGAAAATGGAGTCACCGATTGTAGGTGAACCTAGAAGGGGAGGACAGATACAGGATGATGCCTAGGAGGACTGGAAGGGTAAGACCAGAGCTTTTGAAGGTCACAACTGGCCTAGGGGACTAGAGTAAGGAAATACGGCTTATAAGTATTCCACTACTCTGGGCCAAGAGAGTTTTCTTTACTTACAGGCTGTTATCCTGTTGTATTATTTCTGAATTTGTATATTCTCTTGTCCCTTGTAAATCACTCCTAGGAAATTGTGCTCTGGAGTATGTGGACATACAGAGGAAAGAGGAAAGTAGGAGCTGGATGTGGACCCCAAGAAAAAGGGGAGCCTTGGAGTTAGGGAGAGGGTGCAGTGAGCCTTTGACCTGAAGCTGCCAAGGAGACTCAGGACCTAGATAAATCAGGAACTCCCATATTAGGAACTTTGCTGTGATCAGGGCAAACCCAGAAAGCAATATAAGGGAGAGTGTTTCTAAGACCTGATACATAGGACCCTTTGGATCATTCCCAAGTAGCATATGGCCCTCCTTGGGCCCAGAAATGGAGCTAGCAGAGTCTCTGTGACAAGGATGTTCCAGCTGAGGGTGGTGGTAGGGGGCGGGATTAAAGCAGTCTGTTCTCAGGACCCGGGATCATACAGGTCATGAAGGGCAGAGGCAGGATGCTATCCCAGGTTCTCTAGCTCCCTATCTAACCCTCCTCCATGGCACTATTTTAGGAAACCTCAAATGAAGGGAACAAAAAGGACAAAGGCTGAGATCCTCTTGAACCCTGAGATTCTGTGAAACTCAAATTCTGGAGCCTGATGGATAGGGTCATGAATGAGTAGGGGCCCACTCACCATTATAGTAGGAACCTGCCCTTCCTTTTCTTCCCTGTATCCCTTTCCATTCTTCCTAAAGGCAGGAGATGGAGCACTGGACCTGGAGTCATGAAGACCTGAGTTCATATTCACACTCAGACACTAGCTATGTGATCTTGGCCAGGTGACTTAATTTCCGTTTGCCTTAGTTTCTCCAACTGTAAAATGGGAATAAAAGCATCTACTTCACCCTGTTGGTGTGAGGAAGATTAAGTGAGATATTTGTAACATGCTTAGTACAGGGACTGCTATATAGCAGACCCTTTATTAAGTGCTTCCTTTCTTCCCCCTTCTCATCTTCTGAAGGAGTACACAGGGTAGAGTAGATATGAGGAGGAAGGGAAATGTTCCCCATTCCTCTAGGATTTCCCTCTCCTCTCCCACCTAATCCTCAATGAGAGGTGGGGGAGTTGAAAAGGAGCAAAAGGCTCACCCCCAGAAACAGACCTTTAATTACCAAGTCTATTTGGCTGGGGAATTGTGAGCAGGAGAGAAGGCTGGAAGCCGGAGGACTCAGAAGTTTCAGGCCAGATAGCTCAGTGAACAGTCCTGTGGGAGCCCCAGGAGGCAGAGGGGCTGCATGGCCACTTGGGGCACCACCCAGCCCATTTCAATGCTGCTGCACAGACTTGCAGGCTTCTCTAACCTGGGCCCACGGCTCTATTAGATGATGCTCTGGCCCCATGATCCAGTTCACCAGAGGCAGGGACAGAGGCTGCCAGGAAGACATTTTGACCCCATGCAGGCGCCATGGCTGGCAGGCTGACTGAGGAGAAGCTTGAGAAGAGAGGACTCTAGCTGCCTTGGCCTCTCCTGGCCTCCTTTGGCCCATCTCAGGGGCCTTGCTCCCCCAAAGTCCCTGTTTCCTGCTCCCCTCCAGGCAGCTCTTTGCTGGGAAGATGGTGTATCCTAATCAAACCAAGGCTGGAGGCCTGCCAGCCCCTCCCTCCTATGGTCCACAATCTCCCTTCACTGCCTGGGCCATCCAAGCATGTTATTTCCCCAAGAAGAAGGTTCACTTGCTAGAGTTTAATGAAATAATTAAGCTGTTCAAATGAGAAAGCTTCTACGTAATTACCCAAGCTCTAGTCCCAAGAAGGAAGGCACTACCCAAAGGGTGCTATGGAGAACAGCTTCCCCATCCCTGGGACTGCCAAGGACCCGTGTTTTCACTCAGGGCCCTTAGTGCTGGCCCACTGTGCTGCGGGCACTGCTCACTAACTGGCACCTGTGGACGGTTGATAAAAGTCTATGTGACCCCCTTTCTCTTGCCTCCCCACTGTAACCCCATGGCAGTGATTCATGGTTCTGGCAGAGTCCCCAGCCCTGTTCTACCCAGTTACTCTCTCAGGGCCCTCCCTGGTTCTTGGTCTTCCATACACTTTTCCTTGCCCAGTCTCTTTGCCGTGTGTATGTGTGTGTGTATGTGTGTGGGGTTGTTCCATGATATTTCCTCTCAGTGATGGACAAAACCCTAGCCGTATCCACCAGAACAGAGCCTTCCCTCCCCTGGATCTTTCCTATTACACAGGACAGTAAAGCTGGTAACAGCACTAAGACTTTGGGGACACTGTATATACTTGGAGGAATCTATAATTGCATCCATTGGGGTCCCTCCAAGGAAATGGTTTCCATGACACGTCCATGCCTGCCAATCTTGGACAATTTTTGCCCTTCTCCTTCCATCAGTCATCCCCCCTAAAGTCTACCCAACACAATGTTGTGGGGTGGGGAACTGGTGATGGGGTGCAGGGCCTCCCTCCGTGGGTTGGTTAGCATACTTCCTGGTTCCCTTCATCGTACACAGACTTTGAAAGTTTTAGTGTAACTCATTTGCTTTCATTAAATATGGTATCTATGGCCATTTTGACAATAAATCAGGTTTCAGAGTCATTAATCAGAATCCCAATCCCCCAAGGTGTCTCTATGAGAAAACCAGATTCAATATCCATCATTTGGAATTTCCAGGCTCATAACCCAGGAACACCTGCAAGCTGTACTAGGTGACTGGACAGTAAGGGGACAAGTAGCACCTACCAAGGCCAGAGCTCAGGCAAGAGGGATGGTTTCAGTTGGATCCCTCACCAGGCTACTCGAGCCCTAGGATGGAGGCACCCCTGGACCTTCTTGAGTTTCTGAGAGAATGGCAGCTCTGGGCAGCTCCCCAATACTGCTATGGCAGACTTGGACCCCCCAAAGTTGTCAACCTGCTCCTCCCTTGTGGCCCCCACCAGGGAGCTTCTGGGATCCAAACCCTAACCCTGGTCTTTGGTTAGAATGGACATTCAAGAGAGCTGAAATCAGGGGACTGCACCCCGTGCTTCTCTTCCCTTCCTGACAAAGTTGGGCTGCACAGTGAAAAGGAGGCACAGGAGAGAGGATCATAGAGATGGTTGGCTTAGAGCTGGAAAGGAAAAGAACTCACCGCCTCCAAATCCTTATTTAATGGAGGAAGAGGTCTTGGGGGAAGAACAGTGAGGTGGCATGCCACTGGGTCACTATGTGGCAGGGACTGAGTCTTAAGAGGACAGGAAAGGTAGAGAAAGAGGCCACTGAGGCTGAACTGGAGCCTCTGGTCAGCCAGGGAGTAAGGCAGGATTCAAAGCAGGTCCTCTGTCCATACTGCCATGCCATCATATTGTTGAAGGCTTGCCCACCCGCCCAGAAAGGTAATGGCCATACCCCATCCCTTGGTGCTAATAGACAACACGAGCCAGAGTCCCCTCCCTGAAGCACATGGCTCTGCCCAGAGGAAGGCCTCCTATTTGGGCTCAGGTTCCAATGTAGAACCTTAGAAGCTGAACCCAGAGGCTGCCAAGTGATTGATGGTGCCCAGCTCTGACCACTCACTCCCTCTCATCCTGCTGGGTCGGAGGAAAAATCAACCATACCCACATTCTGAGGTTCACTCCTTACCCTGTCATCCAGACAGGAAAGCTGGGTCCTGGCTTTGGTTCATCTAGAGGTCACAGTTTTATTGGGCATGTGGTTTGGTTTGTCTTTTCTGCTCTCCCCACCAGCCAGACTAGACTGGGCCCCCAACAGCTGCTCTGACCCCCCTCCTCACTTGGAGATCTGATTCTTTCTGGATCCTTGCTCACAGCTGCCAGCCCTTGGCTGCTCTGCCCCAGCAGACCCAATGGGCCTCTGTCCTGGTGGTAGACCCCACATCCCCACGCAGCCCCCATGTCATTGCCTGCCCAGGGGGGATTCTGCTTCCTGTCAGGCCCTTCCTTGCCTCTACTTGGTTGGAGGCCCTGAGCCCTGCCCTCAGCTGGCTTTCTCTGGCCTCCCTTTCTGCCCATCTGGCCCCTCCTGCTGATTTGAAGGGGTTGGAACTGGCCTGCTCCTTCTGGCTTTGTTGCCTTTCTTTTCTTTCCTGTGTGGCTGGGCTTCCTCATGCCAACCTTGGCCTGCTTCCTCTGCCCATGCTGCCCAGCTTGCCCCTTCTCTTGCCACAGAATTCCTGGACGGGAGCATCTGCCCACTGGACTTACAGTAGTACTTACATATCCTGTCCATCTTCTGCTTCCAATGGGCTGGGCGTCAGGCCCATCAACTCAACACACACACACACACACACACACAGATAGGGTTCTTTGACTACTATGCTTTCTAGCCTTGGCCCTGCCTGGCCCAGCCTGGCCTGCCCAGCCCTGACACTCCTGCCCAGGCAGGTGTCCTCCCAGGGGCTTAATCTCAAGGCTAGCCCTAAGGGGCAGGAGTCCCGGACTCTGCTTTGCCATGGAGTTGCCTGTCTCTTGCTCCAGCTGCTCTGAGACCAGCCTGGAGCCTCTCTGAAATCTCCCTGAACCCCCCCCCCCCAACCAAGGAGACAGTGTCCCACAGGGAGCCGTTGAAGCTGACATCTGTGGGTGCCACATTCTGCCCTGCACCCAAGGTTGGGCGAGTTGGTCTGGTGACTGGCCTGCTTCCTGTGGAGGTCCCTGGAGGAAAATACCCAGGCTGCCTCTCCCACTCCTCTCCATTCAGACTCCCCTGCAGGTCAAAGGTATTGACAGGCCACCAAGCAGCTTGGGGACATGCTGGCTGATATCAGCAGGGTATTTGCCTGGGGAGCTCACCCCACTTCTTTTCTATCCTTGGAGACCCGATGGAAACTCTCATTAATGAGTTGGCATCACAGGGATTTATCCATCCTTCTAAAGCACTGTCAGTCCTACCTGGAGGCCTGGTCACTAGGTACATTCATTCATTCATTCATTCAAGCCACAATTATTGGAACATGTCTTAAGAGGAAAAGCAAAAGGAAGGGAAAAATCACACCCCTATAGGGCAGGCCATATGCAGAGTGCTCTACACAGAGAATTTTGTTGGATCCTCACAACATGGAGAATTAGAAGCTGGTTGGTCTTTGTGATTCCTTTATCTCCTTGCTCCAGGTCCCCCTCCCCTCAATGGTCAGAGTGATCTTCCTAAAGCAGAGGATCGACCAGTTTACCCATGTGGCCACCCCATCCAGTGAACTGCAGGGGCTCCCTGGCTGATCTCTGAGATCCACCAGAGAAGCCCTTGTCTGGCTTGGACAACCTTAGCCCTGCCTCCTTGTCTGGGTTCCTTCCACCTTCTCTCATATTCCATCTCCTGACCCTGGGCCCTTTGCCCTGGCTGTCCCCCATGCCTAGAGGACTCTCCCTCCTCATCCCTGCTTCCTGGTGGCCCGCTTCCTACTGCCACAGCTAAAACCCCACCTTCTGTGAGACGCCTTTGCCAGTCTCTGGGGGCCATCTCCCATGTCTCCAGCCCCTGTGTCAATGTTCCCCTGGCTGTTTGCCTGTTACCTCCCTTTAGACTATGGACTCCACGAGGACAGGGCTTGTTGTCTGGTGTTAGACTTTGTGTCTCCCACATTTCCCATGACTCCTTGCATATAGCAAGGCTTCCTGGATGCTTGCTGAGCTGCCTTGACTCTGTCTCTCTCTGGCGCCATGGGGCTGAAAGACCACTCTGGGACCCCCTTCCCCCTCGTGACCCTGGCACCCTGCTCAACATTTGTTCTCTGGAATCAGACACTTGATACCTGTTGCTGGTCTTTGTTGGCAGTTACTGAATCTCTTATGGAAACTTGCCCCTCCCACTGGGTGCAAGGGCTGGTGTGGGCCCCTCACACTCACAGGGGTCTGCTGGGGACGATGGGAGCCTGTGTCCCTGATCTAGGGGATGTGAAGGGCTCCATTTAGCTTGGAATCACCTGCTCCCAATGCTTGGGATACTTGGTGAATGGAGAGAATGCATCTGTAAGCTGATCATTGAGTGATCTGTCAGCTGGACATGCCTGGGCCCTAGGGAATTCCAATGAGCTGAAAGCCTGTAATGGAGAAGGGGACCAGAACCCCAGGTCTAGGTCTAAATCCTCTTAGGGATTGACTGGGCAGACAGGGAGCTTGAGTACAACGAACCTCTTCCCTCCCCCCCCCCACCATGGTAGGAAGCTACCCTTAGCTCCCCCCACTCTGGCTTCCCTTCCTTTTATCAATGTTGGAAAAATGACTTCCCATGACTTCCCTTCTCTGGGGTTTAGCATCCTAGTCTGGGAGGGGACTGGGTTGAATTGGATGAACTGTAAAACTGATAGTCTTAGTTGAGTCCAGTAAGGTCCCTCCCTTAGACCACCTAGCTAGTAAGTCCCAAGAGCAGGAAAGAGAGCCCAGGGCCCTTATCCTGGCTG
The DNA here is from genome assembly GCF_037893015.1 of Macrotis lagotis. Lineage (NCBI taxonomy): Eukaryota > Metazoa > Chordata > Mammalia > Peramelemorphia > Peramelidae > Macrotis > Macrotis lagotis. The sequence goes on from NC_133666.1 coordinate 44,777,009, forward strand.
GTTAGCTCTTCCCAGGGGTCTGAGTTGGAAAACCACACTTCCTGAACCCAAGTCTAATCTGCGTAGAGCCCTCAGTGCTAGACAACTCTTGGACACTGGCTTTGATTATGCTGGTGAGGCCAAAATTGCAGCCCAGCTCCATCACCACACTCTGATATCTGTTGCTGGTCTTTGTTGGCATTTATTAAATCTTTCATGGAAACTTGCCCCTCCCACTGGGTGCAAGGGCCGGTGTGGGCCCTTTGCACTCACAGGGGTCTTCTGGGGATGACGGGAGCCTGTGTCCCTGATCTAGGGGATGTGAAGGCTTCATTTAGCATGGGATCATCTGCTCCCAATGCTTGGGATAATTGGTAAATGGAGAGAATTCATCTGTAAGCTGATCACTGAGTAATCTGTCAGCTGGACATGCCAGCCAATTCAATCCAACAAGTGTTGATGCCCATTGTTGGGGCTACACAGATCATAATCAAAGTAGTCCCCGCCCCTAAACAGGTGAGGTTCTCCTGGGGATGGATTGTGGAGACAGACAAATGAGGGATTCTGAGGGAGAGGAGCAGTGGGAGCAGGAATGATTGGGGAGGAGAGGGATGACTTCCCAGTCAAGGAGGCATCTGAGCTCAACAATGATTTGGCAGGCAGAGATGAGGTGCATTCTAGGCATGGCGTTGTTCCTTGGACAAATGGGTGGAGGCAGGGGATGACGTCGTGAGTTCTGGCAGTAGTTAGAAGGCTTCAGTGACTAGAACAGAGATGCTGTGAAGTCAAGTCTCGTGAACCAAAGCTGGGAAGGGCAATGGGTAATACCAACGCCTGTCATCGGAAAAAGAAACCAAAGCCCCACTGAAAGGAAAAAGTGAGGGCAATGGGAGTCAAAGGTTTTCAGGGCCAGGCTGGGGAGTGTGTACTTCCTCTCAGAGGCAACAGGAAGTCCTGAAGGTCTGGCTAGAAACTGCCATGGCCAGATGTGGGACTTAGCAAGAGGCTGTTGGCAGCATCATGGAAGATAGATTGGAATAAGGAGAGACTGGAAGCCAAGAGACCAATTAGGCAATTGGGAAATTGCAGATTTTTGAGAAGGAGAGGAAAGAGGTGGTCAGAAATGTCCTTTAAAGTTGAAACTGGCTTTGGCATGAAAGATGAATTGGAATGGGGAGAGATGGGATTGCAGGAGTCAAGGGGAGTGTGGAGGATGGACAGAAAGAAGACAGTTGTGGGCCAGAGGAAGGGAAAGGAGGCAGAATGGCCGGTGAGATATTGAGGGGGACAAGAGGACAAAACTGAACTTGTTGGGTGCTGGGGATGAATCCAGTTGGGGATGTGGTGAATGGAGGTGTTTGGGGGCTATCATGGTTGAGATGGACAAGTAAGCAGAAACAGAACATGGGAGAGACCAGAGCATGACAGAGACACAGAAAGATAGATTAGAGGTCATGGAGATGATTGAAAAGACCATGTGACCAAGGCTATTTGCAAGGGAGAGAGAGAGTGGGCCAAAAGCAAAGGAGAGGGGAGGCCTCTTGTGGCAAAGGGGTGGGAGGGGTGGGGCAGGAAGGGGAGGCAGAGAGAAGGTTCAAGAGAGCACCTGTCCACCAGGCAGGGGAGAGGAGAGATGCAAGAAGGACAGCAGAGCTCCAGAAAAGGGCAGAAAGAAAGCTGAAAATAGCCCCTTGGATTTGACTCCCAAGAGGTCATTGGTGACCTTTGCAAGAGATGTTTTAGCTACATGGCCTCAGAAGAATTTCTATTGGAGGGGAAATTGAGGGGCGAGGGGCCTGCCTGCAGTAATCTGATCAGTCTGAGTCTCCCAAAATAAGCACCAGATGAGGGTGACAGCCAAGGTGCTATTTCTCTTGAGAAGGGCTAACAGTTGTCTCTCTTGTCATGGGAGAAGGAGGCAGAGCAGACCATTTAGAAGGTCTTAGAAGCTCTCCTTTAGGGTCTCTGGGTCAAGCTGGCATGCTCTGCCCTTTCTCCCCATGATATAGAGCAGAACCCTTCAAATGAGGCAGCCAACCTCAAGAAAGGACTTGGTGTTTCACCCCAACCCAGTGACTTAGGGCCAAGAGTGTCTGATGGACAGAGGGAGGATCTGGTTTTGAAGCCAGGATCTGCAGCTTCCTCCCCATGTGATGGCCAACTCATTTCCCCTGTGTGGGCCACAGGGCCCTCATATGTCAAATGAGTAAATTGGCCTCCCTGACCTCCCAGGTCTCCTCCCTTTCATCTCTGTATCTCTCATGCCACTGTCGCACTCCAAATTGGAGAGAACTTGAGAGACCATCTTCTTCCAGCCCATATCATAACAGGAAGTCCCCTCTGCGCCATCTGTGCACCATCCGTATGGAGTAACCATCTAGTCAATGCTCAAAGTCCTTCAGGAATAAAAACTCACAACTTCCCACCTTAGGTCCCAGCCCTAATTTGTTCTCTTCTTCCTACCAAAATTGGAAGGTGTCCCTGAGCCTACAGATCCTGTCTCCCATTTCTCCTACTCATTTAGTCCAGTCTTTCTTTGGAGTCTTCCCTTACACCTCTGTGTATCTGGCCAGTATTAAAATTCAGTCATTGAAGAAAATGACTGATTTCCAACCAGTTTCCCAGTTGCTACTGAGGCTGGTTGTCCACTTGTCAGTCATGGGGGTGTTGGCATTTTCTTTGTGTTTAAAGCTTTACCCAGATGGCCACCAAGGTCCAGCCTAATTCTCCATCTCTGATTATGCAGTGTGGGTCATTTTTCCAGTGAACACAAGTCATTGGCAAGAGATGCCAATGCTCCCCAAAATTATGGGGACTTCCAAGTGATGATTCATCTGTTAGCCAAAGTCAGTGAAGACTGAGAAGCCCACAGTGAGGTGGCTTCTCTTGTACCTCGACCAACATTTGGGAAGTGGGGGATTTCCAGATGGAAGTTCAGTGATTGACCTCCATTTAATGAAATGGCACTGTCTGCCCCCAACCTTCATCTATGACATGTAAATTCTGAGACTGACTTTCCTCCCATGTAGAGAATCAACAACGTCTATACAACCCAAGAAATGTGACTTTGTGCCATTTACTGTAGGGGAGACTGGGGAGACAAAGGCACCACACTGAGAAGAGCTCTGGAGTCAAAGAGCCTGTGTTCTCAACCTGGTTCTACCTTTTACAACTTCTGGACCTTCTAGCACATTCCTTTATCTCCTGGGCCTCAGTTTCCTCATCTGTACAGTGAGAAGTTTGGACTAGGTGATCCCTCCTGCTGTAGCATGTGAATACTTTATGAGAAGCAGAACTTGCCAGGGTTGTAGCATAGAGAGACCATGGAATAGTGCAGTGTGGCCCCCATGCAGGCTACCTCAGAGAGATCTGCTGCAGGCCTGAAGGAGTTGGGTGATGGCCATGTGTATGTGAGTGGAAGGGATGCAAGAGAGAGAGGCCTAGGAGGCCTAGGGCAAGACCTTCACAGCCTGAACTGAGCAGGAAACCTTCTTCAAGTCAACCATATTTCTCATCAGGAGGATGGCCAACTCCTCATCTTCTGAGAAAAGCTGCGAGTTCCCTGCATCTCTGGGATAGGAGGAGTCTCCAGGAGTTATGGGACAGATGTATGACAAGGTTTTCCACAAGACAGCGAGGAAACTCATGTAATTGTAATGAGACTGGCCTTCATTGGGCTAGCACTCTGCAAAGCCATGGACACACACTGTTAGCTCATTTCATCCTCACTAAAGCCCAGGAGAGTCAGAAATATTGGTTTGAAATTCAAACTCTGTCCACTTCCAAGTTGTGTGTTCTTATATAAGTCCCTTTACTTCTATGAGTTTCTTTTTCCTCTACAAAACAAGTGGTGTTGACTAGGTCTGGAGTCTCCTGCAAATGCTAATAGTGTGTGAGAAGGAGATATTTTAACTCTTATTTATCCCCCATTTGAGATGCTCTAAGAGAGTGAATTGAGTAATTGTCTAAGGTAACACAATGGAGTGTGAGTGTTGACAACTTCACCCATGTCTTTGGACAGTCTATTTAGGTTTCCTTCCACCCATGCCTTACCCATGACACCCATGTACCATATAAGTGGTCAAAGGCTGACCCTAACTCCATCCATGCTGAACTGGGAGTCAGAAGACCTGAGCTCTTGTTCCTCTGATACTAACTCTATGCCTTAGTTTCCTATTTTGGCAAATGAGGTGGTTGGATGAGTTGATTTCTAAGCTTGATTCTAACTCTGCTGTTGTGTGAGCCTGGTCAAATTTGGACTCCATTTGGATCACTCTCAGATCAGATTCATTTCCAAGTAAGGGTTGAATAAGCTTTCTTCTAGTAACTTAGGCTATTCACTTTCCTCTCTGGGGCATTCATTTCACAGGGTCATAGGATCATAGTTTTTATGTCCTTAGATACCAACAGTTCAAACCTCAGTTTACAAATGAGGAAACTAAAGCACAGAAAATTTTATTGGTTTGTTCAGGGTCACACAGTTAGTTGGACTAGATCTAGGTTCTTAACCTGAGGTTCATAAAAACTCGATATGTAAAGGAAAAAGAATCTTTAGGAAAACTGTGGAATATGAGTTAGACGTTCTGGCAATCATTCTTGTTGGCTCACTGTATGATGAAAGGAGGGGCTCTTTAATTGGTTGTAGAGGCCTTTAAAGATTGAAGACAGGCCAAGAAAGAATAGGATTGAGCAAAGAGCATTAGATTTGGCAATTAAGAGAGCCTAGCTTTGGAGAGATCAGGTTGTTGATTGTACATAAGTTTACATTAGTAGGGTTTTTTAACATTAGTAGTTTTAAAGAAAAATGGTACTGGCAGAGAGGTGTTGGACTCTGTGTAGAATTATACCTATATCCCTTATCTCTACTCCTTTGTTATAAAGGAGGGTTTTATTGGAGTGTGGGAAGGGCACTGGGAAGTGACAGCATTGTTTTTAAAATCCAACATCTTTAGATTGTGCAACCCACCCCCTACCCCCTTATTATAAGGCATGACTCTCTGTGAGGAGGGAGGAAGAGGATATAATGGGAAAATTAGGTATTATAAAAATAGTGTCAACAAAAATAAAAAAGAGTATCAATACAATTTATTTTTTTAAAGAATGAAAATAGAGTTAGCCTAGTGTCCTTAGGGTCTTTCTCTTTTCTTGTCATGGAACATGAGTGCCACATAACTTGGTTGGCGAAATGATGTCCTTCCTGCCATCTCCTCACCATGCTGTCTCCACTCCATCCACCATCCTCATTTGCTTCCCCGGAACCTTAGGCTCTGACCCTAAGTGGGGACTTTTGCCTTATCTTTCTTGAAACCAGGTCTTTGCTTCCATATTATGAGGACCCTTCCCTGGCTTTTTCATATGTTGTCTTCTCCTATTATAATGTAAGCTTTTTGAAGACAGGGATAGTCTAGCTTGCTTGTCTTTGTGCCAGTTGCACTTTGCACAGTGTCTGAGAAAGAACACTTAATAAATGCTTTGCTAGCTAGTTAGAGGGTCTCTTTCCTTTCCTTGGTTATTTTTTTCATTGAAACATAAGGGACACCTCCTCTCAGACTTTACTAATGGAATAAATTGAGGGGATTAGTTGGGGACTCTTTCATCACTTTTCATCTGATAGCTCCTTGACTTCATCTGCTGCCATTTCTTGCTTTGCTCTAGTCTTTGATAAAAATGGAGCCTTTCTTCTGACCATGAGCAGCCCTGCTACTTCATCTCATCCCTTTCATCTTCTCCATCTTCACTCTCAGGCCATTTGGTTTTTTTGAATGTCATTTTATTTTTTCCAGTTACATGCAAAGAAAGTTTTCAGCATTCATCTTTTTGTAAGTTTTAAAGTTCCACATTATTCTACTTCCTTCCTTTCCCTCTTCTCTCCCCATGACAATGAGTAATCTGATACAGTGAACCCCCCAATTTGTAAAAAAACTCACTTAATCCTACTTCTTTGCCAAAAATCTGCTGATTGGGGAATGGCTGAATAAATTGTGCTATATGAGTATAATGTGATATTATTGACAAAAGAGAGTATTTCAGGGAATCCTGGGTACTATGAACTGATAGCAAATGAAATAAGCAGAACAGAACCAGGAAATTCTTTATCCAAGGATGGCAACATTGTAAAGACAAACAACTTTAAAAGACTCTAAATCCATGCAATGACCAGTCATGTCTCCAGAGGACCAATGATAAAGCATGTTAGCCACCTTCTAACATAGAGGCGATGGGTATAAGATGTAGAAAGAGATACACCTTTTCAGATGTGGAAAAAGCAAAGCCACATACCCATGATACTTCCCCTTCCTTGCATCAAACTCTTAACCCTCTCTATTCTGGCTTCCTATCTCAACCAAAACTGTTCTCTCCAAGGTTACTAAAGATTCTTCAATTAAAAAATCCAATGGCCTCTTCTCTATTTGTATATTCCTAGTCTCCTCTCTGATTTTCAACACTGTTAACCATCCTCTCCTCCTGAATATTCTCTCCTCTCTGGGTTTTCATGACAATGCTTTCTCCTGGTTCCCTTCCCTTCCTATGTCTCTGAGTTCTTCTCGGTCTTCTTTGCTGAATCTTCATCCATTTTCTAATCTCTTAACTGTGAATATCCCCTAAAACTCCATCTTGGGTCCTCTTCTCTTCTTTGCATTCTCGTGATTGCTGACTTAATGAGATTCCATGGATTCACTTGCCATCTCTTGTAGACAACTTCTAGATTTTTATTTCCAACACTAGTTTGTCTCCTGAGTTCCGGCCCCACATCACCCAGTAGATGTTTCCAATTGGAAGCCTCAGAAACATCTCAAATTTAACATATCCAAAAGTGGACTCATTGTCTTTCCCCCAAAGTCACCCCTCTTTCAAATTTCCTTTTTACTTTCTTTTTTTTTTTTTTGGCAAGGCAATGGGGTTAAGTGACTTACCCAAGGTCACACAGCTAGGTAATTATTAAGTGTCTGAGTCCAGATTTGACCTCAGGTCCTCCTGACTCTAGGGTTGGTGTTCTATCCACTGCACCACCTAGCTGCCCCTCCTTATTACTTTCTAGGGTACCACCATCCTCCCAATCACCTAGATTTGTTATCTTTACTTTCTTACTCTCATTTTCCATATTCAATCACTTGCCATTGCTATTTCCATCTTCACAACATTTTGACACTGTACCCCTACACCATTTACACAGCTACCATCCTAGTTCAAGGCCTCATCACCTTCTAGCTGGACTACTGTGATGGTCTTTTTTCACCTCAAACCTCTCTCCATTCCAATCTATCCTTCATATAGCTGCCATAGTCATTTTTCAAATGTAAAGGAAGGTTATAGATTTTGTCTGCTCTACAAACTCCAATGATTCCCTGTTGCCTCAAAGATATAAACTCATCTGGCATTTTAGACCCCTATTTATCTTTCCAGCCTTTTTTCAATGATATTCCCCTCCACAAATCCTGTGAACTGGCTGTCCTGTATTCAGCACCCCATCTGCTAGCCCTGTTACTTTGTCATGATTATACCTAGTACCTGGAATGCTTGCCATCCCCACTGCTGCCTTCCGGAATCTCTGATTTCCTTCAAGACTCCACTCAAATGATCCCTACCATATGAAGTCTTTTATGATTCCCCCTGACTGCCCAGGGTCCTCCCCCGTCCTGGGACCACCTTGTTTTAATTTTGTATATATTATGTACAGTGATAAATATTCATGTTGTCTCCCCATTAGAATGTAAGCTCTTTGAGGGCAGGCACTATTTCAATTTTGTCTTAGCATTTTTAGCACCTAGCATAATGCTTGGCTTAATAAATGTTTGTTGACTGACTGATTGAACTGTTTTCATTCCTTTCATGAAGCCTTAAATCAATAATAACTCTTTGGAAAGTGCTTTATACTCATTTATTTACATATTTTTCTCATTTGATTCTCTCAGAAATGATTTTCCCATTTTATAGATACGAAAATTAAGGTTCAGATGTTTAAGTGGCTTGACTTGGGTTACAAAGCTAGTAAATGTCTATGTCAAGATGAAGACCTAGGGCTATCTAGGACTTGCTCTTCATCCTTAACTCCAGGCTGCCTCTCAGAGAAACTGGTTCTTTAGTTTTTTGGCCCAAGGGGTATAGTCTTAGAACTGGTAACCTGGCTGAGAGTTTGAAGGTAGACAGTGATAGAAGCAGAAACAGGAGGAGTCTTCCCATATTCCTAGAAAGTTCTCAGTTTTCATGGGAAACAAGGAAATGTGATCCAATGGTATCAGATTTTGGGGGTTTTGTGAGTATTACAGAAGGTTTGTACCTCTCCCTCCCACTGCCTCTTCCCCATTTGGCATTTGGGCTCCAAGATAGCCCTGGAGGGAGCTAGAGGAAGGACTCCCTGATCTAGGTTCTACATCATCCCCAGGGGTTCTTTGCTGTTCCCCTTAAAGATCTTCAGTCTCCTGCCTGTGCCTTTGTATAGGCTATAAAAGACCTCCACAGCAGTCCTAGGATCTCTGGTTAAAAGACTTATGTGTCACTGGGTAATTTGGGCCAAGAGATAGTCTCATCCCATAATTTTTGAAATCCAACTCACAAGATTCTGAAGGACAGCGTAGATACAAAGTATTCCAAATACTGTTGTTTTTCTCATACTGAGAAATAATAGTCCTCTTTGTATCTTTCTTTTTTTGAAAATACAAGTTCCATGTTAAAGTCATTCAATACATTCTTGTAGTTTTTTTTTTGTCAAACAATTTAAATAAAATATTGGACATTCAAACTATGCAACTTCCATCCATATTAAAAATACCAATTAATGTAACTACTTTGTTATTAAAAAGTATTGTACACTTTCAGTTTCATTAAAGAAACATTCACATAGTTATCAGAAAGTCCTCTGAATGGGTGCATTCACAGGAAATATACTAAAAGCAATATTTGTAATGTTTCTTTTGAAAACCCTGACAACCTTTTAATTTTTTTGGGGGGACAACCTTTTTAACATAAAAGGTCCTTGTCATGTTTAATGCTTAAATGAAAACTCTTGCACATTTAAATTTCAGAAATAGTGACCAGGAGTCCCCACAATGGTTAATTTTAACACAAATCCCTAAAGGATGGTAGGTTTTGCTGTTTTTAACTTGAGGACCCTTGTTTAACCATGTCCATTTTGATTTATATATCTGGATAAGGAACTTGAAAGAGGATCTTAGGTGACAATGATGTTAAAATGTAAGCAAAAAGATCCTATCCTGCAAAACAGAGTAATTGTTTTGATGTAAAAATTGAATTTCACTAGCCAAAGATAGGATACTGACTTCACAAAAATATAACTGTCTACTGTATCTCTTGCCACATTTCAACAGCTTCCTTTCTCTCTTTACCATGTCATTGTCAAGTGTGTTTCTTTTTTTCATAAAATGTCAGAGTTGGAAGAAATCTTGGAGATGAGCTAGTCTAAGTCTCCAATTTTACAAATGGGGAAGTTGAGGTACAAGAAGATTAACTGACTTCTCTAAGGAAACTAAGATCCAGAGAAGGGAGTCACTTGTTAGGTTCACCCAGAGAGGGAGTGGGCAAGCCTCCAGATACACAAGGTTCTTTCTCTTCCCCCATAGTTTCCTCCAGTATCCTCTTATTGCTACTTATTACTAGTTTGTGGCATTGTCCTGAGATGTATGATTGAAGCACCAAAAGAATCACAGCATTTCAGAGGTGAGGGGCATCTGGAAAGGCACCAATCATACCAAGTGCCAGCCAACTTGGTCTAATTCTGTTCCCAATCTATGACTTTCTCACACACTCATACCCTTGCATAGGTGATCCCCTAGGCTCCAGCTTAAGGCTCCTTCCAGGCTCAGCTCAAGAGTCACCCCTGTCTACACAAGCCCTCCATCTAACTGATAGCACTTTGCACTGAGGCATTCTTGGTGGATCTTGGGAAAGGAATTGAGAATCTCACAAAGAAAGTCACTGGAATGCTCATACCCTGGGCAGGAGTATAGAAAGGAAAAAGTTTGCATTGTGGTGAGAGATTTGACATTTTCCCCACTTGGGACCCACTCTGCCGCCTCCTTCCCCCAGCTGCTAATGCTTCCTCCTCAAACTTTGTCTCCTAGAGTTTGTTCTGTAGATATCTTGCAGATGCAAAATTATTTATACATTCTCTCCCTCTTTTGAATGTAGGCTCTTTGTGGGTAGGGATGATCTTTTGCCTTTCTTGGACCCAGGGCCTAGCCCAGTGTTTGACATTTAGCAAATGATTTGTTTTTAGTAAGTGATTAATAATTACTGTCTTCTTTTCTTTTTCCTTTCTTCCTTTGTTCTCTCCTTTCTTCCTTCCTCCCTCCTGCCTTTCTCCCTCCTTCCTTCTTCCCTACATGTTTCCTTCTTCCTTGTCATTCTTACCTCCTTCCTTCCTTCCCTCCTTTTTTAAAAATTAATTTTTATTAAAGATACTATTTGAGTTTTACAATTCCCCCCCAATCTTACTCCCCCCCCCCCACGGAAAGCAATCTGTCAGGCTTTACTTTGTTTCCATGTTGTACCTTGATCCAAATTGAGTGTGATGAGAGAGAAATCCTATCCTTAAAGAAGAGACAAGAAGTCTAAGAGGTAACAAGATCAGACAACAAGATATGTTTTTTTTCTAAATTAAAGGGAATAGTCCTTGAACTTTGTTCAAACTCCACAGCCCCTTATCTGGATACAGATGGCACTCTCCTTTGCAGACAGCCCAAAATTGTTCCCAATTGTTGCACTGATGGAATGAGCGAGTCCTTCAAGGTTGAACATCACTTCCATGTTGCTGCTAGGGTATACAGTGTTCTTCTGGCTCTGCTCATCTCACTCAGCATCAGTTCATGCAAATCCCTCCAGGCTTCCCTGAAATCTCATCCCTCCTGGTTTCTAATAGAACAACAGTATTCCATGACATATATATACCACAGTTTGCTAAGCCATTCTCTAACTGAAGGGCATTTACTTGATTTCCAATTCTTTACCACCACAAACAGGGCTGCTATAAATAATTTTGTACAAGCGATGTTTTTACCCTTTTCCATGATCTCTTCAGGATATAGACCCAGTAGTGGTATTGCTGGGTCAAAGGGTATGCTCATTTTTTTTTGCCCTTTGGGCGTAGTTCCAAATAGCTCTCCAGAAGGGTTGGATGAGTTCACAGCTCCACTAACAATGTAATAGTGTCCCAGATTTCCCACATCCCTTCCAACAATGATCATTATCCTTTCTGGTCATATTGGCCAATCTGTCCTTCCCTTCTCTCTCTCTCTCTCTCCTTGTTTTTCTTCAAAAGTTCTTTTCATCCTTAAAACAAAATTCTCCTCCTGAGAAGAATAGAATCCTAACAAGCTCCCCTCTACTCTGGGAAATCTCCAGGCAGGAGTCTATTGTGGCTGTTTGCTAATTTAGACAAAGCAAATTACAATCCCATCGATTTTTTAATCTGACTTGCAAGATTAGGGGAAAAATTGTAAAAAATTCAAAAGAAAAAAAAAAGAAATATGAGCAGACCCTGGTTCTGCTCCTTTGCAGAGTTTGGGGTACAGAAAAAGAGAACATGACATTAAGTGTCAGATTTTTTTAATGTGTTGATTGATTTTGTGGATTGGATTTTCCCCTTGGCTTCCTTCTCCCCACCCTCCACCCCCAGCTGCTAATTCTTCTGTTTGAGAGGCCCTTAATTCCTCTGATAGTGTCTATGTCAGAAGTAAGATTTGAACCCAGGACTAAGTTCCAGAATCTAGATCTAGGCCACTTTCCACTATATATATTACTTTCCATATTGTCTCCTTCATTAGAGTGTAGGCTCCTTGAGGGCAGGAATGTTGTTTGGGCTGTTCTTTGTCTCCCCAGTGCTAGAAAGTACCTAATGATGCTTGGTGATGGCATGGCTGATTTCCTTCACTGAAAAATGTATCTGTCATAGGTAATAGCTCCCTGGAAAGGGAGAAGCTGGAGCATTGCCAGGGGGAACATGTGCCCTTAAAAACAAAAGATATCAAAACTGTTCACACTGCCTCCTCTGACACCCCCCCCCAACCTCCAATCCAGCAAATTAGTTTGATGAGGCAGAGGCAGTGTGGCCTGGTAGAATGTCTGGTGGGCCTGAAGTCTGGAGACACCTGGATTTGAATACTGGCTCTGAAACTTCCTTCTTTGAGCACTTGGGTAAGCCACTTTACTCTCCTGGGCCTCAGTTTTCCCAGCTAGGAAATGGGGCCAATAATGCTTGAAGTAAATGTGGTCAGAACTCCCCTACACACCCCAGTGAGGCTCTGGGACAGGACTTTGACAGGGGAGACCTCAGGAAGACTCACTCCTTGGAAGCCAAAGCCCAGGAATGAATTTCCCAACCTCCTGAGGTACTTACTTCTCATCACGTGGCAAGCCTTGGTACTGTGCGTATTTCAATTTTGCTAGACCTTCGATTCATTATTGTTTTATTAGCAGCCTGAGTTACAAGACCTCCATTACTGCCTAATTACCTGGGCTGATTTTCCCTGGTTTTCATATTAAAGACCAATTTATAGAAAGCATTCCAGTAGCTCAGCCACTGAAACACCATCATATGAGGCTATT